>NW_024367037.1:7441787-7659287 GCF_014805655.1 Passer montanus
CCCAGCTCTGCGCGCCCAGCGCGGGCGGCGCGGCGGGGGCAGGGCCGCCCTCGGCCTCCCCGGCAGGACGCGGGCCTGCAGTTGTTGGTGGCTTTTAGAGAGGAGCCGGCTCGGGCGAAGTGTGAGGAGGTGACATTTTGCATAATACACCGTAAATCCCACGTCCGGCGCGGTGACCAGCTCGCCGTGAAATGAAGACTCCGAGGACAAAACGTGCCTCCCCCCACAGCTGTCTCCATAAAACCTGTTTGTTCTCGGTGCCTCCTTCCTAATGCCGTCCTTCCTTGCGCTAAAACTAAATCTTTTGAAGTTCAGGGGTTTCTCTGCTCACGAGGGGAAGCCGAAACTCCGTGAACTTTGGAGCAGACTGCGTGGCTGGCACGGGAGAGAGCAGCGCTCTCAGGTTCTTGTCAAGCAAGGAAATCGTAGTAACACATAGCTTGCCATGTTCGCCGTGGGAGATTAAAGATATTAAGCAGCACTAAGTTGGCTTGAGAACAATGCTGCGATGTCTGCTAAGGCAGTGTGTGACTGTGTGCGTATGTGTGACATGTATGTGTCCATATGTAACACACAAATACAGGGCGAAGAAGGGATAAGGAGAAAGAACAGGGATTCTTCCAGGAGCTGACAATAAAGCTGCTGTGGCACTTTAATTCGATGGTGACATCTCCCACTAGGATTTCTGAGACCAAAATTCCCTCTAAACCTCAGAAGTGTAAGACACTGTGTTGCTGCATCCACTAATGACTGAAACAGTAATGGCGTGCAACAGCCATCCGGCTGGAGTTAAATTCCTTTCTGTGGAAGAGGTCGAAAGACTTGAGATACAAGTAGCAAGTACTCTACTTGGGTGATGCAAGGCAGAGCGACATCCTTGTTTCTCAACTCCCCTCCCTCCCACACATGCACTTGGAGTCTTTCTCATCCCACTCCCCCGTCTGCCCTCCTGTAAATTTTTAAAATTTCTTCTTTTTTTTTTTTAACAGCTTCCAGTGTAACTCTTCCCTTCTCCCCCTTCTCCCTCTTCTCCCTCCTTTTGCTGAATGGGTTCTCTGGGTGCTCATGGGACATGCACACTTCATGGTAAAAGGGTTCATACCACACTAAAGGCAGGAGCTGGTCCACAGATTCAGGCAGGCAATTGCTGGGCTTTAACACATCAGCCTGTTACACACATGTTCCTCTACTGGTAAACATGCATGTGTGGGGATGAAGGGGAGGAGGAGGTGAGTGGTAAAGTCTAGATGTAGAGTTCATACATTTTGTATTACTTGTGACATTTCTTCTCCCTTTACTGTTCCTTTCTGAAGAATATCAGAAGACACTGAATTACGTTACTGTAGAACATTCACTGTGTACAAGCTGCAGCACGAAGCAAGTTCTGAATGTTTTCCCCTCTCTCTGTCACTCTGGGGAAGGACTATCCCATCCTGAAAGGATGAGTCCCTGACTATTTAGTTTTTAAAAAAAAACAACCAACCAAGCTCAAATACAACGATACATTTTCCAATAGGTAGAAGCATACAATTAAAAACAAAACAATGAAAGACTTGGGTTCCAAGAGGGCATTTACAGATTTGTTCATTTTAGTCCCAGTCACGCCCATGAATAGTATTAATTGCTTTGAGCTTTTCATGCAAAACAATCGTCATTCACCACAATAAAATCTGGTTTGGGATTTATGGGAATAGGAAATTAAAATCTGTGTGTGGATAGATATTTTAAAATAAGATGCACTTAGGGGAAACTTTCGTCTACTTTAGAGAGCTATGCCAGCAACTCTTATTTCTATTTTTTTATACAGAAAAAAATAACCCATCTTTTACTCAAAAAATCTTTCAGAATGAGAAATTAATTTAAGCTTTTTTTTTTTTTTTTTACTTTGATTCTGTGTAGGAGAGAAAGGGGAGGGGAAAAGGTGGTAAATCCTTAGTGAAGCCGTTTAAGTTCCGTATGTCCGTTTGTCCTGTTTTCCGGGGGGAAAAGAGGGGCGGGTGTGGAAGCAAGGGTTTTCCATTTCATTGCAGGAAAAGGGCCCAAGGCTGTGAAGGTTTGGTCCTTCTTAAAGTTGTTGGAGGATTTTCGAGATTTTATTGATGAAGTGACACATTTCATTGCCAAAATAATTGTAAGAATTTACTTTTGAGCTGGGAAATGGGAACAAAGTTTATAGAAAAGGGAGTGAGAGGGGTTGAGAAAGTTTCTCTTTTTGAACCAGGGGACTAAAGGGATGGATCACAGTGGGAATAGTGGAGGGCTATTCCTGCTGGGTGTTTGGTCTAAATAATGTTTTTCTTGCATAGTGCTGGTTTGGAGGACTTTGTTTTGTCTGTGTTTAAGGCTGTGATGCTGGTTTTTGGTGTCTCACTCTTTGTTGTGGTACACAAAACAGCATTTCTTCCCCCCCGGCAGCGTCCTCCTGTTTTCTATAATAAACAGTACGAGGGGTTTCAACACTGTTGAGTATAAATAAAACGGGTGACTCAATGTGCATAATTATTTCGAGAAAAGCCAATCTCAGGCTTTTTTCACACCCTGCCTCAGGTTTGCATCTTGAAATGAAAGGGCAAAACTCAACTAGTAACTTCTAAATTAAAGGACAGATTTAAAATAAGAAAGTGAATGAAGGCATCATAAAAGATCTTGAAGGTGTCTTAAAACCCACTAGCACCCCAAGTAATTGTTTCTTCTGTGCTCTCTACTTTCCTCAGTCTCAGAAGTTAGTAAACTGATCTTCAACTTGTAATTCGTACTTTTTCCTACTTTTAAAAGCAAAATAATCTGTGGAACCGCACGCACATCCTACCACCTCACTTCTGTCAGCTGGAATGACAAGGCAAATTAGACACTATGTTTTAATCCAGACGGTGCGTATGATCATTTTAATGTGCAAGGAATCTAAGACTAAACAATCTTGTTTAAAAAAAAAAAAAGAAAAAGGGGGGGCGAAGGGGGAAGAAGCCCGTACAACGCGACCAGGAGTTTTGAGTTTGCACACAATAAAAAGGAGGTTTAAAAAAAAAAATAGGGGGGGAGGGCTAGACAGCAGGCTGCGCTGATTAATAGTGATGAGCCCAGAAGCCCAGGGAGGATCATTTCCCGTGGCACAGCCGCCCCGCAGAGACGGGGAGGGAGCGGGAGTGCGAACACGCGTGTCTGTGCGTGTGTGCACGCGTGGGTGTGCGGGGGCAGGTGGGCGCCAGCCCCGCGGAGAGCCCGCGTCCCCTGCCCGGAGCGGCGGGAGCGGCCGGGCAGCGCCGAGTTGCGCCGCGGCCCCCGCAGCCGCACGCACAAGTTGCGGTGCGGCCCGGGCGGGGAAGGGTTCGCATCCTCTCCCGCTGCAGAACAAAAGCAGCGGTGCGTGTGCTGGAGCCCCGCTCGGCAGGCGCCTGGCCCCCCGCACGACTTGCCCCTTCCCCGCTCGCAAAGTTTTTGTCCTCGGAGTGCCTGGTTGTTCTACCTGCCTTTGTGCTGCGGCCGCCACCGTGCAGCGCCGGGAAGGGGAAGGTCTTAAAAGCAGCGGGGCTTGTTCTCTGTGGCTGCGCTGCCTGCCCGTGCCGGGTGCGCTGCCCCGGCCGCGGGCACGGCTGCTCCGCGTCCTGCCGGGGCACAGGCGCGCCGGGAGCGTGAGGAGGGAGGCTGAGCCCCGCGGGGAGCCGGGACCTCCCTCGGGCTGGCCCTGCAGCTACCGAGAGCCCCGGCTGGGCGAAGCCTGAGGCCGGTGAGGGGGTGAGCACAGCTCCCCACAGCTCTCACCCTCCGCTCCCCTCCCCAGAAGTTGGGGTGTAAGAGCGGGAGGAGGCTGGTGCAGCGCGGGCACGTCTCGCCCGGCGCCCGAGGGACACGGTCTGCCTCGGAAGCTGCAACTCCGTTACCAATTTTTGTACATCTTGTAGCGCTCCTGTGCCGGAGTCAGCGCGGAGCGGGATAATAGGAGATTTTTTGTATCTGCGGACAAGACGTAGGCATTTTTTGTTGCGGCAGAGCGGCGAGTTAAAGGAAGGATTACCGAGAGCTACAGTCACTTTTACCTGTTTTATGCATGGATATGTTTACGCTTACGTGTCTTTTTATACATAACATTGGTGAAAGTTTGAAGCTCCCCATGCTGTAAAGAATGAAGAATATCAAAAGGAGCAAAGCGGTTTTAGTTCTCCTCGCTCTATGTGCAAGCAATTTAAAATTACACACATATACGAGCTGAGCTTGTTGCTAACTGCAACAATGAAAAGTGCACTGTTTGCCTACTTCTGCAGCTTTTGCATGGTGTCAAGTACACCTTTTAGGTTGTCACATCCACACATAGTAACAGTCCTGGCATTTGCTGTTTCATGTGTTTCTTTTTTACGTTTTCCAGTTAGCAGAACCTTCCCCAGTCTCTCCTCTCTTGCCCTTGTGAAGATAGTTACTTTAAAAAAAGATCTTTGTATTTGAGCTAGATCATAACTTTGTCTTAGGCATTATCTCCTAGTGCTTAATCGAGTTTTAAGAATATCTTTATCTTCCTCTTAAAAAAAAATTGCCATCCATTTTCACCTGTTAGAGGTCAGTAGGACTTGATATTCAGTTTTACAGTTTTACTCCTTCTGTGCAAGGTTGTTTTGATGTGTTGCAAGTAATTTATATAAAGAAAAATATTTTAATGCTGACATTAGCTACATCAAAAGGCAAATTTGCTGTAGTGACTCCATCAATTAAAAAGTACTTGCCTACAGTAACATGACCTTGCAAATGACATCGATGGTTAATATGATCATTAGTCATTAACAGTATTATTATATTCAAAAATATAAATTTGTTGCCAGAATCCACATATTCACTGCTCTGCATGTTTCATTCTTCTGTGTTTTCAAATCTTGTATGAAGTGGTCAGTTAATTTTCATGCTTTAATCATTTACAGATTTATTTTCAGCTTCTTTAGTTTGGTCAAGTGGATCTAGGGAAGATATAAGGGCTTTTGTTTTGTTTTGTGTTTGGGTTTTACTTTTTACAGCTTTTTGTTGTTTCTTTTAGTTTAGAAAATTTGTAGTTCTAGAACAACAGAATGGCCACTATGGAAGTCTGATGAAAGTAATCTTTGGAGTCTACTCGTTATTCAAATATACAGATAATCAGAACAAATCTTGTACTTATTTCACAAATTTGAATATAAGGTTTCTCATACAATGAAAACTGGGTAAGGAGTAAATCTCGTTAAAACATTTTTGTTTTCTTCTAGATTTGTCGGCATCAATGCATCTGATATAAACTACTCAGCTGGTCGATATGACGCCTCAGTTAAACCCCCCTTTGACATAGGCTTTGAAGGTGTGGGTGAAGTGGTAGCGTTAGGACTCAGCGCTAGTGCAGATTACACGGTGGGTCAAGCTGTGGCCTACGTGAAAGCAGGTTCCTTTGCTGAATACACAGTTGTGCCGGCCAGACAAGCAGTCCCTCTACCCTCAGTGAAACCCGAGTTTCTCACTTTAATGGTAAGTGGTGCGACTGCATACCTCAGTTTGAAAGAACTGGGAGACCTGTCTGAAGGCGAGAAGGTTCTGGTGACAGCAGCAGCTGGAGGAACAGGCCAGTTCGCTGTGCAGCTTGCAAAGAAGGCAAAATGCCATGTAATTGGAACCTGCTCCAGTGATGAAAAGGGTGGCTTTCTGAAATCCATTGGCTGTGACCGTACCATCAACTATAAAACTGAAAATGTCGAATCTGTGCTTAGGCAGGACTACCCCGAAGGTGTGGATGTGGTGTATGAATCTGTTGGAGGAAAGATGTTTGACTTGGCTCTCAATGCCTTGGCTATCAAAGGGCGCTTGATAGTTATTGGGTTTATCACTGGCTACCAAAACCCCACTGGCCTCCAGCCCATTAAAGCAGAGTTTTTGCCAGCAAAACTATTGAAGAAGTCTGCTAGCGTCCGGGGTTTCTTCTTGAACCATTACTTTTCTGACTACAAAATGGCTCTGCAGCATTTGCTCAAGATGTATGAAAAAGGAGACCTGGTTTGTGAGGTGGACTTTGGAGACATGTCTCCTGAGGGCAAGTTCACTGGCTTGGAATCTGTATTCCGTGCTGTAGATTACATGTACATGGGAAAAAACATTGGAAAAATTGTAGTTGAATTACCTCACTCTGTCAACAGTAAGCTGTAAAAACAGAACAATGATATAAATCAGAAGAGAGAAAATGGGCACTTTATGCCTCAGATTTACTAGAAACAATTTATTTTTTTAAGTTTAATAATGGATATTATATTAAAAAGCAGCATTAAAGTGTTAATAAAAAGGATGGGTTTGTTGGGATTTTTTTCGTTTGTTTAGTTTTATTTTCTTTAAAGTGTTTAAATCGGTGGCTATAGCAGGGACATAATGGGCCTGTGTTTGATATTGTCACTTAGGTTAGCATGAGACAAGAACATTGTTCTTGACAGAATAAGTCTTGATGCAGAGGCAGATTTAGTCTGTCAGCCTGATTTGATAAGACTTCATCTGTAGTTCAGCTCAGAAAAAAAAATCTTTCAGCAATTTTGATTCCCTGATTTAAAAATAAAATTGTTAGAACAAGAATAAGTAAAGAGTTGTATCTTTGGGTTGCTCTATTAATATTTTGAAGTTTCTGGGAAAAAAATGCTCTTGATTTTCTGTCACAAACATGATAATCATAATTCAGTTGGATCATGGATCATCGTAATATTCCTTGACTGATTACACAGGGAAATTTATCCTCCAATTCTGACATGTCAGTAATATTAAGCAACTTGACTTTTTTTTTCCTAATCCTGTCTTTCATAACTATAAACAACTGCGCAATTTTCTTTTAAATCTTTAACTACAAGTTGCAATATAGTCTCATTTTGTTGCCTTTTCATTTTCCGCTGTTGCTGTTTATTGTCCAGTCTCCCCTTTAGTCAGTATTTAAAGATTATTGGAATGGGATTTTGAGACATGTTATTGTATGTTCATGCCCTGTATATTTTTTGAAGATTAAATAAAGTTTTAAAAGCTATTTAAATATGTGTGGCATTTATTCATAATTATATGCTTCTTGATGACTAGCTCTTTTTCAGATATTCTGTTTTTCAGAGTTATTTGACTGATCATTCTTGAAGGGACTTGCCATAATCAGGCCGCTACTTCTACTTTTACCAGATACTGCTTCTGCAGAAGCCCTCTTACAAAGAGCAGGACCATTTTAAATCTATATTCACAATACCTGGTACACATACTGATGCTCAGCCATAGATTTTCTATTGGGTGCAGTTAAAGGGTTTCGTAAAGTTTCAAAAATTCTTCCTCACCTAGTGAATATTATTAATGGTACGTACAGTGGGAATTCCAGCTAGAAGCATAATATTTTCCAGAACAATAAAATACTTGAAACTGCTTGCTCTACATCTTTTTTTCCATAGCAAACTTTTAAGATCATAAAGGCCAATTTTGCCACATCTTTTGAAATTACATTCATTTGTATGCAGTTGAAGAGATGGAAATTTCCTAAGATCATATGCCTCATAATAAACATAATGATAGACTGATGATGGCTAGGACTTGAAGGAAAAAATCCAAGGTAAACTTAATTTTAGGGCATTATTCGGGACTGACTGTGCACAACATTTTTGATTGTAACACAGGAAAACATAGATTGTGTTCAGTAATAACATAAATTTGCATTACTGAATACAATCTTAATGTAAATGTTTAGTATATATGTCATTAGCATCATCAAGAATTGTGTACAATGGAGAACTGTCTCTTTCTTGGGCCGTGCCTGACTACTAGGTTTAGTCTCACTTGGGTGATTTTGGGTAAAGGTGGAATGGATTGAGTCTTTGTGATCATTTTTCTCTCTTACTCAAGGTGAGCATCAAGCCACCTTGATTTTTGTTTTAAGTAAGATCTGCTGATAGAAACATATTTCCTTTTTCATCTCTGATAATAACAATATTGTGTTGTGTTTGTGTTTTGCATAATTAGGAAGGTATATTGGCCTTCCAGCTGGATGCTAGAAGGATGTCAACACTCAAGTACCACACAGAGCATTCAAAGTTCTCAGCATTTTATTCCTAAGCATGTGTGATGTCTTTCCTTGTTCAGGGATAAAGTGAAGTCTTTGGTCATTAAATGCATCTTAAAAAACCAAAGTTGGTTGGGATGTACCGTGGCAAAATTTAAAAAGAAAAAAACCAATTGGTTCCATCTGTGATATGTACAGAAGAGTTGCATGAGTAACACTTTTTTTCAAATTAAATTCCTGCAGTCAAATGCCAAAACCATCCAAGTGGCCCAACTTTCAGATGTGTTGATCACTGTCAGTTCAATAGATTTGGTGTTTCTGAGGCAGTGAATTCCATATGTTTTTGTCATAGAAAATTCCTCCTCTAACAGGATTCTGTTTGGACATACATTCTACTTTGTTTTTAATATGTTACTTCATATATAACATTGCATAATACATCTGCCCCAGGCTTCTTCACTGATCAAAATAGGAGAAGAGAGGGACCTTTGGAGGGTTCACACATATATATTCAGATATGACATGTTGTTCATTTTAATTTTGGCTTCAGATTGTTGTTTAGCACTTTCATATGATCACAGCATTAATAAAAGGTTAACATTGTTATGTGCATAACTTGGATAGCCAATGTACAAATTTCATAGCCCTTTTCAGTGTTTAGGTTAGGCTATGGTCATTGGGCTTGTCTTTTTCATCGAATGTTCATGTTAAGCTGAAGGGGTAGCTCAGGGTCAATGATAACTCTTGATAACAGGGTCATGATAACTCTTCCATGAATGAATATGGAATGAAGAAATAATTTTTGTTTTTAAAGATACAACTTCTATGCTTCAAATTGCTGAAAGAGAGCATTATCAATGGAGAGAGGGTGAAAAGTATTTCTTAAACACTCAGATAAGGGCTTTTTGATGAGTTTTGTAATAAATTTTGGCTTGCAGCTGGGGGAAAAACCCAATTTCTCTTTATTTAAAAGTACATTCTGCAAACTTACAGTTGTGGGAGTAGGGCTGCCTTTGAATTAGTAAGCTATGATGGATTTAAATAATGTTTAAATATTAGATGCCTAGGAAAATGTATATGGCATGCACACACTGAGAGGTTTAAATGATGATAGGACATTGAACATACAAGGAAAAGAAATACTGTAGAGTCACAGCAAGGGATTAATAACAATACACTTAATATGCTTGCAGAAAAGGTGTATTAAAAGCTGTGTGCACAGTGGGGACTTAAATGATTAAAAATAATAATACATTTGCCTTGGAAGTACTAAGTATACTATATGTAGAGAGCAGGGATTTAAATAATAATACTATTAATAATAGCAGCTCATTGAGATGTGGTTGCTAGCACTACATCCTAATTTTACCTTTCTAAATGAATTTGCTACAGAGGAATCTGGCATTGTTTGCTGAGGCTAATAACCGAATTTCCCTTCCCTACACACATATGCTTCCATGGAAAAACAACAAAGAACTAGATGAAGAGCTGGCTTTTTTCCTGAGTCTGTCACATGTGTGCATACGCACGCGCACACGGACACACACGTACTCACTCGCTCTCTCCTGGCTTGCAACCCTCAGCACATTTTACAGATATGCTTCCTACTTAATTGCTATGCTGGATTCTCCTAATACCTTTTTGAATCAAGTTGGGTTTCTACCAAGCAGTAGTTTGCTGAATGTTTGTGTGCGTGCAAATGTGTGTAATGTATATGCACATAAAGTGTGTATTTAGTAAGTGGATATGAAAAACTGCTGTGCCATGTAAATACAGATAATTGCAACCTCTCAAGGAAAAGTTTGCAGTAGTGTTTGTAGATATTATATATATTCCTACTTCTGTCTGAGGAGTAAAGAAATTTCTCTGCTGAATAGCTGTTAGTATCTATTTTACAAGATTTACTCATTTTCAGGTACCTAATGTAGCTGCTAGCATGCATGCACGACAATACAATTTATATGGTAAATGGAACCAAATAATGGCTTCACTGAATGTTATGGCTGCACTGAAGGGAAATGTCACGGTAAATAGCTGCCAAATTATGGATCATGCCGAAGTGTCACAACTGCACTAAAGACAAATAGCACTAGAGGCTATTGCCACTGTGACGCTTTTGAGTTATGAAGAAGAGGAGCAGCCTGATGTGAGCCTCTTTGTGTCCTCATTATAGCAAAGGGTTACTGGTGCAGTGTACAAGAAAACCTAGTCCTACGTGATGGCTAGTTATTAATCTGTTCTTTTCGAATCTAACAGCTGTAGCAAACCAGAAAATCTTTTCCTTGCTTTATGAATACATATAAACACATACAAACAAAGAAAAACCTGCAGGTTTTATGAATGTAAATGTGTACGGGAAATGACTAGTAATGGAAAAATGTTGTAATAAAATAATCTAATCAAAGAATATTATTAAATTTAATATCATATGTGTCTGAAAGGTTTAGTTGCTTCTTATGCAGATAGATGTGTGAAATATAAGCAATAATGCACTTTCTCTCTTTGTAAAGACTTGAGTAGTAAGGACATTACCAACTAAATTGCTTCTTCTAAACTGAAGTGTGTCCCGGTTTCTTTCATTTTAATGGGAGGGTAATAAAGATGAAAGACTAACATTTTAACTGATGGATCCCTTAAGCTACAGAATAGAAATTTATTATGTTTTGAGGGAATATGCTAAATGCTGAAATGTGGAAAGAAGCGGGGAAATCCCAGGTAAAATAAAAGCAATGTAACCTCTTTTTTCATTGTTATTATTATGACATACTTTTATGAATGGAAAACTACATACTGCTCTAACTTAAGCTGAGAAAACAGCACTGATCTTTCTTTTGAGAAAAAAAAATGGGGGGAGTTACTTGGAAAAAAAAAGATTTGGAAATGGAGGGACATTGCTCAGCAAGTGGTCGCTTCTCTCTACGATGACTTTTCAAATCCTGCCTGCAGTGTTCAGGGAAGTGAGTTTGATGCTCTGCACACTATTGTACACACCACAAACGTACTATCCATAACACAGCACAATTGTCAGTTGCCGTTTTACAGAGGGGCCAGGGCTGAACAATCATGGTGGATAAATTACTTTTCTATTCTACAGCAAGTGGCTTTCCTACCATGTGAAGCTTAAGGTCATTGGCAGGGCAGCAAGGGGAAAGCTTATATATTAGTTAAAACTAATGCACTAATAGTGTTCAGATAGAGGAACTAAACCAATTAATTAAAGCTAGGTTTGTTCTTCGAGACGGGGAGGGGGATGACTTGGAGAGTTATTGTACCAAGAGACATGCATGTATATATGTATGTGTATGTGTATGTGTATGTGCATGTGTATGTGTATGTGTATGTATATGTATATGTATATTTTGTCTTCTTATAACACCAATTCTTGCTAAAATATTCCTGTAGATAACTTGGTTTTTTTTCTTTTGTTCTTTAATCTCTGCATTAAAACCTTCATAATTCATGACTGAAGAAATTCAGATTTCAGAAATAAGAAAATATTCTCAGAAGATTTGAAAACTTCAGTAATAGAATCTGCTTACAATTTTTGCAGTGTAGTCTAAGGGGGGAGGGGAAGAAAAGCCTGTCAAAAATTAGGTAGAAGATCCTTGAATGGCAATTAGCGTGCCCAGAATTTATTTTATGTGCAATGCAGTTGCAAGTAGCTGCTTCTTATTAAATGAAAATCCTGTATTATGTACTTCAGGAACATTCCGACTAATGAGTATGTAATGTCCTTAGTGTAACACAGAACTTCTTTTTGTGTTCACAACCACAAAATGCTGGAAACTTGACAAATGATATCATTTAAGACAGATGCCTGCCTTAGGGACCTGTTTTTTGGCTTCCTGTTTCTGGTTTTTATTTCAATAACATTTGTAATTGCCACAGGATCTGTACCTGCGTAGTGTTTTAACTCCTTCACATATGCCCCAATGCATTAACTCCTTGGGTAGGTACCCGGGAATATTTTTTTTTTCTTTTTCCTTTTTCCTGCCCAGCTGGTGCGTTCTTCCTGCCTCTCACAGGCACAGCTATACACATAAATAAAAGCTGGATCTTATTAGACCAGATGAAATGGTAACGTCAAAGGGGGTAAACACTTACTGCACTTGCTGTGTTTTACTAGTGCAGAAGTCCATCTAGACCAGGCCCAAGGCAAAACCCAAGAAACTGTGAGGTACTGCCTGCTGGTTTTCAGTGAGAGAGAGCACAGTTCTGTGTTCATGGCCTAGGCACACAGTATCTTGATCTCATTTCTACTTTTCAATGTATATTTCCCCATTAAACTCACATTCTTTACTTAGGTTATAGGGCAGGAGAATTTTTGACATCACTTCAGTTGATGCTGCCTATAAGGGGCATTTTGGCAGTGCTGGTTCAACACAAGTTGTAAGTTGCTGTGCCTCCAGCAGAGCCTGCTTCATGTAAAGCCCTTATCACAGGACAAGAGCAGTTTTCAGCTCCCCAGGCACTCAGCATGGATCCTGGCAGACTGCAAGAAACCTTCCCATAATCCATAACAGCCCAGAGGTTTTGGTGGTCGTTTATAGCATGTTCTTTCTCTCTCTTTTTTTTTTTGTAGGTGTTACAAAAAAAACATTAAAATGGGCTGTGTACAAGAAGCTTACATGAGTCTTTGTAGAGGAATTTTCACTGAGCCTCTTGACTGAATACTGCAGGGTGCAGTAATAACAAAAAATGGCTTGGAAAGAGCATGAGCTCTTGGCACCTATTCTGCAGGTGAGACTTTTCTACTTGTCATAAGCAGTTACCTCTCTGGGATTTACAGTGTTTTCTGATGTCATTTTGAAACAAAAACTTTGCATTCAAGCCTTCTGTGATAGGACATGCAGACTCATTGCACCTGTACTCTTGAGACAAGTTTATCCCATGAAGTGCTGAGCACCTGTATCTTTCTTCAGAACTGGAGCTGGTAACTCTAAAAACCTCAAGAAATGTCTGTTTACTGCAAGACCAGACAGCACATCATAAAAACCTACCCTCCAGGCTTTCTGTAAGAGAAGGAAGGGGAAGTCTTTATCTTGTGTCACAAGAGGGAGGTCAAAAGAACCAAGCAAGTGCCAGACCAAGTCACTTCTGCTGTTCTAGGGTTCATTTCCAGAGAAAGTAGGCAGGCACACAAATCTCATTATGCGTTACGAGGATCTGTGCAAAGGCTTCTTGTGCGCTGTCTTAAAACCATACCCCTAAGGGACTCATTCACAAAGGGATAGAAGGAAAGGAAATTTGTATATTTTCTGGAAGCAGTAAGACATGACATGCAGCGCGGTTCTGGCTGATTACAGCATGCCTCAGGTGAGCTGGGAGGCACGAGGCTGCCAGCCAAGTGATTTCAACCACCCAAGAAAGAGAACTCCACAGAAATGCATTGTGTGGCATGTCTGATTGCTGCAAAGAAAAACACTCCAACTTCATTCACATTGGCATGGCATTATTGGCATGACTATTCCTGGCAGCCTGTTGGAAAGTTTTATTTGCATCCAGAGTTTTGAAGGCCATTTCAAAACATTAAGCAAGAATAATGCTGAAAATGCCTGGCTTATTTGCCCCTTGACACCTGTCAATGAGCCCTAATGAGGGGCTCTCTCTGGGTTGTGTTACTTCCAAAATAACCCCTGCATACAAGCAGCATAAGGTGCTGCATAGGGTGTGGCAAGAGTAGCCAGATGAAAGTGGATAAAATACATTATTTTTCCTGTATCCTCAGTAATCAAAATGCAGAGTAAGTTACTGGGTCATTTGACTTCTTACTGAGCTGGGAAACCTCAATCTGCTATCACAAATAAGAGAGATATTGAGTCGGTTTCCTCTCCTGGGAATGTAAATGAGGAACAAGAATAACGCTCTTGAAACAGTGTAAAAACAGTCTCTGAGGAGAACCTGGCTCTTGTTTCTGTGTGTGTGTGTTCATGCTGCTGGAAAAAAAACAGTTTTAATGCACAGACCTGCCTAACCTCAAGTTGTAGTTAAATTTCCCAGGGCCTCCAGATAACTCCCAAAGTCTTTGGAAATTCAGTTCAGTCAGTGCAGAAATTCAGTGTTTGCAGTCAGTGATGTTGTAAGAGCTATGGTGGAAATGGCAGCAGCTTTGCAAGCTCTGAGCTCTCAGATGATGGGCGGTGGCAAAGCAAACCTTGCTCTGGAGGAACTGCTAAAAAGACAACCCTCCAGTTCCTGGGTATTCTCTAAATGAATGGGACTGTGAAGGACAGATTATTGTCCATCCTAGTTCAAAAAAATCCAGCTTTTCCCCTCACTCTTGTAAGTCACAATCTTGACTTACTTGATAGCTCCGTTTTCCATCCCTTCTTCTTTCTCTCTGCTTCCCTCCCTACTCCCAACAAAAAATAAAGGGTGCAAATAATAGAGAGGGAGGCTGCTGGGAGTGTTTCAGGGTTTTCTCTCCCTTTTTAGTGGAGGATAGGTCAAGTTGTCTTGTAACATACATAAACCTAAGAAAGCACAGAGTTTTGCCTATATGCTCTGCAGAAAATCTGAGTAGATTTATGGCAAGTATATACATTTTACATTTTCCACAGAAACAGAAAATTTTTCTTTACAATGTGTGAGATCTTTTCTAGCTACATGAAGGAAAAAAAACTGAAAACAACCCACCAAGGTGCTTTTCCACCTGTGTGATTTAATTTGCAGTCTCTCTTGTTCTGTTAATGTGATGAAGCAACTTCTTTGGCATTTCTTCCTTTCTTGTTTGTGAAAAGCTGCGATGTTCAGCAGTCACAAAATGCGCATCATGGTGCAAAGAGGAAAGAGCCAAATATTCGTCCTTTCCACAAACCTGAAATTGTAGCAATGCAAAACATTTCAGTACTGGCTCACATAGTATGAAGTAGAACCCTATAAGAGGAGTGGTGTGCTGTAGATAAAAGGTGCTGTAGAGACGAGGGTTGTATCTAACAGGGGCAAAAAAAAGATGTTGATAGTGATGGCTGGGGGAAAGCCAAAGTCTGTGCTTCACCTGAAATGAGTTCAGGCTTTTCCCCAGCCATGTAAATCAGATACAGTCCTAAATCTAATAGAAATGCTTCACAAATATACTGCACCAAGCCAGTGTCCTTGCTTTTTAGATTATTTTCTTCCATCTTCCTGGCATTATGTCACATTTTCAACTAATTACAGACAATGTAAGGTGGGAAGGTGAAAGCAATTATTTCTTTGCTTCCAGAAATAGAGTCAGAACTTTACCAGTCATATATAAATGGCAGCAGTATCTTTTAATATTTTCAGTAAACAAATGTTGATAGTGCCTTCAAGATGGCTGGAGGGGAATGGCCACTCAGGCTTAGATTTTTTTGGTGCTACTCGTCATAATTTTGCAAGAGTACAACTGACATCCATGCTTATCCAAATGATGGAAAAGTTTCTTAGTCCTTGAAAACTATCTGTACTGAGATACAGAGAATGGTGCTGTTCCAGGACTTTCCTATCTGCCACACTGTAAGGGGAAAGGTTGAACAACGCCCAGTCATGACACTTGTACATCAGGCAATATGAACGAAGCTCTGAAGACAAGCGCATTTGGTTTAAGAGTCTGTATCACTCCAAGAAGATACTGTTTCAGAGTGTTGTGGGTGACTTAATCTCTTTGTTCACTGCTGTATTTTAAAAAAACCACCAGCCCTAACAGTCTTATTCTGTGTCCCAGGGTTGCCCTAGTTCTGTGCCTGGCAGGCTGGCTTTGCTCTGAAACACACCAGCTCTCCATACCTTGTATATTTTAATGCCGACACTGATCTTCAATCAGCCTTGCTCTGGCCTTCCAGTGAAAATATGCCAAAATGTCATAGGTTTCCAAATGAAATGCAAATACTGAACTTTCTGAAATTTACTGATAGTATTTTACTCCTTTACTGCGTCTGAGCTGTACCAACGAGGCACATCGGAAACAAGGGTTTAAGATTCCTGACAGCAAAGGTCTTTGCACTTGCCACTCCACAGGTGTCTCAGCTGGATGGTCTGTGGCACCTTGATGATCTTAAAGGTCTTTTCCATCCTAAATGATTCTACAATTCTACCTCCCATTAAGAATATGAGTTCTCTGCTTGCTTGCTCACTCAGCACAATGAAATACTCGAAGTCAGGTCAGACTACCTTTTGTCATATGTAACTGTTATTACACAGATGTCACAGCAGCAGGTGCAAAATAAATACCTGGGTAATGGAAACCATTTGCTTTGCCTTTAGCCACAGGCATCAGGTCTGATTTACTTGTGGCTGGCAGCTAAGAGAGCCAGGGAGAGCCAGGTCCCTATAGCCAGGCTCACTTTTACTTGCTCAGAGATGGGAAAAGATAGGCACACTAGAAGATACTCCAGAGGAGATCATCCTATTTTTCACCCATGCCCTCTTCCTCATGTTCCCCCACTGTTCTGCCAGAGCAGGGAGATTTAGCTGAGCCTTGAATCCACACTTACACACTGCCCTTTCATCATCTGGACCTCGGTGGATGTACACAATCTGGAGCAGTCTTTGCTCAAGGCAAACAAAGTAAAGGAGGAGAGTGACATTTCAGTCTTTCATTGCAGAGTCATTCAGGTCACTCACTGAAATTATAGACACCAGCTCCAGCAATGTTAACAGCCAACTTTAGATTATTAACCATCCTTTTGATAGCAGTACATTTATGGTGCCAGTGCACAGAGAATTCCTCCAAATTACAGGGTGTCCTAACACAGCCGGTCAAACCACATGGACCTCTAGATGCAGTAAGCAGTATAATTAAACCTGTTTTCTCATTTGTACTTTCCTAGCAGCACTCAAAATATGCGCTCGACCACTGGATGCTGCTCTTTGCATCAGGCTATGAAAAGAGATAAGAGTGAAGGGTGCCTTAACAATAGCTCATTAAGAAGACATCAACCATTTTCTTTTATTGCATTATTTATGTTTTAGGTGATAATACAACACTATTTGCAGGGCAAAGTGCACTCAAGAAGCATATTGGCCTGTAGGTGGTTTCATTTGATTAGGTATAGAAGGGGGAAAGCTACGGCAATTTCTTTTACCTGCTGTTATCCCGAAAGACCTGAGCTTTTTCTTACCCTCATCAGGCCATACATTGTCAATACATTTGAGATCCACTAAACTTCATTAGCCCTTTCAGATGCTTCTGGGAAAGGCAGTGACTTTTTTTTTATCCCCTAAGGCTCTAGAAATTCTTCACTGCAACAATCACTGGCATGCCTGGTAGGATCCATTTTTTAATATAATGACCTTCTGCATACAAGGAAACAAACATGAAGAGGACCTAAACATTTAGATCATAAAGCTGATTTCACACAGAGGAGTCCATGCTAAAAAAACCTCAACCAAAAGTAATAATAATACAGATAATGGTCATGAATACTTATTTTCATTCTTTTAATAATATTTTATAGTTAGTCAAATACTCTGTTAATTACAGCCTTTCCTCAAATTTTTTTCTTTATTCTCCTACAGAGCCATTTTCACTATCTAATGCTGCTGCTGTACATTTTGGTACAGAGGTAAAGATCCAAGAATAAATTTTGGCCCGACCATGGAATATTTACTCACTTTGAAATGTAAGTAAAATAAATGAATCTGATAACCAGAAACTGTAAAAGCTGGCAATTCCTTACTTATTATAATGCAGCTTCAGTCTCTTTGACTCTTTCTGTTGCTTTTCTGTTATAAACAATACTAATTATTATTTAAGAAAAAAAAAACACACAAAAAAGCCATAACAAAAAAAAAAGAAAAAAGAAAAAAAAAACAAAAAAACCACAAAAAAGCCCAAAAAACATACCAAAAAAAAACCAACACCAAAAAAACCCAAACCTCCCAAAATCTGAGAGGTGCGGAAGGGATAGAAACTATCAGACATTCTGAAGAGAACACGAGAGAATTTAGGTTGAAAATAGAGTCTATGGCATAGAGTGTATGCCAGGTCTGCTCCTTGTTATGGAGAGAGAGGCTCTGTTAAAGTTCACAGGAGTTGTGAATGGATCCCCATGCCTGTGTTTAAGAATTAATTAAGAGATCAGAGAAGCAACTGTTTAAGTTATTAATATAAAGTACAAACACCTTCAGTGTCTGAAAGAGCTTGTAGCTAAAAAAAAACCCAACAAACCACAAAACAAAACAAAAAAAAACATGGGCAAAAGATTTCTGATTTTCAAAGTAATAGAATTAGTTTGACTGTGTATACTATTCACTGCCTTTCTGAATTACAGATCACTGAGATCTCCATTCAGAAATGCAATGTACTGGTATTCATCTTGTCCATGATATATACTCAGAGGGCTATTTCTCTAATTGATGGCTTCATCATTCAATTCAAGATGCATAAGGATAGCTATTGTTATCTAACACTATCATATGTTCCTATTGTTCCACACTCTGCTCCTTGTCAATAGCATCCAAGATATCCTATCTAAATCTTCAAGATAGCAAAAGAAAGGTGCATTATTTGTTGACTCCACACATTGCATTATTAAGCATTTGTGAACAACCTGCACATCTCCCCACTGACATCTTTAAGTATTCAATTAAAATTGGAGGAGAGAGTACACCAATACAAATAAATACTCAGTTATATGAAGGCTTTGCATTGAATTCTTAAATTATTCTAATACAGGTGCTTGCTAGCAGGCACTCAGTTGAAATCAGAACAGTGATGCAAGTGTGAGAATGAATGGTATACGAAAGGGAGGAAGGCAGATTGCTGGAGTCATGGCAGAGGTTTGACAGGAAATGCTTCTCCCAATACAGCCAAGCAGGGAAGGAGAACCCTATTATATGGGTGAGCAGGACCAGCACTGGCATCTTGTCATTCTAACGTATAAGTAAGCAAGCTTAATTGCTCCTTGTCTTTTCAAGATGACTTTCCACCAACAATCTCATTATCACACACACATGTTTATTGCACATATTTGAGTCCCTTCATGCGGACCTGAATGCAGTGAGGAGAGCAGCAACATTACGTTATCCAGTAACATTGTTTTTCCTTTTTTCCTTTTAACCAGGCGGATGTGACCTGCCTTCTCCTTCTACAACTAACAGGGTGACCAGAGGCAGTGGAATGTACACCAGGAAAGAACCAGAGGGAAAGCAAGCTGTCAAGAGAACAGTGTATTGAAGAGGAAAAATGTAAAACATGACTTCTATTTACCACGATTAATATGTAAAGTTAACATGTTTGTCATGGAATATATTAATATGTATGCCTTCCCATTATGTAGATCTTTTCTTATATTACTTATTAGAAAGGGATACAATCACAATGATGGGGCAAGAATGCCACTTAAAAATTAGGTGATGCCCAGTCAACATAACGCAAGCACTACAGTGTCATTTCTGATTTAGATGTGGTGATATCAGTATAATTGCCTCTGGGAAGAAATTAAAATGGCTGTTAATGATAAATAAAATGACAAGAAGGAGGATCCTCTTTCACATATAATTCCAAGCAAAATACAGCTGCTGAATTCCTTGAGTACTTGGTGCTGTTCATTGATAAAGAGGAAACAAGCAGGTTTTGTGCAGCTGCATGGCCATAAGAGCTGCCCTGTCCTTTCCTAAGCCCAAATGTAGGTGCCATAGGTTTGAAAAGATTTTACTGTGCTATTTCCAGTCAGGGGAGGTGTAATAGTGAAGCTCACATGAAGTGAATAATTACCCTATTCCAGCAGAAAGCACTGTACATAACAAATAGAAAGTTAAGCAAAAAGAGGGTAGAGGCCAGAAGACAACAGTGCATGTGGATACTTTACAAAACCCCCAAATACTCCTGCCTTGTGTCTGTCACCATAGGCAGCCTTAGCTCACGGATCAAAAGACCTTCATATATTTGTTTTATATCATAAATATGTCAAGGATGAGCTACACAAAGCATCATTCACCCACTGCACATGGCTTGTTAGCCTAGTCGAGAGCATCTTTCAACTCATTCACACATTAAAAGCCAGGAAATCAACATTTGATTACTAGTTCTAACATTAAGATCAAAGACCATATCTTCCCATCTGTGAAGAGCAAGAGCCAAATTGCTTTCTC
Organism: Passer montanus; assembly: GCF_014805655.1. Classification (NCBI taxonomy): domain Eukaryota; kingdom Metazoa; phylum Chordata; class Aves; order Passeriformes; family Passeridae; genus Passer; species Passer montanus. Next base: position 7,461,850 of record NW_024367037.1, read on the forward strand.
CTCTTTCTGCATTTACAGAAGAATTGAAGAGTCGAAACACAAAATAAACGTTATACTCCACATCCCATGAATAACACAGTTCCAGCCTATAAAAACACAAAGCAGCCACTATAACTTACATATATTTTCTTGGAAAGAAGTATAATTGAATCTGTAGTCACATCTTCACAGTATTCCCAGCCTGCAGTTATCCAAAGTTCAGAGTGGCTTGGTCCACAGGTGTTATCTTAGTGTATAAAATTACAGCACCTCTTAAAAGGGAAAATACCATATACCGGCCATTTACTCTTCTCTTGATATCTAGAAAATCAGATGGTGGGGTAAGGTTTCATTAGATTAAATGAAAGCACTAACTTAAAATCACAAAAACTAAACTGAAACAGATGGGGTAACTCAATGTTATTCCATTGTCATAGTTAGGTTTTTACTTACCTGTTGGTCAAAAAAGCTTGAAATATAAATGAATAAAAATCAGCCTTAATGTGGAGAATAAATATGTCCACTTTCAGGTGAAACATTTGTTGAAGCAGTTCTAGAATCTGCAGGGGATTTACTCTTAGGTACATGTAGCCAAACGATAGCAGGGACAGTGAAAGAAGAGAGGGTGAAAAATTGGATAATGTGTAACATGCTTTCTAAAGTATGGCAAATTAACACAGAAAAGACTCCAGTGAAACAGCTGAACCACTGACCTAGCATTTTGAGATATACAGGATTTTTTTTTTGGTGGTCTGTTTTACTACACAGCATGTGAAAGGAGTGCAGAGCTCAGCCAGCCCCCAGCTAATTGCTTTGGCTCTTTTGCATGAAGATCATTTGCTGACAAATTGTTACAGACACATTTAGGCAACAAGTTTTTATAGGATGCCTGGTGCTCTTTATAATGCAATTAGCGTTATTTAGTATACATGTTTTCTTATGCATTGTTGTTCTTTCACTGGCAAACAATAACAATGAAATCTGCACTCTTCAAGTGGCTGAATCTTTCCTCATGTTTCCTGGATTTGAGCTGTCTTTTGGGAGCATAGAGCCATCAAAGGAAAAATCCTACCTAATGTTTAATAAAGGGTATTTTATTTTAATGTCTGTTTGGGAAAGTTAGAAGAAAATGTGGACTGAGGTTGATCTTATTCTTTTGCCAGCTTTACAAAAGACACTAGGAACAGTTTATTTTAGAAAGCAAAGAGTTTTGATCTGCTCCAAAGGAGCTGCAAAGAAATGGCTTCCTATGAGTTCACATGATGATACTCCTCGCAGTATTTACTCAAGCATGCTGTGGATAGGTAATGAAGAATTACCAATTCTGACATCTCCAAACCTCTGCTTACCAGCAAAGTATCAAGAGGGCACCAGGTCTGTATCTCTTTCAGCAATGGTAAGGTTCTCAGGCAGCAAGTTCTCCATGTATGTGTCCTTTTGTGCAAGACACACCCCCTACCATCAGGTACTACAATGGTGTTACGTGCCTGTCTACCTTTAAGCCATGCTGACATTCATGCAAGGTATCCCTCCCTTGCACCATGGAGGACCCAGTCTGGTAGCCCTGAAAATTAAGTGTTCTGAGCACCTACCTGAGATGCAAGCAGGGAATACAATTAAATTCATGTATTCCAAGGTGACTCAAATGCACACATTTTAGGAGCATCCTAACCACAAAAATATAGGGATTTTTTTTTTTTTATAGAGATACCCCTTTTTGAATTAAATGTAGCAAGAGAACTCAGACACCCTATTCTTGACTGGCCATCATAATCTCTACACCTGAAAGCCTTTATTTCTCACTAGCTGCAGTGCTTTCTTGTGCATTACCTTATTTTCTAGGATCTCTTGCACCAAGAGTGGAGGTACTGCTCTGCAGCCTGAGAGTCCTGTTAGCACAGAATTTTATTCACTATTTCACACCCTGTTTCTACTGCATCAAAGTACCTAAAACTTTACATCTGGACATGTACAGGAGCAAAGAGATCGTGATCTAAGCACTGTTAGTACCTGTGTTTGACACAGAAGGTATTATTCACTATCCAGAGAAGGCTCTGGGTGCTAGATGTGCTTCAGAGACTCAGCTGACTCAGGAAATGGAGCACAAGTTTCTTCTCTCTCCTGTGACCATGCCAACAACTGAGCTAAACAGTCTGTTCAGTTTCTCTCAGTCTCCCTGACCTAGTAAATGTCTAAATCTTGCACAAAACACATCAGCAAGAATCCTTACAATTCAGCAAGAAAGAGCCCCATCCCAAAACCATCTACCCAGCCTGTTGCGACAACTCTGGGTGGCTCTGCCTAGGACCACTGTGGCTTTCTCAGGTGAATCAGCAGCAGGAATTCCTTCAGGTAGAGTACAATTACCAGGACTGGAATTTAACCAGAATTATCAATTATTTAACCAATCACAGAATGGGTAAAGTTGGAAGGGAACACAGTGGGTCCAACCTCCTGCTCTGATCCAGCCTTCCTGCTCGAGGAGCGTCCCCTAGATACATTGCCCAGGATCGAGTCCAGATAGTTGTTGAATATCTCCAGTGAGGGAGATCCCACACCCTTTCTGGGCACCCACACCCTCACCTGCACCTAAAGAAGGACCTGGGAGTCCTGGTGGGTGACAAGCTGACATGAGCTGGCAATGCATCCTTGTGGCTGGGGTTTCCTTGTGTGGGATCCTGAAATGCATTGCAAAGAGTTTGGCTGGCAGGTCAAGGGAGGTGATCCTCACCCTCTGCAAGGCCCTAGTGCAGCCACATCTGGAGTGCTGTGTCCAGCTCATGGATCCTCAAGACAAAAAAGACAAGGAGCTACTGGAGAGGGTCCAGAGGAGGGCCATGCTTTGGGGTTTGGAGCATCTGTCTCATGAGGAGAAACTGTGGGAGCTGTAGCTCTTTAGTCTGTTGAAGAGAAGACTGAAGAGGGGATCTCATTAATGCACATAAATATCTCCAAAGCAGATGCCAAGAGGATGATGCCAGACACTTTTCAGTGGTGGCCAGTGACAGGATGAGGACCAGTGGCCATAAAGTACAAGAAGCTTCACTTCAACATGAGGAAGAACTTCTTTACACTGAGAGTGGCAGAGCACTGGAACAGGCTCTGGAGACATTCCAAACACACCCGCACACATTTCTGTGTAACCTGTTCCAGGTGATCTTGCCTTGGCAGAATGGTTGGTCTAGACCATCTCCAGAGGTCCCTTTCAACCCTAACAACATTATGGTTCTGCCCATTGCCTTCTGTCCCATTGCTCAGCACCACTGAGAAGAGCCTGGCTCCATCCTCTTGGCACCCTCCCTTCCCATCCTGAACAATCACTGCCAGGACCTTGGCTTTGCACTTTGCTGAGAAAACTGCAGGAAGGTGTCCTCAGCAGGGTTTTTACTCCAGGGAGGTGGTGTGGCCAAGCAGAGCAGGGAGGGAACTCCTGCCTCCTGGCTGACTTGCACCTCCTCATCAGAAGCTCTCTGGCATCTTCCCCATGAAACTCCTGCCTCACCCCAGCCCAGCTGAGGCTGGTAATGTCTATGGGATTTTTTAACCACAAGCCATAATACTGTATAGTTATGAAAGTACTTTATAAAAGACTTTCAGTTGTATATCCTAAAGAAATATCCAGAACCTTTGAAAACTTGGTGCTTCCCTGCTCTCTCTCACATGCTGTATGACCAGTTTCAAGTACAAGTATGAAAATGGACCAAACCATCTCTGCAACTTTCCTATCCCTACTTTCCTGAGGCAGACCTTTCTGAGAAAGCAGTTCCCTTTGGCCACAACTGACCAAATGGATATAGAAGGCAGCAGGGAGCAAAAATACTCAAGATCTCGGAGCCAGCATCTTGGTTTCCCTGGACAGGTGCCCAATGCACCATGTGCCACCTCTAGCGCTGTCCTCTCTGTTCCTGCAGTCCTATTCTTCAGTGGGAGGCAGAGGGCTCCAGTGATCATGGAGAATTATGGGGATAAAAATGAATTGTAAAGTAATATTTATAGCTCCAAAAAGAAAGTAATGAGACAAAAAAAACAATTCCCCTGTTTGAATTCCTGTGTTACATTCAGAGATTTAACAAAAGCTGATGAGCATTTATTATTGTACAGCTATTGGAAATAGTTGCAAAGATTTCTCAATCTCTCCCATTTCCCAAGCCTTGCTTTCAACGACAGGATTGCATGTATGCAATCTGAGATGGGGTAGTGAGCTGGCATATGACACATGCTGGAAAAATGGGCCAACCAAACAAAATGTAAAGTGGCACTATTTCTCCTCAGCGAGGGACTGATTCAGCCCAAGCATGTTTCATATGTGCCTAACTTTGAGCAGGCACCAAAGTGCCCTGCTGAAGGAGAAGAGTGGAATTGCTTGCATTCTTAGAGTAGAGCACGTGGAGTTTAAGAGCTTTGTGGAATCTCAGCCTAAACTAATAGCATTGTATTTCTTGCTAACTGAGAACAAAAGCAAGCCAGTTTGGGATCACGCTGACCTAGATGCTATCAGAGGTTAGCAGAAATGACTGGTCAGACCTGTCAGGACTAAACAGCTGCATCAAGCAGTGGGGGGGAGCTCCGGGGGAAGGAGGGCACAGGAGTTGCAAATAGAGAGACAGAGGAGCAGGAGGAAAAGATGGAAACTGCGTGTCCTGAATACAAGGCATGAACTAACGTGTGTGTGTGTGTGTGTGTGTGTGTGTGTGTGTGTTTGTTCTCTGCAGCTGAAGCTTTGGTCTTGTCATTTGCATATACACAGATCACCGGACATCTTTTGCCCAACCTTTCAGAAGCAACCTTATGGCACCATGACTCCCATGCTCTCAGCACTCCTTGGGCTCCATTTCCATAAATTACAGTACAAAAGGATAATAGCCTGTTAGCAGTCCCAGCACTGTCTGACATACAAAGCACCAAGAGCAGGAGTATTTTCCTTGCCATCCTGTGCCCCTCTTGTGGACCAGGTGTAGCCCCACTTGCAAAATGTGGTACTGTACCAGCAGCTTCTGACCTGATTGCAAAGCTAAGTAAAGCTAATTTATCATGACAGGCTAATGAGGATGACAAGGTTGGGTAGGTGACATTTTCCAAAATCTCCAATTTTTAATTTTTTTTTAATCCCCTTAGCAATTTATTTTCTGAATAGCAAAGTTTTCTCCAAGAATGTTCCAAAACATAGTCAAGGTTAACCATGCTGTGAGCTTATTCAATATTTATGATTCTTTTTTATTTGTACTAGGACTTTTTGGGGACTCCAAATAGTCCATTAATCAAACCGAGTGACAAAATAGGCCATTTGACAATTTGTACAGGGGCTGTGTATTTTTTTTTTTCTGTTCAAGAATAAAGAACCAACTTAACTTCATCAACAGTTCCTGATTAATTGTTACAAAGTGTCATCCATAAATTTTCCTTCGATCTAATAATCCTTTCAGAAGACTTAACAATATCCCCAGTGATTTGGGTTTTATTGAGGGCTGAGTTCCTGGAGAAGCAGTGACACAAATAGCTCAAGTGAACTGAGACACCTCCGTGGACAGTCTTCACAGAGTTGACAGTTCTGAAATACAATTATCAGTGTGATCTGCTTAAGAATTCATCATCAGCTCCTGCCTTCTGAAGACTTAAAAAAATACCGAGGCATACAAAGAAAAAGAGGTGATAAGAAGGCATCATTTTCTTCCAGCCTCATAACTGTAAATTGAAGAAAATTATTTTCTTTGCCTGCAGCTCATTGGCATATAGGCAGCATTATATTATAATTTCATAAGCATAAATCCTTTGAATAAATTTCAGAAGAATAACTGAATTAGAAATGCAAGTAAAGTATCTAAAAAACTTAACTGTACTAGGCAGGAAAAACTGGATGTGAGTAAAACTGGCATGGGGAGATTTACTGTCTGCCTTCTCATCCTCTGTCTGTGAAGGGAATACTCCCCCACTCCTCCCACTAACCTGATCCAGCTAAGGTAAATTTTAAGAAGGAAAAAAAAAAAAGTTAATTTCAACCATCATTTCCATACACAGCAGGAAAATATGAAATCTAACCCACCTTGCTGCCTTCTTTTGCAGAATTTCAGCTGTATTTCATCATTAATTAATCTTGGAGATACAACAGGCTTGGGGTTTGTTGTAATTATTGTTATTTGTTTATTTATTAGTAGTAAGCATATGGGAGATCAAAAGCATGCCTCCCAACTGTTCCCTAGCAACAAGTCAGTCAGTTATTCGCACAGAAGTCGTCCAACCTTCCCACAAAGTGAATCTGGGATGCAGCGCTCCCGCGGCGCCCTCCTTGCCCCATCCCATGGGCTGAGGGATGCTGCAGGTGCTGATGCTCTCCGATGTCCAGCCAGGTGAACTGCACAAGTGTCTGCTAAGGGGCAGAAATAACTCACCTTTGCTGAGAAGCCCTGGGGAAAGGCTTGATTTTATAGTTGCATCATAAGATGATTGCAAGTCAGGAGATCAAAGTTAAGCCCTGTTATTGACTTCCTGTCCAATTTGGGCAAGTACTCTCTCGTCAGTTACCTGCCTGCCTGCCTTTGGGAATTTAGACTCTTGTCTCTCTGTGACTCAGCTACTCTCCTTTAAAATGGACATGCTAGTTTCATATTCTCCAGTATTTTTTTTCCATGATTTTTCTGTTATGATGTGTGTGTTACTATTATGCTACATTTTCAGTTGACCTGGATTGCTAAGGCCACTGTTGAATTTGGTGAAGCACTCCTATGATTTCAGCTGGAGAGGTTTCAGAATGAACCTAAGTATGAAGAGCACTAATTACCACCCAGACTGTCTGAACTAGTGTGAAACCCTCACAACTGTAGCCTTTAAGCCGTCTGTATTTCCACTTTGATTGATCTATTAGTTGTTCACAGAGGCAGCCTAGCTACTGTAGGGACAACAGAGCCAGGGGAGTGGCTTTATGTTAACTTGCTCCTGTCTGCAGTGTGGGTAACCAGATCATCTTCTCTGCTGCCCAATTTTTCGTGCAGAATACACCTTCTACCTGGAAGAGGTGCAACACTTCCTCCAGTTCCTGTGTCTGCCTTGCAGAATAGAGTTAAATTATGGCAACATGAACACATCCCTTAGGTAGAGGGAAATTCACAGCCATCACAGGGCACAGTGTTTCCCTCCTGTCTTCTGCAAGCTGTGTAAGTAGTAGTGGGTTACACCACACCCTGAATTTACTGCAGTTTCAACACACAAAACATACATGTGTTGCGTCCTATGGGCTGCTCAGCATGCACCAACCTGAAGGACCACAGGGGAAAACACCAAACATAATTCTGTAATATTATTATGTGTTATGGCTCATCAGTGGACTTCGAAAAACAGATTTACACAAGAGATGTGAAGTTTATATGGGACTTAGGGTATGAATCAGATGTGCATTTAGACTAGACAATAGGAAAATTAGGCTAGAGGGGATCTCAAGGGGTCGTCTGGTTCATCTCGCCAATTTCTTTTGGGATCTCTTTGTTGCTAAATTAGTCACGAACAAGGAATATGTTTGCTCCTAATATTACTAGAAGAAACTGTGTATGTGTGAGGGGAGAGTGGGAGGATCAGCTTTTCTAAATAAACTGCATAAATCCACTGGATAATTTCCAAGGACTCATAACCCTTTTCGGATCACAGAGAAATTTCCTGGTAACGCACTGGTCAATAGCTGCAATGTGTTCTAATCTCTAGTGACCCTCTTAGCAAGGGCTGCTTCATGCCAGTATTCAAATCTGGTCTCTCAGAGATCTTAGCAGATGAACTATTGGGAAAAAAAATCACAAAAAAATCTGTTTCCTTGATCCTTGGACTTTTCTCCCACTCAAGAATAACGGAACCACTTTTATCTTCAACTATTAAAAATATTCATTTTGCCAGATACCAGGCCTGGAACATTTTATCCTGATAACTAAAGCATCTGGAAAGCTCTGAGCAACTCAAACCAGAGGATTAGGGTGGAAATACTCAACTGTATACTACATACATAGCTACCACTATTGCAGCTGCTTCTGTGGCTGGCTGGATCTTGCACTTAGTGCCTTTTCACTGGTTTCCCTGATATTCAGAGAAAGGAGATTTTAGTGGCCCCAGCTTTCTGGTTGTCATGTTGTGTGTTCATGACCTCCAAAACAGAGGTTACCTATTTATTAACATCCTACCAAGAAATCAAGCTTAAATAATCCTTGCCCAGGTGAATCAAGGATGTATCCTCATACTCACCAACTTACCAAAGCAAGTGATTGAAAAGGTTTTCTGGCTTGATTTTAATAGGGGTGCATGGAGGCTCTTTTCTCCTGCAACTCTTCCCTGTTTCTGCCCTGGCTTGACGTGCATATGGGACTAGTAACTTTATGTAAAACTGAGGCCATTGGTATAGGGATAGCAAGAGAGGAGGCAGCAGAGCCTTAGCCTTAGACTTATCCTGGCTTTTTCTCTTTTGATCAATGAAAAGAAAAAAAATTATCTATATGTAGAATGCTCCCACCTACTCACATGTGTCTTCCCAGACTTTCATGCCACACTAATATACCAGGGGTTGCTGTAATTCACAGAAAAATTTATGCCAGTTACAGATAGTCAGCATTGCTCTCACATACAAGATGTTTTGCCTTATGATTTCAGCTCTGGGGTCAGGGATTTCTATTTCCAGGATCAGCCAAGATGGTGGCTGTCACAAGAAAGGAAATTTGGTGAGTGATAAGAAGCCATCAGAAGGCTCATGCCTCAGGAATGGGCCAACTAACCTGTGGGCAGAGAGGGAAGGTGGAATTCTTTTCATGGACTGAAGTATCGCTGTCAGCCCACCCTGCTCAGAGCACACACACACATCCAGGCATGCACACAAGCAGCATCGGTGGAATGGCTAAATTGTGGCAGCCAAACTTCTCCCAGTATGCAAAGAGCAGCATCCCAGCAGTTTGGGCACTAATGGGGACTACTGTTCTCCCCTGCTTGGCACAGCCATGTCCAAGCAAAGGTGTGAAATTCAGCAGGTGGGTTATATGGCTGCAAGCACGCAATATTTGTCATGTTACAAGTTGCCTAATTTTTTTTTTTTTTCCTGGGGAAAAATATTGTCACTTTTTGTTTCATCAATTTAATTAGATACAATTTGTCTCAGCTTTTCTCTGCAGTATTTGTTTACTTTCTCATCAGGACCGACACAGGCCAATTAGTGTAGTGTAATTGTTTAACCTAGTCAGCGCGCTGCGCTGGATGGAGGAGCGTGCTGGTTGCGAGGGAGGCAGGGATGAAGGAGCAGTCACTGGCTGCAGTGTGGCACGAGGGCCTTCAGGAATCGCTGACACGACACCGTCCCCTGGAAGCGCAAGTTGCTCTGACATCCCAGCAGCCCGGATTCCTTGTTCTCTGTCACTGCTATCACGGTACGATCAATTCCCAGAGCTAATTCTTCAACCACACCGTGCCCAAAGCGCTGCACGGCATTATCTCCTTCCTAGGATGCCCCCTGAAAGCAAAATCTACTGCAACCATAGAAACCAGAGGACTTAAGTGATGTGTCATGTACATGTGCTGTCTCTGTTTTCACTACCTTCGCCAAGAATACAATGTGAGAGCCAGTAAGAAGGTTGATTTAATTCCTTCATCCCATACCTCTGGAAAAAGGGACAGAAATTAGCCACAAAATAACTGACATATGCTTGCTTTTCTCTCTGAACTTGTGCACAGATGCCAGAGGAACAGGGCTGCCACAAGCAGGGATGGAGGTGGGAAAAGGGTTTGGTGGGGCTGGTTCAGTGGAGAGCCCAATGCTGAATGTGGCTTTCGCAGGAAGGGTGGTAAGTGGGAGCAAAGGCAATAAGGGGGGTCTGTACAACAAAATATTTAAAGTTTTGGCTCTGTTGATCAGCCTAAGCGTTGATCAAACCTGGTTGTGCCATGCCATGGAAGCAGTTTTGCACGGATTGCAAAAGCTATTAATATTTTTTTTCCCCTGCTTTACTGTGAAGAGTACATGGGGGAGGGAAGAAAAGACTATTGAGGTGGCCATTGGAAATATACACGAGCCTTGTTTGCCAGAGCTACCACAGAAAAGAAAGAAAGAAAGGAAAAAAAGAATCTTAAAATGAAACAATAATTGAGGAGAGGAAGAAAATACCTTTTTTTTTTTTCTTTTTTCCTGTTCCTTTTCTTTCGTTCTTCTTTTAAATCAGACCGATGTTGTGATTAACTTGCATTCTGCAGCACAGTTGATGTGACAGTCAACCAAATTAATCCCATTATGCAAAATCCAGTTCACAAGTGGTTTTTCTTTTTTCTTTTTTTTTTTTGCAAAATTATGTCAATTTCCCCATAAATTGGAGAGACCATGTCAGTTTTCTCTATTGCACATAGACACTACACAGTGCTGTATGTCTATATTCCTTTAATGCAGTAAGATACAAATTTTAGCTCAGTGGCACAAATTAAGATTCATAACTTTAATGCTGATGTTTCTGTTTACATGAGGCTTGTAGGAAAATTTCCATTAGTTTTGGCATTCATTTTCATTCTTGCATTTCATAACATACCAACTATTAAAAAACAAGAGGATGAAGAGCTCTAAAAAATAAACAACCAGCAACCTGAAGTAAAAATGCCTAATTATTTTGATAACAGAAACATGATTTTTTTTCCCGTGTCTCACTTCTTTTTTTCCCCCTTTTTCCCTTTTAAAGGAATTTGCTGCCTGTGGTAAACAAGCTTCCTTGAGGCTCCCCGTGGTGTGCGTGGTGTCTGGCGGCTGGAGCAGGAGACATTTCCACAACTGCTACCCTTTCAGCTGAATGTGGCCATGCAGTAGGTGGCCAAATCTGTTTGGCTTTCACCGAGATCTGTGAATTCCCTGCATCCAACCAACTTGTCAAATTAAAACCTTGCCTGCTCTGCGCTGAAGAACAGACGTGCGATGGAAGCTTCTTGCACTCTAGCCCTTTGTCACCAGCACGCTGAGCTCCCAACATCTGCTCACTGGACTCAGCTTTTGCACCTTGTTCATTTATAATGCAGCAAACCTCAGCTTCCACAGCAGAGGACTTAATGTGCCCCCGGTTAAAATAAAGAAATTCAGAAAACGGAGCATCCTGAGAGGAGGAGAAGAGAAATTGAGGCTCTAATATATATGTTCCTCACCGATTTGGGAATAAACATATTTTTAAGTGAGAAGTTTGTTGGATTGTACTTTTTTATCCCGGTAATGCTTTCTTGTACAGTGAATTGTTGACTTTTTTCCCATGCTTTAGATTTATTAGACATGTGTCAAGTTGTCAGCCTCCTACCGCTTGCATTTGTGTCCACCTTGCAAACAGCAGGGAAAAATATTTTTTTCCCTTCTCTCTCTCTCTTTCTCTCTCTCCTATGAATGTTCACTTCTTGGCAGCTCTGAAACAAATTTTGAACAGTTGCTGTTCCTATTGATAGCAGTGGTTTGATGTTAGAAAAAGGGGGTTTATTTTCCCCAAGTTTCTGACATATACTGGCATATCATCTCACATCCTACCCTGATGCATCAAAACTAAAGCAAACCAAACCAAGGGGAAAAAAAAAAAAAAAGGCAGAAAGAGGGGGAGGGCATAAACCAGCATGTTCACACAGCTCCTGAGCCACCAAAGAACACCCGCCCATCTGTTCACCATTTCAGTCCCTTTGTTCTATCTTTATTATATGTATTCCTCAATAAAATGAACTCCTGCTACTTTGACGACATTTCAACACATGCCTCTTAGTCTGCGTTTGAACTGTCTGTGAGGATCTCCTCGCTCCCCTCCTCTCACTTGCCATCGGCAGCTGAGCCAAGGAGATACCTGCCAGACAAGCCAAGCCGGGGGAAGGAAGCCTCCAAGGCAGTGAACAGCTCCCCATGGCACAACCAGAGTCCCCAGGAAATAGTTCCAGGCGGGGAATCCTGTGGAGACAGCCCCACATACTGAGAACGACACACCATGTGTTACGTGTTTGCTGCCATTGGAATTACACTGATGGCAAGGTGCCTCTCTCAGGGGCAGAGCTCACTTTCAACCCTACAGAATGAGTGCTTAGATTTTATATTTTAAAGCCAGCTACAGATGCTTGCTCTTGCACACCAAAATGCTTGTATCGCACTTTCAAATGGCTAAATTTTACCTACAACTGCTTCTAGCTTTAGCACTTTCTTCTCTTTTCTGACTTGTCTTCTTCTGTTGCAGCCATGAAATTTCCCAAATATTAAAATGTCCTGCAGGAAACAGGTCTGAGATCTTAGCTCCCCATCTGGTTACTTGGTTACCTCCCTCTCTTGCCAAGCAGCCGTGTTCCTCAAAACAGATCATCTTATGACAGAGGATCTGCAATGGCATGGAAATGTCATTTTTGCAGGTTACTGCCTCCCAGGTGTCGCCTGTTGAGGAGGAACTCGAAGTGGGTGAAATGGGGCAGCCCAATACACCTTGCATTGGTTCCTCTAACAGCAGAAGAATAATTCAAGTCATTATCAGAAAACCCAGGCCTCAGTGGCTCAGCTGCAGAATGTCAGCCAAGAGGGACTACTGCCAGAAGAAAACACACCCCAAACTGCCCTATCAGTTTGTTTTCCAGGGACAAAGAACCCTTCAGCTAAGGACTGTTGCTGGCATTACTCTTCCTGGTGCCCAGTTCAGCAGCCTCTCACACCTTATCCAGCAGTGCCAGTACCCTCTCAACTCCAGGGACCCCAGTGCAATGGTGTATTACTCTGTTCCCATGCAGATCTTCCTGCCCGTGAGCAAACAACCACTTAAGGAAACTTTGCACCGTGAGTGTCCCCAGAGCAATGCAAACCACAGAGCAAATGGAAATTGCTCCTATCCAAACACTCTTCCACACCTGGCATTTCATTACACTGCAGAAATGTAGCTCCAGAGGCACGGGTAGCACTTCCCTTCCATCCAGAAGCACTTTGCACCCCCTGCCTAATGTCTTACAGCAGTAGCAGCTGTCTGGGGGTAGAGAGGACATGCCCATTTGTTTAGCTACAATTAACATTCATCTGCTGTAATGATTCATCGGGTGATAAAGCAGTGATGAAATGTAACTTTCAGGCTCATCAGAATGCATCACCTTCTATGTGGCAAGTCAGAAATTCCTGCCATAAGAGAATCCGAGGCTGGTGGCGTTTTCCATCCCTAGAGGCACATTCCTCCTCTTCCCAAACGCAAAAGCCTGGAAATGCCATTGCTGTGCTGACAGAAGGATTCATGCAGCATCTCTGTTTTCACTGCAGCTGAATTCACTCCTGCTGTAGGTTCAGCCTGTGTGGAATATTATGAACATCTCCACATGTACATTACACCCCAACTCATTGGCTGCTATTTGCTCTGGAGACTAAACATTCGATCTGCCAGCAATCACATTATCGTGCCAGCCAAAATGCAAACCTGAACCATATGGGCAGAAGAGGGACCCATTGCTTCCACACTGCTGTCTCTATTCTTATCCCTCCAGTTCCCTGATGTTGAAACAGACCATCTATTTCCTCTGAATATTATGAAGCAGAGTAAGAAAGGAACTAGTTGAGAAAATTACTTTGTTTATTAAAAAATAAAAAGTCTCTATGAAAAATGTTTACCTACTGTTTACTCACCAAACATAAGGTTTTGTGCACAGGCACAAAAAAATGCAATGAAATAAATACAAGACATTTAGAAATCTGTGCTGTGGATTTTGCCAAAAATGGAGCAGCAGAAGCACACCCTGCCTCAGGGAATGACTGACTGGCTGAGGATGCATCCTGCTGGAGCAAACTGAGTTTAGGGCAAGCAACAGGGCAGACAAAGGGAAAGGTAAAATATCTGTCATAGAGGAGAAAATACAGTTTCATTAAGCTGGAGCTCATGTCACTTTAAATTCGCAGCTGGACTTTCAAAGTCAGCCTCTGCAGCTCCTGGTGCACTTCTGCACGCCCTGCTTGAAATCCCGAGGTGCAGAAGGCAGCACAGAGCCCAGCCCTGGCTTCTGTCGTGTCCTGTTTATTTCCATAAGTAGTGCTCATAGGTAGCTGGAATAGGTGCCGTGCCCTGGCACGCTGGGCCGTGCTTTGCTGTAGCACAGGGCACACCAGCTGCTAGGGAAATACGGGGGAAATGGGGACCTGCTGCCAAATGGGATGGGGCCCCTGTAACAAAGAACACTGAAAAGACCAGGGTAGTCAATGCCTTCTTCACATCAGGTTGTTTTTTTACCTTGGAAGGTCTGGAACAAGGAAGTTCAGTGTAGTTTAGGAACTACTTGGTGTAGTTTAGGGAACATTTAAAGAAACTGGTTGGACACAATTCCATGGGCTCTTATGGGATGCTCCAAAGAGTTGTCAGTTGTCTTTGTGAGGCTGCTCTGAATTATCTCGGAAAGGGGGATGTTTCTGAGCACTGGAAGACAGCAAATGTCACTCCTGTCTTCAAGAAGGGCAAGAAGAATCCAAGCAGCTTCAGGCAGGCCAGCCTTACTTTGATCCCTGGAAAGGTGATGGAGAAGCTAATCCTGAAAACTGTTTCCAGACACTTGAAAGACAGGTGATCAGCAGCAGTCAGCACAGATTTATCAAAGGGAAATTGTGTCCGACCAACCTGATAGCCTTCCATGATGAGATGGAAAGCTTGGTGGGTAAGGGGAGAGCCATGGATGTGGTTTATCTTAGGAAGACTTTTGACTTGACTCTTTTCAACATTTTCACAGCTGACCTAGTGATATATGGGTTAAACATACGAGACAGTGAGGTGATTTGAAAGCTGGCTGAAGTGCTGGGCTCAAAAGAGATGTGATCAGCAGCTTGAAGTCAGTCACTAGTCACTAGCCAACTCCAGTGCTAATACTGGGACCAGCACCATGTAACCCTCTCACTGATGACTGACAACAGATTCAGCAAATTCACAGATGGCACATAACTGGGGGAACTGGGTGGAAGGCTGGATGGTTGTGCTGCTGTTCAGGGCAGGCCGACAGCAGCCCTTGACTGTAGAAATTGACCAGTGGGAAACCCTAGAAGTTCAGCCAAGGGAAAAACAAGTCATCCCATGCAATAGTACACCTTGGGCATGGACCATCTGAGAAAGCATCCTGGCAGAAAAGATCCATGGGACCCTGGTGAACAAATGGTCTACGAGGCAGCAGTGCAGCCAGCAGCATCCTAGGATGCATCAAGAATAGCTCAGTCAGCAGGTGGAAAGAGGATGATTTTTCCCCTCTATTGAGTGCTAGTGAGGAGACATCATCTGGAGCTCTGTGTCCAGTCCTGGGCTCCCCAGTGCAGGAGAGACAAGGACATGGAGGAGTTTAAGTGCAGTGAAGGGTCACGAAGGTAAATTAAGGGCTCAAAGCATTTGGCACGTGAGTAGAGGCTAAGAAAGTGGTCCTGTTCGGCCCAGAGAAGAAGAGGCTCAGGGGGAGTCTTATCAATATGTACAAATATCCAGTACTGGGACTAAAGAAGAAAGTGTTAGGTTCTTCTCAGTGGTGTCCAGTGATTGGATAAGAGGCAATGGGACAAACAAAAACATTTATTAGAAAATTCCACTGAAATATAAGAAAAATCTAATTTTTTTTTTTCCTGTGACAGCAATCAAACATTGGCACAGGTTGCTAAGAGAAGTTGGCAGGTTTGCATCCTGAGTAGCTGACCCCAGCTGAGCAGGGGGTTAGAATATCTGATATCCAGAAATGCTTTCCAACCTAAGCTTGCAGCTTTTCAGGAGCACAGAAAATAGAAATCTACAAGATACATGATTGATCCACGCCAGCAATTGGTAGTGACTCTTGGCAGGTTCTCCAAAAGCTTAATATTCATCATAAATACCAGAACTGAGGACTTCACTGGTAATATCCAGACTTTCAGGTCTTCACAAATCTTTAGAGAAAGTCAAACCTTAAAACCCTACAAATGTCTGAGCGTTGGAGTGTGATCAACATTTCAGCATGGTTTGATAGTGTATATTGACTTCCTTGAGCTTTGAATCAGGGACTTTCTTAATGATCATTTCCTCGGGGGTGGGGGGAACACTGGAGGAGAACTGCAATCTTTCTGTTTAAATCAGGTAATACAGATGTATGCACCAACAGAGAGGCAAGTTCTTTCTCTGAACACAGAGCTTAAATATCTTGTTGCAGTATTTGAAAAACAAGTGAGACATATCTCAGACTCTGGAGATATTCTTGAAACCAGGCAAAATTGATTTTTTTTTCCATATTCACTGCCAGATTTTGCACAGTTATATGGCTGTATGGAGATAGAAGACAATGTGCATCTTACCTTGCCAGCGATAGATTCCACAATGGCTTTAAAGGAATAAATCATTAATTTAAATTATGGATTTCCTGTTTACAAAACAAGCATTTAAAAATATTTCACTCCCAGTTCAGCAGAAAGAAAGACCTTTTAATATATATTGGTGAATCTGGTCAATGCTTCTATGCACATATGCATTATTTTAGTTGGTTGGATTTTATTTTCTTGTTTTATTTAAATCAGTGGTCGTTTTTTCTATGGTGCATTTTAGGCAAATACATAAGATTTTAAGAGAAGTTAGAAGACAAACAACATTTCTCCCTCTTTTTTCTACATGTAATGATGTATTTTGAAGCTCTGGTGAGCAGGAAATGGGATTCCAGCTGGTGCCAGCTGCCACAAAGGTTCTGCACAGAAATGCTGTTCAGCACCTGTGGAGCCTTAATCCTGATTCAGGAGACCCCAAGATTAGTATCATTATTATTGTTGCTATTATTATTATTATTATTATTATTATTATTATTATTATTATTATTAGTCTCCTTATTTCTGGCCCCAACATTTTTCAGCATTATTTACAGCATCTATTGCTCCCTGATGGGAAAAAGTAACCTTTTGTTGTTGGGATGTTACAAAATGTCCAGCACCTAGAATGGTGGAACACTGACATAAATCCAGACTTTTAAAACTGTCTAACTGATTCTAAGAATAATGTAGCAGTGAGGACCAAGATGGATGTTGGCCCAGAGGCAGGCCGGTGCAACACTATTAAGTCCTAGAACAAATCCAGAGCTGAGGACTTCTGAAGATGAGCTGTGGGTATGGATTGACAAAATGATGGACAATTTGCAAGGCAGTTTTCTAGAAACAGCTGAACAGATCTATGTGGCTTTGAATTCAAATCAACCCAAAAGCCTGAGGGACAGGTTAAGACTAAGATTTGATCAGATATCCTTTCTCATGAAAAAAATTAAAGAAGCTCAAATCTGAGGTTCATTGTTTGGACCTTTCTATTATTTTAATTAAAACTAATCAGTTTGCAACCTCCTACATGCTTATTTCATTGCCAGGATCTGACTGGGAACATTAGACTAAGTGAATCAGACTGCTTGGTGATTATCCAGCTGGAATATTGTATTTCTCTCTTGTTGCCATCTCTGTAGTTTAGTGGTCTTAAGACGACGCATGTGGTCCCTCTTAGGATCCACAGAAAGGACATTTTTAGAATGAGGCAGTTGGAGGTAGGGGCAAGAGAGGAGTAGATGATACTGCTGAAATACTATTCCTCTGCAGCAGTGGTCCAAAAGAGTTCATAAAGCAAGCAATCACTCCTCTAGCTAAACAAATTTCTAGCATTTGATTGATGCTCAGATTCACAGAGCTGAGAAATACAAGTAAACAAGTCAATTCCCTGACTCATCATTTGATGTCTCTGAGTATCACATAAAATGCTAATGATTAAGTTAATTTAGTAAATGTAATAAAAAAGTCCACCTTTATCTATTACTAACAATTCTATTATTCATTAGTTTTTACCTCTCAAAGTTATGAAACATTGCCCTTAGTTGTTTTTTAAAAAAATGTTAACTAGAACAAGGGTTAAGAAGAGGCAAAGCGAAGGACCACCCATGATAAAAGGCTTTGAAGATTTCCTCCAGATGAATTCTAGCAACTAAGAAAACTTCTGACAGTTTCTAATTTAGACAGTCATTTGTGAGAAATGAAAAAACACCTGGTGAACAAAGTTAACTGGCTGAATGACTGTTCAGAAAAAAAAAAAAAAAAAACAAACCAAAAAACCAAAATAAAACTTAAAAAAAAACAACCCACAAAAATTTGCTTACCCTAGATTTTGCCTCTGTTTCAATTTCGTTGTCCAAAAGAAAGGAGAGCAGTACTTACTTTCAGGCCAGATAAACAGCACTCTGAGAACCCTCTGCTGTGATTGAGATATTCCCACTTGCTTTCCACTACATGCTTAAACACTGTTTCAGCAAATATTCCAGACAATTGCATAACTTCTTAGACTGTTAAAAAAAACAAACCAAAAACCTAAGAGCAAAAGCTATGTGAGCACAGTCAAAATAAATTAGCTTACCGATTATTCAATTAATATCATATTACTTTAATTAATTAGCATTCTTCTGTGGGAAGGAGAGACAGCCTCCCTGATTAAAAGCCTTTATACTGCATAGAAAATGTATAGGCATGTCACTGCTCACAATCCTCTTGAATGTGGAACCTAATAAAATTCCTTCATTGTCTCATAGCCCTTTGAATTAGGTTGGGAATATCCACTTGTGGACATTTGTGGCAGCACAAAGATGTCTGGACAACACCTGAAAATCTCAGATTGCTGGAGAATACAGCCCAAGTCTGTCTGAGGGATCATTTAGCTGGAAGTAGCTAGATACAAAGAATGTTGCTGACCATTTATATATGTGGGAGACAAATTTACACAGAGTTCACATCAACTTTATTGTTTGGATTTTTCTTTCTCAATAGACAGATTCAAATGGAAGTACTGCTTGGCTTGAAACAGGAGACTCAGTAAACACATCCCTCAAAATTTTCATTCTTAATGTATCAGTAACATTTCAGTTCATTACAGTGTTATTAGTCAGTCTTCATAAAAGAGCTATGCATCTTTATTAAAAATGGAAGTTCACATCATTTTATGTTCCCATAAAAATGGGTGGTGGTAGCTTTGATTAATTTCTTCACGTACAATGAACTTTACAGCAAATTGGACAGTGTAATTCAATTCCTATTTCTGTGGATTTTTTTTTTGTTGGTGGAAAATTGATATAATTCATATGTAATCGTATTGCCTTTGCAAGAGATATTTAAGAAATAATATCCTGAGGTAATGATTGCATGGCTTAATTATTAATACCATACTTTCAGGCACGACAATGTGCTCTCCTTTTATCAAGCTTGACTTCTATCAAAAAAATATTTCCCCTATCTATAGTTTGTTACTTGCTGTAAGGTGTTTCTGAATTTTACACGTACATACACATTGGTGTGCATGGAGTCAGAGTACCTGATGTTGGTGTGCTTCTCTTCAGAGGAAGTTTTAATTTTGGAAAGGGTGGATGACTAAAAGATAAAAAGAAGACCAACTCAGTAGCAGAGCAGAATTATATGCATAGATTTCAAATAAGATGGGAAGACAAATTTGAAACTGTGTTTGTTGGAAATGTGATTTTCTGGGTTAGGATAATTACTGAATCTCTAAGGAAATTTAACTAGTCACAAATGAACTATGCTAGGAAATCCAAGGGAACTGCCCAGCACCACCAGGAGGTCTAGAAGATCCAGTGTTCTCTTATGTTATATGAGAGGTCTGGTCAGGTCTTTCTAATAATCAGATTATCCAAGTGTGCTGGGTAATCTTTAGAAATGTAGGGAGCTGACTATTTCTGTATTTACAGTTCTGCCTTGAGGGGTGGAAGAAAACTCTTCATCTGGTCAGAGACAATATAATATATCATCATTTATTTATTGTTTTATGTTTAAGCCTCTGCTGGCATTGAAAATTGCTTTCTTCTACTTCTGTCTTATCTTTCTTTAATCACTTCCTGAGACCAATGCACTGAAATGAGGGAAACTTCAAACTGTACCAGCCACACATGCAATACGTGCTCACAGGTGATGTTTGTAAGTGATGCTTTGGTATTATCCTGCTGTGTCTTCATTCTGAGGTAAACCCCTCCAGACAAGCCCCCCTTGGAAAACTGTGGACCATAGCTACTATTTTTACTGAAGACAAAGGCCTTCCCAGCATAATTTGATAATCTTTTGATGGTGTTAGCCACCACAGCTGGACCTATTCTGCACTTAGACCAAAGAAAATCCAGTGAACAAATTTACTGAAATTCAAATCAAAGAAAGAAGTACCTATTCAGATTACCATCAAACATACTTCATTAAATGAATTGATGTGACAACCTCTGACTGCACAGACCCTTTTTAATGCAATGGATAGAATTTGCATGTAGATGTCAATCCCAGGAGATCTTATCAGGACATTTCCCTTACATGTCTCTTCATCATCCAATAAAATATTTGGGTGAAGAGGCAGTCCCACAACGTCCTTGGTATTGGTGGTGAACCTACAGAAAGGACAAAAAATGTAAGAAACTCTGTCTTACCCAGACTCAAAATGCTCTGTTAGAATGATGATCTTAAAAGAACACCCATCAATCCTTGCTATCAAAACTAAATGGAGAAAAAACCCCAGAATTTCAGACAAATGCTAAATCATGCTCTTGTTTACAGATCAGTATTGACAACTGTAAATGAACTTAAAAACCAATTGGAAAATAAGATGTTGCTTGGAGGACAAATATTTTCAGCTCAGTGTGTGACAGAAGTCTAGTCCGTGGGACTCCTGATTTCTAACTAATCTTGCAGGGGAGGGTTTGGGCAGAATAGCTCACAGTAGTAGTAGGTGGAAGGGTTATTTCCAGCCTTCATCCCCCTAGGAGTGGCATGCTGCCTAACCACACTCAGAAAAACAAGGTAGAAGGGAATGAGAATTTTAATGCCTTGGAGCTCCCAACAGGCCAGTCCCGTATGAATAACTTTAATTTCTGTTGGACATTTGTGGAGCCTCTTCTCAGCAGCAATGCTCTGCATGTCTAAATAGCACAGAGCTGAATGCAGATGCGAAGAGAACTTCCACCAGTCCCTTTGTTTCACCTGGTCTTCAGCTCACACTTATTAAGGAGCTTATTGAGCTATCTAGAAAGCACTCATTAGTAAATTATACAATTCAAAGACATGCATTTATCATATTCATAGTAGTTTATCTTATATATTTATTTAATAATCTACCTGGTTGTGTTTTGAGTTTATATAAGTTTCTGTGTTCAGATATAAGCCTGTAAGTAGAAAACTATAAAATTGTGACTATGCTAGAACTAAGAAATAAAGAAATATATATGCTCTCCTTCAAAGTATCACTCTGGTACGTTTTACTATTACATTTTGTTCTTCTGAGAAAGACTATAAGTAGCAAAATGCCAGGCAATGCCCAGAACATCATATTTAAAGAAAACACGACCATTTCTCTTGTGCATACTGGAACTTTGCAGTTTGCAGAAATCTTTTATTATTTCAAGATAGCAGTTCTCAGTTTCAGTTCAAAATGGTTTTTGGGTTTTGGTTTTTTTGGGGTTTTTTTTATGCTGGCATACTATTCAAAATATTTGAAATAAGGGTAATCAAAATCTTTATTGTCCACATGAGATCCTAACAGCTCACTTGCTCTTCCTAGAGACTTCCTGATGCTTTTAAAGCAAAAATCTTTCAGCCTGAGTCCAGGGACATCTGAGGCTTGTGAGCTACTTCCAAAGAGACTTCAGGAGGTATGGAAGAAAAGCAAACCAGTTGAGGAGAGACTTAAATTCACTCTATAGGTCCCAAACCGTATTTGAAGGAGGTTGAAACTTACAACTAGTTCAGGTGTTTAAGTGTAATTAAGGCCTCCTTCTTTCCTTGCTTACATCAGTGTAAGCTAAAAGTAGTTCCCTTTAAGCCATTTGGTGTTGTCACTTTGTGGTGCAACATTTTAGTTGCAGCATCACACCCATGCTAACAAATCACAGATAAGGCTCCTCACACCAGATAAGACTATTAGTCTGCAGCTGAATATTGGCCAATGCTTGTTGTGTTAGAAGAAAATTGCTGTTTGTTCAATGCTGCACACAGGAAGATATTCCTTCCAGTTTCCTGGGGTAATCTTCTTACATCAGAGGCAGAATAAATGATTAATTTTTGGTAACTGTTCTTCATATGTCCTGACTCTTTCACTCATTATGGCCCTGAGTCAGCAAGGTACTTAAGCACACAAAAAGTGCTCACCACTGCTGGGGTTTCTAATGTTCTGCATGTGTGAGGTCTTTCAAGAATCAGTTTCTGAGCTGCTTTTAAATCCAGTTATAAAGGTGTTAGTGGAAATGCCCACACAGCAGCTCAGTGTCACTATTACAGTGTGGGCCAAACAAGCACAGTGCAATGAAGGCACATGCTTTGTTCTTGGCGTGTGCTATTTTGTAATGAACCAAGATCTGACAAAACATGGTTGTACTGACCATTTTACCTGTGGGTGATGCAACCTAAAAAATTAAATCATTTTAATTCCCTGAGATCATTCCTCTAATGACAATGATGGTAAAAACCTACACACTTAAAATAACAACATTGCTTGTGTGGTCACAGCAGAGCACTGATCCTAAATTTGGCACATGACAATAACCAAACCAACTAGCAAAAATATAATTACACCAGATCAGGAGGAGCTAAGTTCAGAGAACTGTTTAGGTAGTACAGTGTCTCCCATGTGAGAACTATATAAGGGAGAGCTCTTTAAAACACAGCACCCTAAGCGACCTGCCTAATAAGACAAAAGGCAAATAAATATGATTCACATTGAAAGAGGTGCAGAGCAGAGACAGATGAAATGGCAAAAGCAGGTAAGGCATCAGAAGAAATCTTTAACTTGTACACAATGAACTGCTTCACTTCACTAGGAGGAAAAAAATGAGCATCTGTGGGAACTTCTTTGTTATTAGCACTGTTTCAGAAGCTGTTTTCAGAGTCCAGCTGTAAATTGGATATAAGCACTTGCCAAATGCAAGGGGAGTGGTTTCCACTTTGGTCTTTGTGTTTATTGTTTCTGCACTGGCAACAGAATTGAATTCATAGCAGCAGCAAAACAAAGACAGCTCTGAGTTATACTGTAATTCACTGCTGGAGATTTATGAATATTATTTTCCCGTAAAACCCAGCATTTTTCGCTTTACTACTTGTAACCTGTAAGTGGCATAAAACTGTGTACCTAGCAGGATTTCCTATTGCAGTGAGTGCCAAACACCAGCGTAAGAACTGCACTACATGCACATGTGGTTATAGACTATGCATAAATTGTGCCTTTATGTTTAACTTGTCTAATCAGCTCACCATATCAAAACTTAATAAGTAGCTGCTTCTCATTTAAAGGTCTAGTAAAACTTCAATTACTATGGCTGTAAGATGCCTTGTTTCGAAAGAGCATTAAATAGTTTTATAGATATGGTTAGAAGATCTTGTGTAGTTGTTTTCATGAAAGTGAATGAGTTCATTAATAATAGGAGTCAGAGACAGAAATACAAGTTAGGAGTGGGTGAAGTATCCTGCCTTTGCATCCCTTCCTCACAGGTTATCCTTGAAGTGTAAGTCACTTCTGCCTCCATACTGATGACCAGGCATGGCTAGACCCCAATAACACACCCAGAGGTGATGCTTTGTAAGCCACCCTTCCTCTCAGGGACAGGACTAAAGGGCCTGATTACCATTTCTACCTGTTTTTCCACCAGGAAAAAATAAACAGTCTCTGGTGCAATTACTCTGGATTTAATTCAAATCCATGACCTGACGCCTCTTTCACGTGTGAGAGTATATTAAGAAAAGGGGGAAAAATATATATAAGAGTCTTATTATACTCATGAGTATTTGAGAGCAATGAGATATGCATCCCACCCTCTGTGCTGAGGGATTGGCACTGCTCTTCAGCCATGGTAACTGCAAGCAAGGCGCATGATTTGGCAATGAGCTTATCAGGGGACACGGAGCAGAGGTTCTCACTGCTCCACCATGCAGCTGTGTCCACAGGCACCTGGGATCTTCCCATCATCTTCAGTGGATTCTGGTCCTGATCCCAGGGAGACCAATCTCTCTTTTCTTTCCCTTAAATTTGGCAAATGGATACTCTACCTAATCAGGATCCAAGCTTCCATGTCACTTCCTCTTCCAGAAACCAGAAAATCCTACAGGGAACTTGAAGCTAACACAGAGCCCGGAGCAGAAAATTTCTTGCCTATAGTATGCACCAAAAGGAAAACATCATTTTAGATGCTGGCACCCTAAGTTAGATTTCTCTGTATCTCTACAAACACTGTTGGCCAAATCTGTACTTTTTTTTTAAAATGCATTTTTTGAAAAAGGAAATCTCAGATTTACTGTAAATGCAGACGAGAAGGCAAGAGCAGATGGGCAATGTTTAAGTTACAAACCTAAGGGAAGATTTTTCATACAAAACTCTTCAACTGCAGCTCTTAAAATAAAGAAAGATTTTCTGTTTTCCACAGTGACTCACTAAACCTTTATTTAGACAGTTGGTAAAAACACCACATCACATAATTCACTGTTTCTTTTTTTTTTAACTTCCCCCCCTCCCTTTTTGCTCAGCTGCAGTTTTAGAATGATGATGGTTTTTTCCTTTTAAAAGGAGGCAGGAATCTACATGAAGACATTTTGCTTTTACTTTTTGTTGGCAATCTAAATATAGTTTGGAGCAGCTAATATTCCTGTTCAGACCCACAGCACAGCACCCTCTGTTGCGCATATTAAATAGGAGGATTAGAATCTTTATGAGGGTTTTGTTCATTTTGTGGTAGACATTTTTCAGAGATGAGTTTTCATAGTCATTCAGAAATTCAAAACCAAAAAGCAGGACCCAAAACATAATGATTTGGAATAAAGAGTTCATCTTACCCATTAAACAAGTCTCTCACTGTGCTGATTGCAGGAGGTCTATTTGCAGAGTTGGACATCTTGTTTTCCACATAAGTGGCTCATGACACTTATTTGTCTTCAGAAAGGCTGCAAGTTACATATTTGCTGCTGTTTGCTCTCAACCAGCATGCTGCTTGGTGATCATGAACAGCCTTGTTTACCATTAAATCCAGTGGCAACTGAAAATACTCAAATTTTGGGTCAGCTCTTAAAACCAACAGTGGAACTTCTTGCAGGGCAGTGGAGGTTTCTCCCAGTACATGGACAAGGGCCTCATGGGGTTTTGCCAATTGACTGCTACTAGCCTGATTCCAAGAGATTTTCAGCTCCCCAGTTCATTTCCTGAGAAATTAATTAAGGGTGTAAACACTTCACCACATACAGCAAGCAGACATAAAATTACACAGGTTTCCCTGTGTCAGATGAAGCACTGCTGAATCAGGTTGCTTTAAAGTTTCGTCCAACAGTTCTTGGACCTCCAAATTTCTGTCATAGGTGCTACTTCTGGAAGCTGCTACCTCCAGCCATTCTCCTTGCAGCAATGCTGCAGGGATCTACATGCTGAAAAGAAGCTTATTGTAACCAGCAGCTAGAAGAGAAGATGACTCAAACAAACAGAGGGTTCCAAGTTGATTGCACTCTATCTGAATAAGAAAAACCTTGCTCCTTGCAATGGAAATTATTCTAGCTAAGATTCATTGTGAGATTCATTTTTATGTAAGATTCATCTTTATTCTAAGACTCATTTTTTCTTATGTTCTCAGAGATGCTGTGCTGGTCCCCGTGGTCCCTTTTCTCCATAGCTGTGTGTTTTCTGCTTCTCAAAGGCATGTTCTCCACAGACAGTGGAGTTCAGCAACTGAAGAGCTGTGCATGAATGTCTAAGGAGCTAATATGACCTTTGGTCATCTGATGATTTGGTGCATTGCCTGTGAGGCAGCTGGGGGGAGTAGCTCTGATGGGCACCACATGGGCCTAGTGAAGCAGTGGGAATATAGAGAAAATATATACAATTGAAAAGGGGAGAATAGTTCAAGAAATATCTTTACCTGAAGAAATACCAGCCTGATAGAGAGGTTTGGTAACATGTGAAAAATGTTAAAAAAAAAAAAGAGAGAGGAGAAAAAAGGGGAGATATTTTACTAGGAAAACAGAAAAGTTTCACTGGGGCCTACTTGAAGAAGCTGATAACCTTTTCCAGAAGCTTGATGGTCTCCCTCTTCCTTATGAAAAGCCATGTTCATTTGAAGAAGTCATCAAACAAAAAAGGTTCAGTTTCTGAGTGGAACATGAATATTTGTGGTACTAACATCTGCGGTGGCCTTTCAATTTACTAGACCAAAAGCAAAGAACAGGAGGAATTGGACCAGTCTAGTGGTTGAGAGTCTTTATGGCTTCCAAACCACACAAGAACTCATTTGTGCTGTTAGCATCAATTTATTACTTAGGGCAGCTCCAAGAAAAAATTCTGCCTTTTTCTTAGATGAACCACATCCAAGATATGATGCTTTTACAAACTATTGCACATCACATCTCCTATTTGCACTTCCCAAGATGCTCCAGTTTCATCTCATCCTCAGCATTTCAGAAAAGAGGTGTGTAAGGACCACAGGACAGAGGCCAGGACAGAAAGTCACATTGACCTGAAGTGTTGACAAGCAGCAAAGTGGGAAATCAGAATCCCTTTGGTCTGCTGGTATCTAAATCCCCCCATGTCTGGGTACCTCTGCTGTGTTGCTGATCTCTTTTCCATACCATATTAAAAAAAAAAAAAAGTGCTTCTGTGGATTGCCCATGAATGCCATGGTGTCTGTGTGTGCAGAATAAGAACCCATTTTACATTCTGAGAATCCTTCTCTTTGAAGATGACCTGCTCAGAATTCATGAAATATGATGGATTTTCTTCCTCTGGCATATGGATGGTTTCTCCTTAAATTTCATCTCTCTTCAGCATGGCTCACTCTATTTCAGTCATCCCTGCTGCCCACACTCATCCACCATTTCCCCTGTACTTTGTGGACAGCTTCATGGAGCAAATCTGAAGAGAGATAGCTGAGACTGATGCTGAGTTAAGAAACATTCAATCTTCATGTAGCTGAAAAGCAAATGAGCAGCCATTTCTCATGGTTAATTAATAGCACATGCTTTGTAAAGTGAAGTGCATCTTAGAGGCTGGACTCTCCTCTGGCTTTAGAGCAGTGTGATTCCACATGGCTCCTGTGGAGCCACTACAGGTATTTTTCACAGGGAAAATAGATTCACGTCCAGTGAATAGAAATAAATGTTCACATAAGGTGGTCCAGCTGACCATGCTGTTTCCATTCAAAGTACCTAAATGCTGAGTTCCCAAAAACAGTGCCCGAAAATGTGGAAGTGGGTTTGCTAAGTGCTTCTGGAGAAACTGGAACAAACCCAACATTTCCTTAAGAATATTTAGTCTTCTTTTCAGCACTGTGGGAGGTTTGGGCTGCTGCTTTGCACATTTTTTAAGTGCCTTTTCCTTTGAGACACCTAGGGCAAAGGCCTCAGGCACTTGATATTATCTGTTTTCATAACAGGAGTTTTTTCCATACCACAAAAAAAAAGAAAAAAAAAAGAAAAAAAAAAGAAAAAAAAAAGGCTTCTGTGGATTGCCAGTGAGTTCTATGGACTCTGTGTGTGCAAAACTCCCACTGTCACCACCAAAGAGCTGCACATAGAAAAAGAGTAGCCCATTTAATAGATTCATGAACAGAATAAACCAGGAAGGGCCCAGAATGGTTCAGCAGATACCCAGCCATGCCAGGTGGTGGGCAGGATGAGAATCAGGATAAAACAAATGTCAAACAAATCTAAAGGCTTAGCTACGAAACTGTAGAGACCACAATATATATTTTCATTCTCTCCGGGGAAATTGTGCTATAAGTATACGAAAATACATTTTTCTTTCTCCTCTCCATAAAGTGCTTCAAAACCAGCATTTGGGATCAATTTGGCAATCCTTGAAAAGATGCCTAGAAAGGGCAAAACGGTCAAAGATTACATGCTTGATACTGAGAGGTAAAAGTTGTCCAGTAGCTGAAGATGCTTAGGGCAAAGCAAATTTCCAAGTGTAAGGGGGTAACACCGTACCAGTGCCACAGGAGTGAGAATGCTCTCACCCTCTTGCATCACCCCACAGAGCTCTGACCTGCCCTTGCAGATGAGGAGGCTGCTACACCTCAGCTGATGAGAGCTCAATATCTGACTCCCCCCTGACTTTGGGCTCCACATCCACCACCTTCCCCACAGGAGTGGGCTTTTGGGCTGGCAGCCCAAGGACTGCACCAAGAATACCAGGAATGTCACCCTGCCTGCCTCCCTGTGACACTAAAGGTGGCACCACCTCCTTTTCCCGGTGGAGATCTCCAGTCTGGTGGTAAGTGCTGCAGCCATCTGTGATTGTTTGTTTGTGCTCATCCTGCTGATGCTGCAGTCCATATATTGACTTGTCTGGGAGGCTCAGCTTCCAGCCATTCTAGGTCACTCCCGTCCCCATCTCCTAACCCACATTCTCTGTTTGTTGGTGGTTGAGCTTCTGTCTGCACAGCACACCAGTGTGTGTGGAAGCCTGGATGCCTTCAGAGCAGGCAGCTGCATTTGCAGAAGCTGGATAGAAGTCAGATGCTAAAAAAAAACCTCTGGAAATCTTAGAGGTTCTTGGCTTTAAAGGCATTTAGAAAAGAAACAAACCAACAAGCCCCCCCACCTTTAAAGATGTGCTTGGCAGAGTGTAATAAACAAAGAAAACCAGTTTGCCCGTGGGATATTTGATTCTCCTGGAAGATCTGCTTGCTTCTATGCAGGTGGTACCAGCTGATGCAGAGAAAGGAGTGATAATGTCTGGGGAAAAGGACAAATAAATACTCCAGACTTTTCTATCAAGTGGAGAGTTGAGGTGGAAACACTGAGCAGCACCACACCAAAACCAAGTCAAAACAATACAAAATCAGTGGGGAAAAAAAGAAAGAAAATAAAGTAATTCTGCTTGGACAATATAATCTGTTTTAAAATTGACCCTCTTTACTGTCCAACTGATTTCATGTTTTCATGTCTTTGTTTGGACATTTAATCCATTTCTCTCGGTGTTTATCTGTGTGCTAAGTTGCACTGGTTTTATCTGAGTGTGAACTGATTTCATTAAATCACTGCAGGCTGGATACTTTTACTGTACTTTGTACCATTTTTATTTCTGTTTACTCTAAATTAATTAACACCAGTGTCAGGCTGGAGCAAAGCACATCATTCTTCAGCACAGTAAGTGTCCATTGGTTTAACTCAATCAGTACAACTTGCAATTTAAGAGCAGCCAGAGTGAGCCAGGCCAAAATCCACTGATACCCTGGTGATCAGAATATCCCAAAGCAGTACTTTGGGATGGGCACAGTGAGAGGACAAGTACATGACATATCCTTTTATGAATCAGGTGCTTCATCTCTTTTTGCTTGTGGATGCTCTATTTTGATAGGACCTTTTGATTTGTTTTCCTATTTTTTTTTCCCAAGGGAGTGTTCATCTCAACACTTACCCAGTCAGTTAGGCTTCTGACAAAGGGGGTTTTCTCATCCTGCACTTGTGTAGGTGTGTTGAAAGTTTTCTTAAGGAAAAAACCCCTCTTGCTCCTACATTTCTAATCTGCTTGGGATCCACTCTTTCCAGCTGTTAGCATTAGGCGGCCCCACCTTCTTGGTAAAATGTAATTCAAAGAATAAAATGTGGGTTTTTTGATATTTGTCCAGGCTTCTGCTAAATCAAATATTTAGTATCTCTAGAGCAGATTAAAGCCTCCCTCATTTAATAAACAGTGTTTAATATTGCCCTGACTTCTCAGCTTGTACCTTTCAAGCAAGACAATAAAACTCCCACACAGGCATCTGGCACTACATGTGTTTGTACACAAAAATGAAGAAGCAAACAACTGTGTGTGGATGAACACTGAACTTTCCTCCACCAACCAGCCTGAGACCCTTCCAGGATTTTGTTTCAGTTGTCTCTCTTTCCCAGAAGCCACATTTGCTGCCTTTGCTGGCAGGTTTGGCAATCTGATGTCACTTTTGTGGTTAAAAGCTGCAAGTAGCAATTCCCACCAGAGAGGGTGGCTTCTCCCACACTATCCTGGGTAACCCAGGGTTTGTAGCTCTTGGTTTCTGATATTTTCACTGTACAGCTATAAAAGAGGCACTCCTTACCTTTTCCCATCCTTGCTGAAGGAGCACAAAAGCCGCTTTCCTCCAGAGAGCGGCTTGCACCACCTCTGAGGACCTGCATGTGTGCTGAGGTTAAGGCAGCATCACCACAGCAGCATGGTAAGGTGGAAAACAATCACCTCTCTTAATTTCAGCCTTGTCTGCCTCTGAACACGGGACTTTTTGTCTCCATGAGGCAAGAGGCAGGGGTGGGAGGGAGTAGCAGAGGGGGCAGGGGCTGCAGGCAGCCCCAGTTGCCGTAGTGCAAGTGTAAGACAATGTGAGCAGAAACTTCCCTTCCTGCCCACAAACAGGCAACACTTCACCTCTGTTGTGCCAAGAGGTTTTCATTTTGCTACTCCTGGCATAAACTTGCAAGATCTTAATGTATTATGTCAGAAAAATGAGCTTTATTTCAAACTTCCAGCATCTGGTGGTAGTGAGGAAGAGAGAGAGAGCTCAGAGGAGAAGAAGGATGCTATTAGCAGCAGCTCTGCTGTGGAAAAAACACCTGGATCTTTTTCCCCTGCAAGAGCAATTGAATGCAGAGCCTATGCCACTTGCTAGGGACCATCACCTTCCCAGTGGCACTGCAGGGATGGGCCTGATGGGCCAGATTTAATGAAGAAAACGATGTTGCAGGGGATGCAGGGAAGGCCCAGGGTTCCACATACTCCCTCATGGTGCTGGGTGTACAGCTGGGCAAAACAAGCAGCCCCAGAGAGCTTGGCAAGTGTGAACCATTGGTCTTGTTTGGGCTGTAGTCTACCACTGGGTCAGTGGGCACCAGCATTGTCCCATCTTCAGAGGGAGCAGCCCTGCCATGTCACAGTACTCATATGCCCAGAGAGCACTGGGACACAGGTGCCTCCTGCCTTATTAATTTCTTCTTAGTATTATTTTTCTCCAGGTAACTCTTTGAAAACCACTCCTAGCCCACTCACATCTCATAGGAGGAGAAGTGGAAGATTTCCACTCAATAAAATCTCAATAGCTTCAGCTGTTTATCCAACAACAGGATATGGATTTCAAACCTACAATATATATATAATGTAGAGGGAAAGAGGGAGAGAGAGAGAGTAGTGACATAACTGTAAAAGGAAAAGCAATTTACTGTCTGATTTTTATTATGTATCTTCTCAGCAGGCAAACAAAATGTATTCCCCCACCACAGTGACCAGAAAACAATGTATTTCTACTCTTATCAGACACGGGCATTGACTCAAGGCAGAGCCCTAGGGTTACCCATCCCAGCACAGCCTTCAGATTTGGCATAATTGATACATGAACACACATTTTGGTGCATGTTGCCATTCCCGATCTTTTAAAATACCTTTCACTCATTATCTCAGTTCTTAGATGAGAAAACTTGCTCTGTAGTCTGCCAGCAGCCCATGGGTGGTTACAGGGATTTGCCCATTGTTTTTGTGTAACACAGCTTTGTTGGCCTCTTAGCAGCACACACGCCCAAGGAAGCTTTTGTGCAATGTCCTTGGATGCCTCTTGGCTTCTGGAAGGAGTCTAGGTCTCCCTGTAGTTTGAAGAGCTGCTGTCCACCTTTTGGGTTGACTCAGCCTCATGGCAATACCAAGGGTTGTTTTGTGAAAGCTGTGCCATGCAAGGCCTCTTTATGATGGGGCTTATTCAACTTCTGAGCTTGACTTTTAGAGAGTGAAAGGAAAAATGACCTGGCTCCCCAAGCCACCACCCACAGGCCGTGGACATGAGCCCACCTCGAGGAAAGCCCTGGGCTCACAGCCTAGCTCAGTCACTGGCCAACAGGGACTGGGGACATTGGGCCTGACCTCTGGACATGTGCCCTTGGGGGCAGGCACAGCCTCAGGGCACCAGAGGGGATCACTGCACAGGAGGGCACCAAGCTCCCAGTGTGGACACTTCTGCCCCAGGAGATGCTCAGACCCTGAGCACGTTTCCCTCTGCTGCTGGGGACAGATGCCCTGAGAAAGTCTGTGGCCTCCTCGTGCCCATCCATCCAGACAGAGCTTCCTATTTGGAGATCAGCACATTTGTCAGAATGGTTTCCTACCGCCAGCTTGCAACCTTGCCATAAAGCTGCGATCACACCTTCAAACAACCCCTTGTTCATGGAACGTATTTCAAAGACTGGCAGATCTGGCTGGCAGAATGGGGTCCCATATATGAATTAAAGTCTTTACTTTTTTCTTCCAGAAGTTTTCAAGAGTGCTAGTGACAGAAGAGGAAGGGAGGGAGGCAAATTAAAAACTTTTTATACATTAGGAAGGTAAATGAAGCAAGTGAATGCAAAGACAAAGAGATGAAAGTCATATTTTATGGTAAACATCATGCAAGAGCTTCTTATTGGTGATGGGTGCACAAAACAAGACACCAGAAGCCAATGAAAGAAATGGTTGTTAATACTCTGTCTAGAAATGATAGTTAGTACTGTGACTTTCTTTTTTTCCCCCACTGATTAAATAATTTATATCAGAATACTTTTGTAATTTGAGTCTGTCAGATGGGAGCTCTTTTATATATAAATATATTTTTTTCTTTCCTGCTTTCTAATTAGCAAGGTACAAAAGAGAACAGTAATGTATTACACAAGTGGAGAAGTGACATTGTCTGGAGAGCCTGGCTGTGTCCCGATTCCCAACAAGGAGCGCTGCGATACTGTGCTCGGGAAGCCCAGGCTCCCCTCCTTTCAGCAGCTAAAGAGTTAAAGAGACAGATCAAAGTGAGAAAAAGGGAAAATATTCCTTTCAGGCTTTGAAACACTGTTGCCACCATGGAGAAGAGTAGTAGAAAATTAATAAGGTGGTGTTGGAGCAGATGCATGACCTGCAGTATAGTACAGAGGGCAAGAGTTCAAATATAAATAAATATGTATGGCTGTGCTATGTCTTATTAGATAAGAGTGCTGTCTCGTAAGCAGTTTAGGTGCAGCGAAGTGGCATCTGTAGCACTTGTGAGACAAGGAGCTGCACCATAAACAAGCCTTCTGATTAAGCCGGGGATTTTCTAAGGGGCCAGCAAGAGCCAGAAGGGAGATTCACCGTTCCAGCTCTCTGGGATCAAGGTATCAGGCGTGGTGGGGGAGAGGGGGTGAGCCACCTGCAGCGATCCTGGCAGGATTGTCATCATTTGGGAGGGAGGACCACTGGGTTCAGCAACCCCAAAGATTCCCCACAAACAAAAAGTTAAAATGCCATGCTACAAGGTGCACAGAGGATGGTAAGTCTCCTCAGCTTCCATTTCTTCAGACCAAAATTTCAGGAGACATCCTCTTACACAACATATAGATCTGGGGGATGCATTTCAGAGTCATTGTTTGAACATCCCAAAGCCAGCTTGGGCCAGGGGACAGTGATGGCAACTGATGCAGACCCCAGCCTTTCCTGAGAAAAGCCTGAGACTCCTTTGTGTTCAGATCTACCTCAAATAAACCTAACAGAAATCATCTCACAATAATTTCTCAGTCACAGACTAATTTGAAAGTTATATTTAAAGGTATATGGATTTTATCACAATTAGATCATGATGAACTCTGTTGGGGTTTTTTTTCCTCCATGTGGAATTACATGTGAAAAGAAAGGAAGCAGCATTTAAGACTGAATTGAGCTGATTACAGGCAGTTTTAAGGAAAAAAATTGACACAGACAAAACAGAGATTATCATTCTTTATCAGTTACAAATAAGCTTCACCTTAGATTTTCCACTTGAGTTGAGCTTCCCCTCTATTTTTCAGCAAAATATTTCTCAAATAGTTCCAATGACCCAAAACAAGCATTTTTCACAAGATTAATTTCCCTGCTGCAGAAGTTCATTCATCCCAAGGCAGACTCCGGCACAGACATGGGCAAGGCTTGTCAGGTAATGTGGAAACAAATGTAGGCAAAAGATGAAATTGGTTCCACAGAGTTTCACCCCTCCCCACTGCACCTCCCTGCTTTACTTTTATAGAGGGGGATTAGTGACATGGATAAACCATGGGAGTAAGGCTCACGTGGTTTGTACATGTCACCAGAACCCCTACAGAAAAATGCAGCTTTATAATATGTACAATTTCGGTTTAGTTTATTATTTATAATACCTGGGTACCAACAAAAAAGCTCAGACACTAATGCAAAGTTTTTAATTTCTTAGTGCGTTGACATCACTTACTGTCTTTCTCAATGTATTTTTATTTGTTTGATCTTCTATAAATTTTTCTCTTTGTTCTTCAGATGGAATAGCAAATCTAGTTCATTCTGAAGACACTCTGCTGCTATAAAGTAACTGAAAAACCTTTAAAAATTTAGAGTTTTAAGTGTGATATCATGTCCCATAAGAATATTTATATCATTGCAGGACACAGTATCACCTAATTCTGTGGAAATATGAAATTCCACTAATTTGTAAAATTATATATTTTAGTTATTTCAGTGCAGACAATTTAGGAGAAAAGGAACTAAATATTCTATTCCTATTCCTCCTTGTTTCAATGTGATTTTGGCTACATCAACATTTGCAAACATTTCTCTCTTTCTAATACCTTCATATTGAGGCACCACAGCTGAAGGTTTTGGTGCAGGTTCTGTTCATGGAGTCAGATTTCAAAGGTTGTGGCACTTGCTGACTGCCTGTCCTACTTCCATCTTACCTTGGCTGTGGCTGAGCCCATTAATATTTTGAAGTGAAGCTGGAAGGTACCTCTTTCCATAGACTTGTGATCACACCAGGTATTCAGCTGTCTAGGAAAATAAAAGGGACAACGGCGGCTGAGAGTAGGTGAAAATTTGAGGATTTGGGGTTTTGGGTGGGGAAATTTTGAGGGAGCATCAGGTCCTGAGCATTAGGTCCTGAGCAAGAGGAAATGGTTTGGGCAGAAGAGTGCTAGTAAGCATCAGGATAGAGGGAGGAAGAAGCATAAGAAGAAGCATAAGAGGCAAGGCTTACTGGAGGACCAGAGTTTTTCACCCAGCATGTGGCCACAGAGGACATCCTGGCAGTGTCTTTGACTTGAATCTCACCAGGATCAGGAAAATGGGCTCAGGAGCATTGCTGTCCTCACTACGCTTGCCTGTTACCTCCTCCACCACCTTCTCGGCAGGGCCTGTTGCCACTCCAGCTACAAAGCACCTCAGCCTCTTTCTTTACCACTGAGAGCCCTCCCAACCACCACTTTTACCTTCTCCAGACACAGCATCACTCTAGTCTGTATTCTCACATTATTATGTATTCTCTTCCTACACACACACACACACACACACACACACACACACACACACACACTCTCATGGAGAGAGTTAAAAGAAATCAATGAAGAATCAGTGGCCAGTGGAATGATGGATAATAAAAGAACACTCTAACAAGAGCAAAAAACCTGTGAACAGTTGTGGGACCATTGCTAGAGACAGCTCACAGCATTGCAGAGTTTAACAAAGGAAGATCAGAAGTGTTGACTAGACACTTTTGTTCTGAATTTGCAATGAAGCTGGAGGGTGTATCTATCCCGTCTGACGTTTCTGCAGGAGCAGAACGTTTATCTCTGCAACAAAGGGAGATCTGAGGCAGCACCTGCTAAAATTAAGCTTTCCCAAAAACAGCTCTATTAATTTGCACTCTGGAGTTTTAAAGCGGATGGCTAAGGAACTTTCTGAAACACCCTCATTAATAATTCACAGATGTTGGGAGAATGAGTTAATTTTGGAGCCTGAAGGTCAGCAAACACTCCTCTAAAGAAAAAAAAAAAAAAGAACCTGCTAGAAAGAAGAGACAAAAGAAAGTAATAGAGAGAAGTAGAGAACCAGCAAGGCTGACAGCTCCAGATACATCCTGAAAACAAATTTTTAGGGCAACTATAATGAAAGATTTAGAGTCTAAGTATATGTGCATATACTCATACAAAACAAAGGCTAACCATAAAAAGTGCGAAGTGGTAGTTCAAGTCCTTCCCTGATGTTTAGGATAGGATCATAAACTCATATGATCAAGACTATTGCCCAGGCACCCTAAGGACAGTTTGGTACCTGTGTGTTGCTCACAGTGGGAGGCTGATCTGGGAATGCCACTGTCCCAGGCGTCCCTACTTTCTCAGGGAGGACACAGTGGTATGGTTCCACAGGGCCATGCTGCACAAGGCAACCATGGGAACGCCTTGGGCAGCCCTCCAGGCCTTGCCTAGG
Organism: Passer montanus; assembly: GCF_014805655.1. Lineage (NCBI taxonomy): Eukaryota > Metazoa > Chordata > Aves > Passeriformes > Passeridae > Passer > Passer montanus. The sequence goes on from NW_024367037.1 coordinate 7,497,969, forward strand.
TGTTTGTAGTGAAGCTGACAGCACATTTGAGGTCAAGAAGAAGCTTTCTTTGGACCAGGGGGGCAAAACCTGGAGTTGCATCTCTGCGGCTTCAGCAACCCAAATGGCTGCCGCCAGGTAAGGGTCTCAAATCCCTACTTTTGTTTTAGAGGATCCACTTTCTTGCAAATCTAAACGGCATTTTTATGATTATTTCCAGTTGTTACATGATTCTTATTATAGTTCAGCACTGACGTCAGCAATAAACAATAATAGGATTGTGAACTATTGCTCTTTCTAATAAAATTATGTTTCTTCTCTGTATTATAAATCTAATAGCTATTACATCAGTACCCATAAATATATATCATTGCTTACCTTTTTAATATATACAGGGCATTGCATGCCCCAACAGAAAATAATCAGATTTTTTTTTATAAGTTAGCCACAGCCATTATTAGATCATGAATGCCTAATAAGTAGAAGTAGAAGATATAATTAATGGACAGTTTTCATATCATTTTCTCCTTTTGAAGGAGGAGAAAGAGGTGGCTTTTACCTGCTTTTATTTCCAGTCTAGATCTGCAGCCTCTATTCTGTCCTCTGTGTTTCTCCACACTTTTCTTTATAATTTCCTTCCCTTTCTTGTTTGAGGCTAAATGCTGGTAAAAGAGCACTGCACAAGGCAGTGCAATTTCTTCAGTGCAGCGCTATCAAAATCCCTCTCTTCCTTTAGAAAGAGCCAAGAAATAGCCTTTTCCTCCACTGTTTAATACTAATGCACATACTTGTTCTCCCTGTGGCCAAGCATCTGGACTGCCCTCTTGCCCTCTGTGGGGGATGCCCCCTTTTACAGTCCCCCCATTTTATTGGGATACTCACTTTGGCCATGCCCTCCCAGATACTCCCATCCCCAATACTCCTGATGCTCTTCCCAAGTCTCTGGAGCGTGAGTGCCCAAAGGCTTGTGGCAGAGGCTCATGTCCCAGGCAGGGTGACCAGCCCAGCCATTTCCCAAAGCCCCCAGCCCAGTATCCCTCTGTGAGCCCATGGAGCCTTTCTGGAGAGGACGTGCCTGGCAGCACCTTGGGGCAGCCCACGACATGGACATGGCTGTGATCTATGGAAACGTGTGCAAGATCCGTATAAATAAGGCAGATTCCCCCCCTCCAGCCCCCTCCTTCTCCTCCTCCTCCTGCTCCTCCTCCTCCTCCTCTCCTCTCTCTCAGCACTGATTAATGTGTTGAATGAAACCTTTAAATGTTTGATTTCAAAGCAGAGGGATTTTTCCCCCCTTCTTTCCGCCTATCTGTAAAGAAGGAAAAAAAAATCCGTGATCATGTGGGAAATGTTGATTTTAATGGAAAAATTGCATTGTGCTGACTTTCATAGAGTAGAAAATCCACAGAGTGAGACTTCAGGCTTGGCACCTGCTCCAGAACCTTCCTGATGAAGCAAAGGTTGTCTTCATTAAGAGCATTAATATTCATGCAGCATGGTAATTTTGACACAGAAAAGGTCTCTGTAACCTTTTCTTGTGTGAGAATTTTTTACTTCTCAAGGAAATTACAGTCCAGCAATGACTTAATTAATGCTGGGTTTCTTCAGCGGATTTTGAAGAGCTGTCAGTTTGGGCTTGCAGTAGCTGTCAAGCAGGGAGAGGGCTCTGGCTAGGTAGATTGAAGGGAAGGAGGGAAGACACCCGAGCCCCCAGCATAGATCTTTGTGGCTGTGGTGGAGTACTGGGGGGGGAGGCTGGGGGGCACTCACACCTCCCACATTAATTTTAATTTACCAACCTGCTTTGCCCACTGCTGGGTCATTTATTATTGGTTTAAAGGACACAACTTGAATTAGTCCTTCATTTCTTAATCAGCTTACTCAGCTTATTTACTGTTATTACTACTATTTTATAAAATTCATTTTGCTCTCCTCTTCCTCCAGCAGCATGCATGGAAGTTCTCAGGAGAAGACCCCTTTGGATATTGCACAGCCACTGTTGCAAATGCAGGGAAGAAAGAGAGAAGACTCCTTCTGCTTTTAACAAAATATTTATATATGTGCATATACATACGTAATCAGATAAAAATACTCTAAAGAAATGAGATGTGCTGCCAAAGAGGAGCAGCAGCAAGCGGTATTTTTTTTAAAATCAAAGTTTACATTCTTCCCCAGTGATGTCAGTCATGTTTGCAGACAGGGCATTTCACACAGCGGAGAAGGAGGGAGCTTCTGCTTTCTCCTTCTTTTCCTTCGTTTGAATTTTTTGAATATGTTTTCCTTTTAGGATCTCTCTTTCCCTGACGCTGTTTTGTTTTTCTTTTTCCAGATCGCTCTGATGTGTCCTGTCATCTTTCCCAGATCCAGGACTTTGAGTGCAGTGCCTTCCTGCCTTCAGTCCCCTCTGCTTATCCCTCTGTGCCACAGCACAGTGCACCACCAGGGAGCTGCACCACAGCCTCCTGCTTCCCACTGAGCAAGATGAAGGCGACCTCAGCAGCAAGACCTTGAAGGCAAATGCAACTCAACACTCCAGCTGCAAATCCCCCTCCACCCTCAAAGAGCTTTGAGAAGAAATTGAAGCTTTGCTTCTGTACTAAAAACATTCAAAATAATCCTGCTTTCTTTGGTCGCTGTGTGCTTTCTTTCTTTGGTCAAAGTATGCTTCTTTCACCTGGAATTTAGTGGTCCTAAGGCAAGACACTCTTAGTTTTCAAAATCTGGATGAAAGACCCTCCCTCCCAGTGCCGGGAAATGCAAGGGATTTTTGATTATTCTCTAGTCTAAATGAGGCAGCAGCATTAGGCCAGCACTTTGTTGATGCAGAAGGCTAAAATGAACCTTTAAATAACGACCTTGAGGTATGAGCATTTTGAATATTTTAAGAAGGGAGACTGCATATGACATTCATTTCAGCCAGCTGTAGCCCTTTATTTTTTATTTCTTGTGTTGTCAGTAGTGAAATTCAGAAATGAAATCCCAGTGATGTTCTGGTCCAAATTTCTGTTTCAGCTGTTGGCACCTTGCAACACAAAGGCATTCTGGAAAGTAAGTGAAACCAAGGCTAATGGCACGATGATGTACATAACAAAACTGAAGGACATTCCCCTTAAAAACATACATTATACTATATGTGCATGTGGATAAGTCTATAGATATTTTTAAATAACTTGCACATGCTCCTCCATTCATTTTACCTCTTTTTTAGCCACTGATCATTTGCTGTGGACAGTCCTAGCATGCAGGACTAACTGGGCTCCAAACCAGAGGAAATTGATACCTGAAGAAATCCCCAAAGAAGATGTTCAAGAAAAGGAAAACCCTATGTGTTCTGTGGCCACCCAGACTCTAAATCTCTAAAGAGGTCTTCACCACCCCTCAACAATGCTAAAAAGGGAGATGCTGGTGAAATATAACTGGTTTGGGCAAAAAAATGAGAGTTTGTTATACATTGGGTAAGGTGGTAAGATGGTCAGTAGAGTGGAGAAAGTACTAAAGTGCCAGTCAGGGTTTGGTCTCTTCCTAGGTTTTGGCCTCTTTCTAGGTTTGCTTTCATTAGACACTATCTTCCTCCACCCTGCCTGCCTGGTGTTGTCTGGAAGCACTCAGCTGCCTTATCTGGCTGATTCACTTGTTTCAGGGGTTACACCTCTTATTCTCTCTGTGGATTCACCTTTTAATATAGTAATAACTCATGTTTTACCAACTAGTAATCAGCAATTTTTCTAAGGACAATCTCACAACACTGGAGTCCAAGTGAAGAGATGGCAGCAGCCAAGGGGACTAGGATCAACTGCTGAAAATATCTCAAATGAAAAACATATCTAGTCCCATTCACACCCAAATTGAGACTGCTTCCAATTTCTGATTCCTTGCAAAAGCCACACACCTCCAGAAGGATACATTTTTTTGCTGAAGAGCAGTGGTTTCTTGCAGAATGTGGTTTCAGTAATAAACCATTTGATCCAGTGCAGCATCCAGTTCCACTTCACAAACCTCTCCAACTTGCCTTTCCCATACTAGAGAAAAGAGACAAGAACATTTTCCTGATCAAAATATGACCTCTTTTCGGGTACTAAAGCTATGCTGGAGTAAAATGTGGTTTTATTTATGCGCACAGGCTAGAAGGATTGCTGCAAAGGGAATTTTCTAGTCCAGAGGACAAATAATAGGAGTTGTATTTCTTATCATCACAGCAAATGAAATAAATACCCAATATTTCTTCCGCTTAACAAAGTAAGTAATTAGCAGTGCCATAGTCAAGGGAACATGCAGGTAAATGGAGCAATAATTGGGGTGATAGAACATTTGCCCACTTCTCAGATGAGGGATAAGGAGCAGGCCAGAAGTGAACCCGCATTTTATTTACTGCTACACCACTGGTAATTAAGACAGCTTGCCATAATGGATTAGCAGCAACCAGTGACACCCCTTATCCCTGGCAGACAGAGCAGTGTGCGCCACAGAAGAAGCTGTTAAAGGCCAAGAAATACAAGTGTGTAAAAGATAAGAATAACAAGTGCCCTCCCCATGTCAGGCTGACTGGGAGTTGAAAGCAAGCAAGAAAGTCAATCTTAAAATATGCCAGTTAATTTTAATGACATTGAAATTTTACTGACAAGTCTGAAGTATTTTAAGTAATGTCAGAATTATCTTGCTTGGGAGAAAACTGAATTTTTATGATCTTTTTTTTATGTATAAGCTGCATTACTGTTTTATGAGGGAAGCCTGTCAATTTGCCTGCTTTGAACAAAACACCTCTGCAGAGATGCGCCCATTGCACTATATATTCTGCTCCATCACCAGTGGAAGAGGCTGTGTCGGGAGGGATCCACATGGGCTGCGTGTGCTGTAACTCGCTGCCAGCCTGGAGCCAGGCTGATCGACAGCAGCTCCCAGCCCCCAGGGCAATCCCTCACAAGGCACAGCGACCTTTGATGGAGCCCCGCTCTGCCAGCACTGTCGTTTCCCCAGAGTGAGCCTGGCCTTGCACAGGGATGCTCTCTCACCAAGGCAGCCTGAGCATTGCCACGAGGAGTATGGAGCCCTGCATCATCCCAGGTAAATGAGAGAAGGCCTTGGCTTGTTCACTTGATTGACTGATTGATGATCTTCCAGCCAGGTTATAAATTTTCACTCACCTCTGTGTCTTTCTCTGAGCAGGAAAGACCAACCTCTCCTGCCTGCAATGCACAGACTTCCCAGCCAATGCATCTACCCATCCTCTTCAGGGATAAAAGAGGGGCCATAGGATTTAATAGTCCACCATGCAGTGCTATTGGGATTTTTAAAACCATTTAATTGACATTAGCACTGGTTTTATTCCCAAGCAGCCATCCAGTTAATTCACAAACACACACACCCACATCCACACACACACACACACACAAGTACCTAGGTGCACACCCCAAACCTACAGAAGCAATGTCTAATTCAGCAAGAAATGAAACCCAAACTGCTCCTCAGAGCTGGCATATTCCCTCCTGGGGTCTTGGTGCCTGTGGTCTTTTTCTTAGACGGGCAGCATTTTCTTTACATCTTCTCCATTTGCTTTCTACCAACACATCTCGCTCACGTTGTTTTTCTGGTCCCATCTGAGAGTCCCCAGTCCCTGAAGCCCTGCTCTGCAGCCTGGTTAGTGCAGGTGACTGTGGAGAGAGCAATACTTGCTCCTTCCCACTCCGTGTTTCCCCACATTATGAAGGCACCTCTCCTGTGCAGTGTTCAGCCTCCAGCAGCCCCTGGTCACCCATGTCAGGCCACGACCTGATCTGCTGGTTTAACCTTTTGGCAATGACTGCAGGATGTAATCTGGTGGTTTTAACAGTAATCCCATCCTCCATTAAAAGGTTATAGCCTTTGAAAATGGTCTCTGTAGACCCTGCTGGATTCATCCCTACGAAGTTCAATGTTTTTTTCCAATGTGCAAAGCCCATCATGGAAATTCTTCCCCTCCACCTCTCCCCCTGACTCCTGTCTGCCACATGACAGCCAACAGGACTCCTAACTTGGGGAGGTATTCAGCAGGGCCCCATCCCCTAGATGGCAAAAAAACCCTTCCTTCTGCTGGTGGGCCTCCCTCCCACCCCTATTCCCCACTGCCAATCTCTGTATCCTGCTTAATGGTATTACAGCCATGAAATATGATTTTCTTCCAGTTGGGAATAGGAATTTTGCCATGTTTTGCTGAGAAGCACATTTAATATAAATAATTCCTACTGTTCACAGGCTCCCACTTTTATGTAAAGGTTTATGCTGAGCCCACAGCAAAGAATTTAGGAAAAGGCTATTCATTAAGACCCTTACTTGTCTGTCACCTCCAGAGATCCCCCACTGGCAGAAGGGGTCATGTAATGTCTTATTTATACCAATCCTTGCAGTATTAATTTTCTTCACACCATTTCAGCACACACCTGGGTGTTTTTTCCTCATTTCTCTATTTGTGGTGCTTTTTTGATTTTTTTCCCCACCCCAAGTCGCTTGTTCTGATCCTAGCATGAAACATTCAACCTTTTAAAGAAATCATTCATTTTTTTAAAGGTTGAACATGTCATAGGAAGTTGGTGCACCTAATATTAAATCCCAGCTGCTTCTTTCAAAGTTCTTCAACACCGGGTAACTTGCAGAGGTGCTTGAGTACAGAGGGTCATGGAAAACCACAATGAAAATCTATTTTTTGAAATACGTTTATTAAAGAGTTGTGTTTAAGGCTGGCATCTGCTTTGCTATGTGGTTACTCATATAAGAGGTCAAAACCACAGCCAAGGAGTGCTGCAATAACCCTGTTAGGGCCTTAGAAGCACAGAAATGTCCAAAATAAGGGCTGAATCCTCTTAGGTTGTGTACCTTAGCCTCAAGTTGAAAGATGATGCACAAGGTTCAGGAATGGCCTGTGACGGTTCTGCTGTTTACCAGGAGCTCCTCAGGAGCTGCTCATAGGAGTCCTCATCACAAATACACCACCACACCATGGATCTTTGCTGGCAGCCTTGGTGCAGGCACTGACAGCTGTCCTGTCACCAAGGCAGCTAATCAGGACACCCTAATCAGGTGGAAGAAGCAGCAGTGGAATGATTTTTACGTTTCCAGTTTATGCAACTGCATCTTGGTTTCATGTGAGTTCCATGGCTGTGAATGCCAGTGTCTGTGCTGTAGCCCAGAGCTTTGCAATCAGCCTCATGAGTGGTGCAAGAGTGCAAACAGAAGAAGAAAACACTACAGAAAGACAAAAAAAGAATAAAGTAGCAAAGTGACCCACTTTGAGCAGGAGTGCTCTTTGTGAGCTCTCAGAGCTGGCAGCAGTGGGGAGGCCACTAGGAGCAATCTCCTGGAAAATGCACATTCTGCATGCCTGGCACTGGACTTGGAGGAACTGCTGAAAAATGTTTCCCCTTCCCAGCTCAGCCTCAAGCCCAAACCTGACCCTAGCAGAGCAGTTTAATGACCTGGCATGGCTGGCTTTAGCAACCAGCACAGTTTTGAAGTGTCACACCCTAAAAGGCCTTTCCTGTGAGCTGGAGGACATAACCGAGTGCCTCTGTCACCAAACACAGGTATGTGGTTGTGTTTAAAGGTGTCCACTGATACACAACAAATCAGGACTTACTTTTTAAGAAGCCACAAAAAAGAATGTAGCAGACCATTCTTAGCATGTGGGTGGGTGCACAGGCTCAAAACAAGCAAAAGAGAGTCAGCAATGGTGGGTGGTGGATGAGAACTGAAAGCTCAACCCAAGGAGCCTAAGCAGCAGCAGGAGAAGGATGGAAGTGAGAAGGAAAGTGAAAGGAAGGAGATCACTTCTGAATATCTCAAGAAGAGACAGCTCACAGGACAGGACATTTTGACAGATAATGATGAGTGGTGGGGAAGCAGCCTTACTACAAAAGCCAGGCATGCAAGGACAGGGAAAACCTTCATGGTATATTTACACAGAAGAACTGATAATTTACAGACCACGTGTAGAAGGGATCTTAAAAATTAACTAGTAGGTAATTTTGGGTGCCATATGGAAGAGCTGACAGAGTGAGACACCTTCAAATTATTCGACTGTTTCATTTTGGAAAATGAGACATCCACGAGTTCTCTCAGGTTTAACCTGCATAATTTCTGTCCAAACTTCTAGCACCAGAGCCAGACTAATGCTGATCTCCTGGAGTACTTGTTCTCATTTCTGAACCAAGTGGCTCAGGAGTGAGCTGTGGCTGCAGTGGTCTGTACCTCCACACAACATCCAGCCAGGCCCCACATGGACACATGGATGCTCCTGTAGCCCTTGTCCTCGGTCCAGGCAACTCTCCAGGTGTCAAAAAGGCAGTGCAGGCAGGTGCCCCTCTGCTGTCACAGAGCTATTTCTTGTTTATTCACATCTAATTTTTACTTCACAGCCCTGTTAAGAGAACCCTGAGTGCCCCAGAAACTTTTATCAGGATAGCCCATGCAGCAGTGAAGATGCAAACAAATCAACCACCAAAAATCAGCCCCTGAAGAAGCTGTGCTGCCCCATGGCTTGGCTGGGCCTGCAAAGGCTACAAGATGAATTTTTAAAAAATTTAACCTTGCTTAACCCTTGAGCTTGGGCTACTTTCAGCTGCCCCAGAATGATTGATAAAAGACTCTGCATGGTATCACTAATCTCGGGGGCAGTGCAAGCTGTTTGGGTTCCCGTCTGCACATGTGGAAGAGCTTTGGAGTGTCAGATCCAATACTCAATCGCTGTATCAGCAAAGGTGCAGTGAAATTCACTTTACTGCTCCTTGAATTTGTTATATTTAAGATTGCCCAGAAGAGGACTCAAATCTCAGGGCCATTATTTGGTTAAAAACTTGGAGAAGTAATTTTCCCGCTTGTGCTATTAAGCATGTGGTTTTCTTTATTTTGAGATCTCACTTTGCCTGGGTATATGCATCCATATATCTCACAATGCATGTATGGAAACCATACACAATAACAAAATAACCTTATGTACTGTTAGGGCTGGTTTTAAAATTTACGGGGTACAACCCTATTTTTCTGGTTTTTTTTTTCTTTCTTTTTTCCTGAAAAGAAAAATTCTAAACCAGTTCCATATAGTTAATGTACTGTTTGGCCTTCCATTAAAAAGATACTATTAAACCAGTCCCAAAAACACTAGCAAGTGAGTAAATGTTTAAACCACAAATCTCTCTCAAATCCTATGGGAAGGAAGGGGGTGGGAGACTCTTACCAGTTCCAAAATGGCAAGATCATATATCAGAGGTGAATAATAATGTGCAAAAATATATGTTTGAAGGAATAACACAAACTAGGAGGGGTAGGAGAGAAAGGATTTTAAGGGATGAAAAATCTTAATGCCAGTAAAGATGGAGATTCTGAAAGTGTATGTTTTGCTAATGGACTGAAAATAGAGAGAGAGAGAGAGAGAAATAAAAAAAGGAGAGAGGAAGAGAGGAGAAAAAGAAGAGGAGGAAGAAAAGTAAATAAAACAAAAAAAAAGAAAAGGAAGGAAGGAAGGAAGGAAGGAAGGAAGGAAGGAAGGAAGGAAGGAAGGAAGGAAGGAAGGAAGGAAGGAAGGAAGGAAGGAAGGAAGGAAGGAAGGAAGGAAGGAAGGAAGGAAGGAAGGAAGGAAGGAAGGAAGAAAGAAAGAAAGAAAGAAAGAAAGAAAAGAAGGGGGACTGACTGGGAGTAAAATAGCAGGGTGACACCCACCCTGGCTGTAGTAATGCAAATGAGGCCTCATTGAACTGGAGTGCACAAAGCATAAGTGTATATTCCGTACACGAGACAGTTAAAAATTTGAACATAAGGTAGCATTTCCTTTATCATATCCCATAAAAATAGCAATTTGCTAAAGCCCTTGTAGCACAGTATGGAAGGTGGTGTATTTTACTGATAATGTAGAGATGACAGATAGTCCTATACTAGGAGGTTTCAATGGTGTCTTGCTGTATAGCATAATAAATTGTGAGGAGCAGAGACAGAGGACAGTGCAGGCAGGCACTGCTCCACCTCCAGTAGCCAAATAATTCAGCCCCGGCTCAGTAATTATGCTGTGTGAAAATATGGGATTAATTAGACTGGTACACTAACACACTGTAGTCTCATTAAAGGCTGAACAGCATTTTCATAGATACTGCCACTTGAACAGGGCTGCTGCTAATGTGAAAAGACAAAGTCTCTTCTTTTCACACTCCTTGCTTATTATCTTACTTAAGGCCACTTAAGCAAAGTTCCAAAGGCAGTCTGGCAGAAAGCCCTCTGTGGGAGTTATTTTGTTATTTTACCTGTATGCCAAGGAAACAGAGTGGGGGGAGAAAAAGGGAAATGCTAACATTAGCAATAACTGCAAATTCCCCTCTGTACCAACCAGTTTTTCTTCTCCTTCCTCCTTTTTTAATTTTTATCTCCCTCTTTTGGGTTGAGGGGGATGATGTAGTGGACAGATGTCTCAAAGGGAAAGAGGAACATTACAAGTCTCAGTTGTTTGGTTTCAGTTTCAGGGGTCAGCCTCTCTAAGGGATTTGCCCAGTCTGATGGGGGAGCAGGAGCCCCATGCCAGTGGTGCATCCCCATGGACAAGTGCTGGGGTAAGGACTGTGTCTTTTGAACTGAGAAGTCATTAGCGAGCCAGAAGACATAATTTATGCTAAATATTTACTGTTTCTGCAGAGAAAAACCTCCTTCCTCCCAGTTACTCCAAGCCACTGAAAAGGTCTCAGTCACCCAGAAAGTCCAAATGTTGCCACCCTCGTAATTATAACTCTGTTATAATTCTCCAAATAATCCAGCACCTGGGAGAAAATTGATTTTGGAAGGGAAGGATGTCTGTAACACAGCATCTGTTAAACAAGCAGATGTCCTCTGTCAGCTCCCCATGCTGCCCACACCCTGTGGGTCAGCACGGGCCACATTGTCACAGTGTCCCCCCGGCCTCCTACTCCAGTGGCTTCAGCCTGCTTAGGGACACCTGGGAATGCTCGCTGCAGGAGGTGGGAATCAGGGCTGGCATTATCCAGCGGCTCTCACCTGGGAGTGGGCTGGGTCCTTGTGTGCTTTAATTCTGGGGAAGTGCTGGGGATAGAGCCCGCTGCAGGGGAAGCAGACTGCCACGGGGGTGTTAATATATAAAGCTTGTCCTTTAAAATTAACAGGCCTCTGTAAAGACCTGCTTCACCCTGCTCTCAGGAGAGCTATTAGAGCAGAGAGAGACTTTGCCACATACATGGGAAGGAAGCAAGGGGGGAGAGAGGCAGGAGAGGAGCCCAGCATATCCTGATGACAGACAATAATAGAGGTATCTGTGCAGAAATACTGTGGGCTTGGAGATGCCTTTGAAATAGGCAACGGTAATATTCAAGTCGGAGAAATAGCTGATGTTGAATAGACTGAAACCTGCTTTGTGGCTTAACAAAAGTGGGCAATAGAGAGAGGCTGACATGAAACAAGTCAGTTTGCAGCAGGCTCTAAGGTTAGCATCATTAGCAAAGGAGAGAAATTATTAGCAGTAAAAAGTGAGACATTAAAAAGAGATTTAAAAGGAGAGCTAGAGGGAGCTAGGGAATGGGGGGTGCTTTATTTGTACCTGAGGAAAATAAAAGAAATTCTACCCAGACACATTTGAATACTCTCTGCTGCCTTTGCACACAGAAGTTTTATGAATATTTACCTTTAACATGGTTTGGGGAAGAATAAATTCTTTGGCACTAGTATTGAAATTTGAGAGCAGATTCTCTTGCCCATATGCAAATGCTCATAAGAAATCAAGTGCAAAGAGCATCCCAAATAACGTCCCTCCTGTGGGTAAGTGCTTTTATGATCATCTCTTTAAAACTAGGGTGACTGATGGCCAGGGTGGTTGGACCTTGTTGGTCTGAGTTAGGTACTTCGGATATGGCTTTAGCCCAGTTAGTCCAAAAACAATCAGTTGCACTTTTGCCCTGAAGTGACATTGGTCACTTTATTAAATAAACAGAATGTATGCTCCTAAAGTGCCTCTGAAGCCATCAGCTCCTGACTCCCTGCAGGTAGTCCTTTAGGGATTTAGATGGGGACAGCATGCAGCCAGCCAGGTTTCCTTTATGCTCACAGTCAGCGTTAGTGTCCCCGAGGACAAGGGAGGAGAAATTTAATTTCTGGTGTCAGGCTTTTTAATATGTCTTCCAGATCACGAGTCCATTCACATTACACCATCCTCGCTGAGACTGGTACAGAGGAGCAGAGTGGCTGTGGAGAGACTCGTGTCACCCACTGTGTGTGCCACTGCTCCACAGAGTGACACATCTCACAGCACGTCAGGACCCTTGGCAAGGAGCCAAGAGACACAGCACTCTGCCAGGGACCACATCCCTGTCACACTGTCCAGCAGGACAGCCCTGAGGGCACTGCTCAGGAAGTTTGCAGAGATGGTCCCCAGAAAGCCCTTCAGCTGTGCAGCAGTCACGAAGCAGGCAAAAGTGCATGGGATTTATTTGCACTCCCTTCTCACAGACATACTAAGGAAGCAGCTCACACTGAGCCAGGCAGGGGAGATTACAAGTCTGCATGCCTGATGTTTGCACACGTGTAATGGTGCTCTTGAGCTGTGCTCTCCACATAAACGGTAGGCATTATTCCCTCCCAGGACACAGGTTTCCCCTGGGACAACCTTCCCTCCTGTCCCCACACACTTGGCTCTCTTGGAAGCTAAAATACAAGCTACAACACCCAGCTCCCCTTGCTGGGGATTGTTTCACACTCAGTCCCACAGTTTTGCTGGAGACCTCAAACCCTTCTTAACCACAGAAGGGAGAAAAGCCAAGTGTGATAGCTCCGTGCTCAAAACTGCAGCAAGGCAAGCAGCGGCTGTCACCACCAGCCCTGTGCTCCTGCCACCTGGGGTCACCAAGGGCAGCTCACTTGGGCACAGGGCAGCCACCACCCAGCTGAAGCCTTGCCCACCAGCCTGGGGGGACTGGTGGACACAGTCTCAAGTCAGAGGACAGAGTCTCAAGCTATGTCAGGGAAAGTATAGGTTGGCTATTAGGAAAAAAAAATCACCTAAAGAATAATAAAGTACTGGAATGCTCTTCCCAGAGAGGTGGTAGAATCATCATCTCTGGATGTGTTTAAAAAAAAGGCTGGACATGGCACTTGGTGCTATAGTCTAGATTCTGAGTTGAGGTGTTAGGACATAGGTTGGACTCCATGATCTTAGAGGTCTCTTCCAACCTCATTATTCTGTGGTGGTGGCTCTGGGAGGGCTCCTCCCAGCCACCAGCCCCAGGCAGGCAGCTCCTGCATCCTGGCAGCTGGCACTGTCTCTGCTGCAGCCACTCCCTGAAGTCTCCCTTCTGTTTTTCTGGCCGTGGGGCCATCACCCACTCTTGGTGCTGCCTCGAGCAAGCTACATCAGAATGAGATCAGAATTCACAGCCTTTGGATGGGAAGACCCAGAGTAAGAGATGAGCAGTCCCCTACTCCCTGGGGCAAGCCTCTGATCCTTACAGCAGGAGCTCCTACCTCCTTCCCCCTATCCAAAGCAGAGTACACCAAGGGGTTAAGCAGCAACACACAGTCCAAGTCCTGAGTAATGCCATAATGCCATGCCCCATCCCATGAGTCACAGGAGCAGGCTGCTGCCATCAATGTGGTGACAACACAGAGAAAACACAGGATGCAAGATCAGGAAAGTTATAATTGACAGCAGGCTACATGTAGACTAGAAGTGAGATGGGTTGGGCTTTCCTCCTCCCTGCTGAGGGGTCCCAATGCTCCATCCCCACTATCCATCTGTCTCTGGTGGTTGTCTAAAGGCTGAGGTGAAAGCCCAGTGTGCTGAACCCCAGCCTTACTGAGAATTTGAGTTGTCTGCAAGCCCCTGAACAAGTGCCTTGACTTTAGCAGCAGCACTTGTGGCCATAGTGCATGTCCCAGCTTAATTCCTGAATCTAGCCCTTGTTCACCACACCAGCATGAGCCTTTGGAGACAACAGGTAAAATACTAATGGAAGGAATTATGGAAATGCAATTTTGACACATTGGCGAAAGAAGATGAGAGCTGATTATGAGACCTGTCAGCTCCATCCTTCTCTCATCTCGTTGTGTCTGTGTGAATAGAGAAATCAAATTAAAAATGCTTGAATGCATTCTGGAATCCAAAAGGGAATATATTGATCTGAAGATAAGGTCAGATAGAGGCCCTTCAGTTTCTGAGAGGAGGGGGTGGAACTTCAGGTTTGTATGAAGAAAGAGAGCAAGTATATCCAAGGCTGGCCAGAAAGGGACCCTCTGTTAAGTTCTGCCTTGTGAGAAATACATTTCTGAAGTCAGATAACAAAAACCAGCTGCCTTGAACGCCTAAAGAAAGCACACCCCTGGGCAAACCTGAAAAACAGCATCCTTCAAGCAACCTCTTACAAGTGAAGATGGAAAGGAATAAAAATGATAAGGATGTCAGCTGGCCAGAGCCCAGCAGGGCTGTGCAAGGCACCCACAGCCTCCCGGACTTGAGCTCGCATCTGTGGAGAGGGAAGGCAGACCTGATCTTTCCCTAAGCCAGAAGGAGTTTATTTGGCAGAGACAAGAATATCAATTACCTGAATGTTAAAATTTTTCCCAACTTCTTCATCAAACTTCTTCTTCTCTTGAGAATGTTCAGACTAAAAAGTTATAAAAATATCATTTTCTCTCTGTGTCCCTTGTTATTTTTTTGCACTTCATCTCAAGGCCCATTGCTGCTTCTTAAAGGGAAGAAATAGGCTTTTGACTGGAATAATGACAATTTGGAGGCCACAGTTTCGCTCTGTTGCAGATCTTTGCCTATTTCTGATATACATGAATTCAAAGGCTGGTGCTTAGATCTCAGGCAGGATAAAGCCAATGTTTGCTTCAGAAGGATTTTCTTTGGGAAGAGTACATTTTTTTGTAATAGCAGAATGACATATTGCTCTGGGGTTATAAAGAGAATTTTATATTTAAAAAGCTATCTCCAAGATATGTGCTCCTTTTACTCAGCTATAAGCTAAGCAAAACAGAAGGGGAGAGAGAGAGAGAAAATGAGAGAAAATGAATTAGCTTGAACTTTTGCTGAGATAAATATGGCCTGATCTTTTAAGTTCAGTTCATGCAAGCAATCTCCCTGAAATCAGTGGGGTTTTACCCATGTACTTGGAAGCAGACCTTAGCCCCATATGGCTGAGCAGTAAAAAAAAGTGTTTTCAAAACATTAACTAAAATTGGCTGTAATTAGAGATGGGACTCAGCAAAGTATGTGCTTCTCTTGGGTCTCCACAAGTGCCCCTGAAGTCATGTGTGGCATGCCTCAGGTGCCCTGGGAGTCTCCTGTCCCTTCTCCTGGACACATCAAGCCTGTGCAGCTGCTGGTGCTTTTGGCAGGGGTCTCAGGACCTCATGGAGTGATGATGGCCATGGCAATGGAGTGCATTGTGCTGAAGATGAACTGGGTTGCCAGTGCTCTCACCTTAGCTGAGCAGTGAGGGGAGACCAGTGTGTGTGGGGAAAATGCTTTCACTCCGTGCCTCCGTCCAGAAATGGCAAAACTGACTCATGTGTGTAAAACAGCAAGGTGGGGGACACACCGGCCTCTCCTCGTCTGGCAGAAATTGTGTTAAAGTGAGAGAAAGCCAGAGGGTGTGAGTGTGTGTGCACGTGTGTGCATGTGCAGAACCAGCACGGTGTGCCTCCCTCTGCCCCTACCCCCCTTTCTTTGCAGAGGTTTCAGATCATCTACTTTTCACAGGCATTGAAAACTAGGGGGAAAACTGAAGCCGGATTGTGACTGGAAGCTAATGTAGTCTACATGCAGCAGACATCTAATATGATGTTATTTATTCCCATAGATCTGTTTATTTTGTTTTCAATTTACCAAACCCTGTGACACATTCCCAAAGGTGCCTTGTTGTACAATACGTTGCACACAGTAAGATATTCAGCCTAATTCACTCTTTGTTTTGTTTCAGTTCAGCTGCATGAGGGCACAAATGCATCTGTGTTATATCTTCTCCTGTGACTGATGTTGCAGACTATTGCCATAGGGTTTTGTGAAATGGGATCTTAGTTAATCTAGGGCATTGTCTTTGTAGTGCTAAATTCTTATTTGCAAACATAATGTTCTGGCATTGATGCAACAGGGGAACATTCGTTGTTTTTTTCTTGTTTGTTTTTTTTTCTTTTTTTTTTCTGTTTAGAATAGACTCTATGTATGTGTTTTTAATAAACTTTTACTCTAAAGATTTTTCTCCCTATTCTGCATCTGATCTGAGGCATTTATAACACATGGCAACACGTCAGATTCATGTCTTTAGCAAGTCAAGCCAAATATTCATGAAACCCATGTGCCCAAACAGAAAATGTATACTGCTAAAGAGAAAAGTACCTGATGTTTTTCAAAGCATCTACAGGAAGGCAATTCTTTAAACATACACACATATACAGACACAGACATACAGAAAGGATTTTGAAAAAATTGTCTGTCTGTACCCTGGAAGGATGGTATCACTTAGAAATCAATGTTTTTTCTTTGCACGGTGTTGAAAGCTCTCATGTTTTCATTTCGCTTTTATTTCAGGAACATGTTGTTCTTCAGTATGCTGAGGACCTGGTCTGAGGAACTGGTGCAGAATCAGGAATTCCAAATTGGATATTATAGAAGTGTGCTGCAGACAAAATTTGATGTAAACAGGATCTGGAACAGATTTGATGTGATTGTGAAAAAATGAAGATGGGATGCAGATTCATTAATAAACAGCCTGTGGGTAGCGAGCATAAAGCCTGATTGATCACAATTACTGCAGTTCATAACTGGAAAACCAGACATTGGAGGACATGCACAAGGTAAAGCTGGTCTGACATCAGAGCTGAGCCTCATCTATTTATTGTGTGGCAACTACAGCAATCCAGCTCTTGCTTGTGATGGGTATGTTTCTATAACAGCATTTAGAGTGCTTTAATTTTCACTTCAGCAATTTTTCAGACTAATTATCAAAGGGGCTTTCTTAGAAAGCTGCTTTGTTGAAGAAACCAGATCTCCCACACGTGCCTCATCTGGCACAGAAGAACTGGGGGTTTCACACTGAATTAACACCCAGAGACATCATCACCAGCTATTCCTGCGGCGACCTGTGCCCATCTCCTTGGGAGTGCAGGTAAAACAGGACCTGTGAGCTGCTACTTGCCCAATGGGGCAGCTCTACTGCACGGCTGGGTGAGTGTGTTAGGTGAGCAACCATGGCTGGCAGGTGAGTTGAGGATCTCCTTGTAGGAGCACTCAAAGCTTGGCTCTTCCCTCTGTGCCAGCTCGTGCAGTATAGAAAACACCATGCAGCATTGTTGCCTCTGTGTGTAATAGTCCTGTAGGCCCCCAGGCTTCCTATGCAGAAAGGGAAATTTTTTACTAGGTGTCTGCAGCAGGAACACCCAAAGCCAACAGGAGCAGTTTGGGGTAAAGGAGATGTGGTGCAGCAGTGAAAACAAAGAAATGCTTTTCTGCCCAGTGCCCACATCAGCCCCTGGTGTCTGGTTTGTGGGTACACTGAGCAGGCTCACAGCAAGGGACACCAAAGGCCATTGGAGTCAGTCCCTTCCAACCCAATCAGGCCATTGGATTAGAAGAGACTTTCCAACCCCCAACACAGGCAGGGACACCTTCCACTAGAAAGGTGTTATGACGGTAAACATACCAGGGATATCTCCCCATTTACCTAAGCCTTAGAAAGTTAATGTCTGTGTTAGCTCAAATGAGGCCCCACAAATGTTTGGAGATCTTTCTCTGTACTCTGTAGCTCTCCATCTGTGAAAGAAGAGAAACATTTCCTCATACCTTAGTGGGGCTAAAGGAGGACAAAGCTGTGATGGCTTGGGAGGCACTCAGACAGCAGAGTGACAAGTACCAGAAGAAATGACCATAGAAAATGACTCATCCTGCCCGTGAAGCAGGCATCCAACAGCACGCAATAAACCAGGCACAGGGCCACCCACTAAACCACTGAGACAAACAACTGAAAAGCTATATAAGCGAGCCCCTGCACCCATTTGTGGCATGCAGAGCTCATCCCCTGCACTGCTGGGGTGCAGTCCCTTCCATGCTGCAGATGAAGCATGGCTGGGCTGCTGGGACAGGAGCCTCACTCCTGCTGCTGAGTGTCGAGTGAGGCAGCAGGAGCTGAGTCATGAACCCACCTCAGAAGAATAGAGGAGAAGAAATGGATCCCTGATTCTTTGCAGGGGCTTTGTGGGCTCACTACTGCAGTAGGGCCATTTTAGGTCTCTGGTAGAAGGCACAGCAAATGGGGACTAGAGGACAAACTTGGCACTCAGGGTAGAAGAGAAGACTGGTAAGAGGTTCTGCCACATTTGCCCTTAGTCTATCACATTTTGGAGTTAGATACCAACAGACTACAAGACCAAGAGAGTTTATTATCTTCTCTTGCTCATTACAACAGACATGGTGCCTAAGACTTATCTCCTGCTCCTTGGCAGCCAGCTTTTGTCCATATCATTGATCTCCCACAGATCATATCACAGCCCAGCAAGACAATTTCTGTAGCAGAGTGGTCCACCAGCAGGATGACCAGGCATGCAGCTAGTCTGTTCCTGTTCCAGAGCCAGCCCTTTACCTGCAGGAACAAGAAATTCACTCATGGAATTGAGGAAAATAATGACAAAAAGAAGTCAGTGGATCTAGAGACTCTCACAGGTCACTCAGCATTTCTCTTGTGGATGTGAGGTACTAGACAGAAATGCTCCTGGAAATTTCTGCTTCCATTTGCTTTAAATATCTGCAGTACCTGCTGTCCCTGGATTTTTATCATCATAGCTTGCATATGGATATAAGGCAGGAGTCTGAGCAGAAACTCCTCACATGGTGCCTAACTGATCTGAGCCAAAGCAAGACAGCCATCCTGGTGTTTGGATGCATCCCTCTAGGTTTCCCTTCACCTGCCATCCCCACCAAGCTGCTGCCAGCCAACAGTGCCATTAAGTCTGTTCAATCTATCAGTGCCACTGCAGCATCAACATCTCTGATGCCCTGGCAGGAGCAGGCAGTGGGCTTGGGACATACATACCCCTGTCTGGGTCCTCGGGTACAAACACAACCAGCCCCAGGCTTCCCTTTGCATTTTTCTTCTTAACCTTGAACAAAGCACAAGAATAAACAGCTGAATTATCTGCTCTGCAAATACATGGGCAAAGCTTACAGACTCCAAGCAAAAAATGAGGAGAAGAAAGAGTAAGGCTGAGAGGATGGCCAGATGTCCCTAGCAAGGGAAAAATCCTCCTGGAGCTGGACATCTGGATTTCACAGCTACCAAACACCAGCAATCACCACCATCTGCTGAGCAGAAAACACAAGCCTGTTCTACACACCCAGCGACAGGGGAACACATTGGCAGAGAGAAGAAGCTTAGCAGGGTTTGGGGGAAAGTCCTGAAACTCTCTCAGAGTAAGACATCTGCTAGCAAGGACTTTATTTGTCATGGAAATGAGTCCTTTCCTTCCCCTGGTGACCCTCAATACCTGGATGAGACATGTCTTCTCTGTGGGTGTCTCCCCTCATGGGAATCTGGAGGTGCTAGAAGACCACTCCTGACCTGGAGTGCTTACAGCACTTGTGATGGCCAGAACTCCAAACCCGGCACTGTGTCCTGCATGGCACTTCAGGGTCAGTGCAATGTGGCCACCAAGTTGCCTGTGTCTGCCCTGGGCGTTGGTGGAGGGTAAAGAGAGAACAGAGAGGGGAAGGGAGTTGTATTTGTGTTCTGAGTAGATGCTGGAAAGGCACATTTGGTTTTGCCTCCTGTTGTATCTGCTCCTTGTCTTTCAGCTCTGGTGTGTGTGGCTTTGTTACGTGGGAACAGTTGTGGCATTCGGTTCCTGATAATTCAGTTGTGTTTCTGCTCTCAGAAGCTCCTTAACAAGCTCAGTTCCTAGCAGACCAAGAATCAAAGGTTCTGGCTCCATCCCTTGCATTTGCTCAACCTTTTTTTCTCCTTTGTCTGACCAGATGTCCCCTCGTGACACTCAAGTTATCCAACCAGACCTCCCAAGGAGCTGGATTACTTTCAAAATCTGCCTCTTGAGCATTGCACGGATCCTGAAGCTCATGGCTACTTACATACCAAGGGATGCATCCCAGCAGAGGTAACTAACTAATCACCCATTCTTCTGCTCCCTGAACAACCACATGATTCACTCCCAAACATGACAAACTGGCAATGGGAATCTGTGTGTAGGATCTCTGAGAAGCCGAATCAAGACATGCAAAAGCTGCAGAAAGTAATGAGGACTCCAAGCAGTAAGAAAGGAGGAGGATTCCAAGCAGTAAGAGTGATCAGAGGTTTGGGGAATATGGAAGAAAAGCCACCCCAGAATTAATCTATTGCTGCCCCGGGGATTGCTATTCTTATTCATCAGAAATTCCCAGAACCCGATGGCTCTCAGTTAACACTGACCTCTGGGGCAGGACTACGCAGTACAACTGGTTGTTCAAAGTAGCCTTGACAAATGTGCTGCTGCCAGAAGACAAGAATGTGTTTTAAACAAGGTCAGGTGTCCTGTTATATTGCAGGACATAATCCTGGTTTGTGTATACACACACATCAATTTCAATTGCACAATATGTGCTGGATCTACCTGTCTGTGGTGGATTTTGCTTCTCCATCACTGCTCCCAAATCTTTGGCCATCATTTAAGAACATCCAAATAGAAAAAGTCAAAACTGCTTTTGTACAAGTGGAGTTACTGGCTTGTCCTCTTCCTGGTCAAAAATTATCTTCTGATGATGGGGAAAATCCCATTATATTCTACCAGATTAAAAAACAAAACAAAACAAAACAAAACAAAACAAAACAAAACAAACCCTTTAAATATTAATTGTGCTTTTTTGTTTTGTTTTTTTTTTTCTTCCCCTAGTAAAAAGAAAAGCCTGCCCTCCTTTGCTGGGCATATTAGATTCCTTACCTAAATAGACAAAAAAACCCCGAAACCTTGAAAGCAATACCTGACATTCACAGCCACTGAAGGAATTAGTCCCAAGTTGGGAGCTCCCTATTAGCTTTATTTAGTACATATGAAGGACCCTGCATTGCTGTCCCAATTACACACACAAGGCAGATTCCACAGTGGACTGCATTTGGTCTTGAACACCTATTTCCCGCATAGTTTTATTTACCATTCTTAAAAAGGATAAACAGAGAGCCATGTGCTTACATCTTTTGAAGAGCGTATTTCCTCATGCTCTACAAGAGGCTTCTTCGAACACTCACCATTCACAATTGTGCTCTTGGAAGTTTTAGCAATATTTGTTTCGGATAAGTTTATTTTTGTATGATTGATTGAAATCTCAAGCTGCAATTAAGAAAATTGCAGCGAGAACCATTAAAGGAGTAGCGTCATTTTCTCCCCTTTCCTCTAAAATGTCAGGTTTCAATGTCACCGCGAGATAACCCAATCGCGTGCTTGTACACCCGGGCTGGAGCGAGCGGAAAACCGTCTGGAGTACTAATTACCAACGACTGGAAA
Organism: Passer montanus; assembly: GCF_014805655.1. Lineage (NCBI taxonomy): Eukaryota > Metazoa > Chordata > Aves > Passeriformes > Passeridae > Passer > Passer montanus. The sequence goes on from NW_024367037.1 coordinate 7,519,440, forward strand.
TAATGACACGAGGCAGAAGGAAAATGAAAGGCCCAGGTCCCCATCACTTACCCGCCCAGGTGTGTGTGCACAGAGATACAGGTTATTGTGGAGCCGTCTATTTAGTAAATACACAAACATCCATCCCCACTTGTAGAGCAGCCTCAGTCCCTCCCCCATCTCCCTCTGTCTCTCTGCCCTTTCTTTCTCTCCAATTATAAACCAGCACCAGGTTTTCTCATCAGCCATCTCCATGTCTCCAAATGGCTTTTCAGTGTCAGGCCTATCAGGAAATTAACTCATCATGCAGTGACAGCTGCTAATTTTTTCCCCTTACATGTCAGATGGATCGCCTGCTGAAGCTAATAATGAATCACCAATCCCTGATTAGAAGGTGCTTCCGAAACATATAACTGCCATCTGAGCTAACTTTTTTCTTCATATAAAATGATATCACCCTAGAGGAGCAGAAAACGAATTGTATTCTTCAACAAGATAGAACGGGGGAAGCCTGTTTGAGTGAGCCACATGCTATCTTAAATTATGTGCTAATATTGCTCAGTAAAAGAAGTAAAAACTCACAGCTCTTCTCTGTTTTGCCAAATGAATGACCTTTTTTTCTGTTACTTAATCCTCTCACTTGAACTAACTTAGTTTCAAATTTCAATCTTCACCCTTCCCTCTTTATTCTGTTTACAGTTTTTGTGCTCAGGAAGCCTACTGAGCAGGGAAAGTTGGAGAAAAGCCCCAGAGGTTGCTTTTTCAGGCGTCTGCCTACCACAATTCCAGCTCCTTATACAGCTCCAGCCCCATCTTTCAATCCCCAGGATTTTCTGAAGGGGACTCACCTGCATTTCAAGCACAGGTCCAGCTCAGGGCCAGCCTGAGGCACAGGAACTTTTAACACAGAGATTCCTACAAGCTTTTACATGAGCTGAATCCACTGTCCAGGAAAATCACAAATGTATTTCTTCTGGGACCCAGAGCTAACACTCCTGGTATTAAAGCAGCATTTATAAATGACAGCAGTGCTTGCAGGACTATGCACAATCCACATGTGCATAACCACAGCACATCGACTCCGTGGCTCATCTCACTTCCACGGCAGAACACAGCTGCGAGTCAGGCAGAATGGTATGTTGCTGTGGGCCCTTTAGGTGATGTTGGTTTTTGGGTTCTTTTCTTTTGTTTTTGTCATAGGAAATATTTCTCTAAATATTGTTTCCAGCTATATTTTATCTCCCATTTTTCCCTAAAGATGAAGCCTGAATTCAGAGGCCAGGATACACTGCCTTAGGAGGTGTGTATCTGATTCTTAAGAAATTGAAGGTGAAACTTGCTTGCTGGAAATATCTCTTCCTTCTCTGTGTTCACTTAGGATTTTTGGTTCACTTTTGGTGGGGTTTGTTTTCGCTTGGTTGTTTTTTTTGGTTTCTTTTTGGTTTGCTTTCTATTTTATTTATTATTTATTTTCCCCCTCCATACTAGTTCTGTGGTTCTTAAATACTTACATTTTTACCTGTTTGGCGATGTCACAGTATAATTCAACTTCATTAGTGCTTATTCAGAATGGATAACAAAGAGAAAATTAAGCCAATGGCTCTGGCAGTCAGAACATCAGGAAACAGCTGACTGACATGAAAATGCTGCCCCCTCAACAGTCACTTCCATTACAGCCCTTGAATTCTCTGGAGACAGGCACCTGAAGGTATTCAAACCAAACAGCAAAACACACTTTCAGTGAATGGCTGCCTGGGCTAGGCACCTCCCTAAATCCACCACACAAGTTCTGTGATGCTCCCACGCTGGATGCTGCCTGTGGCAGAGGGTCCCAGCAGCTTCTGAGCCTGCTCCCACACATGCCACAGGTGCCTCACCTGCTCCATGCATGGCCCTTGGAAGGTCAGGGCCTTTTCAGGTGCTGCTCTACTCTACGTGCCTCCCTCTGCTGCCTAATCTTCCCTGCTCCTCAAGGCAGAAGGCATGGGAATGCTTGGAAGATTCATACAACAATCCAGCTCATCTCCTCCCAGATTATGATCTGGGACAATGCCAGGAGCTTTGGCACAGGAGGGAGACAAATGCCAGAGGTGTTTCCAGGTGCTGGAAGAGACCTGCCATAGCCTCAACTGTCAGTGTATGGCAGAGAGTGTTTAGCATGGGGATGAGACAGTCCATGGAGTCCTTAAGCAGGATGACAGCACAGGAACGAATGTCATCCTTGATTTCTAACGTTACATTTGTAGGGCACTAATAAGTTAACTTTAAAGTGCACATTAGAAAGAAGAAAAAAAAAAAAGGCCCTAGGAAAATATTAGCTCTCTTGATCAGACTGCACTCAGAGAAAAGTATTGTTAACCTGAGCTCCCAGGTAATTACAGCACACTGTAGGTTAGTGAATCCTTCCCAGTGCTCCCAAGCACAGGAACATCTACCACCGGGGCTTTTTTTTATGCAAAGGTCTGCTCTTTTCATTGTGCATACAATGTGATTGCTGGTTTGACACTGCAGGCTACACTGGTTTTATGAAGGATTAAATGCCACCTGAGACATATTTATCCTAAATAAATCACAAATGGTAAACTGCAGCATGTCAGTGTCAACACCCTGTACTGCAGCAGAAAGGTTAGCCATACAGGACTAAGCACAGCGAAGAATTAGCATCCAAGCTGCAAGACCACAGGGCTACAGTTAACAGGAGAAATGATCAAGAAGAAATATTTCCACTGAAAAACATTCAGTTTTTTGAACATCTGTGAGAGTCTTGCAGAGGGCCATCATTTTGTAAAGGTCACCTTTTTCCTGATAACAAACGGGAGTTGATCCTGTCACTGTTTGCTGAAGACAGTATTTAAGAGTAAGTGAACAGCCTGTCACTTTTAAGAAAGATGAGCAAGTCAAACTCGCCTAATTATGAATCTTGATGTCTAACTTGAAATTTACTTTTTTGGGGCTTTGACAAAGACACAACCTCAACTCTTGGAAAATAACAAAATTTGAAAAATAATAATAATAAGAGATGAAGAGGCAGCAGGATCTTATAGCCCCAGAACGAAGCACCTTTTCTCAGCAGCCCTATCAGAAAACACATTTTTAAGCAGTTGCTTCAGGAAGGAACTATTGTTTTACACCACCCCAACTTTCTTACAGTTGATAATTTTAAGATATTAAACATGATAGGAAACCCAGTTATCTCTAGAGTCAGCATGGCTTATACCCTAAACACACAATTATATTAAGCATGCATGAGGCACACTTCAGAAATTAGATTCTTTTATCTTTATCTATCTAGCAAGCTAGAGAAAGGAAAAGAGAAAAGAGAAAATGCACAGACATAACAGATAGCATTCGTTTGCTCCTGCTGAATGCCAGTTCTGTTTATTGTTTAATATTAAAAATCATGATGCTTCATTTTAATGCTAACATTTTATTTGAAAGACAAAAAAAAAATCCCCAAACCTTGCCAGTTTATATTTTACATTTTTTCTAAAGAAACAGAAGCAGTTTTATCATGAAACAAATTTTTCAACATGAACTTGCATTGAACAATTGCAGTATATCCACAAGTAAATAACTGACATTCTGGACTAAGCAAGAAATACAAGGTCACCTTTTTTTCCCCCTACTTGTTAATGTCAATGTCAGAATTTTCTTTAAAAATCCTCCTAACATTTGAGAAGTAGCTCACAAAATGAACTGCAAAATGGTATTTATATGAAGCACTAGTTATAAGAAAAGCAAAACACTGACAGTGACAATATTTTTTTCAAAAAATGCACATTTCTTATGTAGGACTCTCATCTAAAATTAAGTGGAAGTTACAGGCATCAAGTTCTTCTTCCCAAATACGTATAATCAAGGATTTTCTGAAGTGTAGCTTTTTTGAGCTCTTCTTTAGGGAAAGTCTAATGTGCTCATGAAAGAGCAAAGTACTATGAAAACTTTCATTTTAGATGCAAAAAAAAATCTGTATTTTGATGACATATTTTTAGCCAAGCATGTTTTAAAGTAAGATTTTAGAAAGCAAAATGTCACCTGTTCTACTTTAAAATGAAGAAGGGCACCCCATATCGTATGTATGCTTACCTGTTCACCTTGTTATTGTGGGGTTTATATTTTTTTGCATATTCATCTGTTCACAAAATGTACATGTAAGTGCAATTATTTTACTCCTGTGATTATGTTATACAAAAATGACAGAAGGCAGGGAATTACCCTGAGATAAAACAACATTAAGACAAAAACATCAACAAAGAAAGCACTGACAGAAAAATTTCTACTTTGGGTGGGAGGCTTTTTATCCTGTTTTGTACCCTAGTATACTTGTTGTATAATAATCAAATATAATAGTTCTTAGAGCTATTGTAACAAAATTGTATTATCCTCTTCAGTGAACTCCTCCTATTAGCAGAACATGTATTAGTTACCTGGTTTGGAGGAGGTTCTACTGAGAAGGCTTTACAGAAAGCGTTCCAGGAATACAGTGCCTCCATTATTCTGGTAATATCCAGCTCTGCTCTGCACCCAGCCTATGACTGAAGCTCTTCATGCCTCTTGTACTTTGTTATAATCTCTCTGGCCCTCAATTACCTGTGAGCCACCCTCTGTATAAATGACCATGCTTGTTAACTGTTCTCTTGCACTATCAGGGGCTACAGCTTCTGCTTTTACGGCAGTACCAGCCTGCAGAATGTCTTGGGACCCAGCTGTCTCTATCACAGTGTGTGAGTACACACCAGGCTCATCCTGCATGTCTGTTGGCAATTCTGTGACGATGTAGTGTGTTGCACCTTCAGAGAAGTCACCATCAGAACCCTGAGCCATGGCTTGAGCTAATTCTTCGCTGACAATGATCTGTGATATTTGCCCATCCGACTCCACTAAATCCATGTGTTCGCTCTGCACACTGAGCGTGTGGCTACCAGCTTCCTGCATAATTATTTGAGAACCTTCTCCAGCTACCATATGCACAGTCCCCTCCTCATTTACAATGACCTGGGTGACACCTTCTTTCATGAGCTGGTCGGCCGCAGCTGTGTCACACACAGCAAACTGCAACACTCCTTGCACCATGTTCTTGAAGGCAGCCTGAGCTCTCTCCTGAGATGCAATTATAGCCGATGGGTGCATGACCCGTGTCACTACTTCCATAGGTTTGGTATCTTCCTGAGTCTCTTGAACTTCATGGAACATTTGTATTTCTTGTCCCTCTGCATCACTGGGAATGCTGGGCATCTCTGGATTTGGCATTTGCAAGAAGTCTTTGTGACCAGACCTGCATCTGTCAAGGAGTTCGGATTTGTTTTCCACTTCACCCAGCTCTGTCACAGCACAAAGCAGGGCATCTAATGCTGAGGAGGACTCCGGAGGATGGACTGCAGCCTCAGAAGCATCTAAAACTTCTTGTCGCATTATCTGCTGCAGTACTGTGCTGCTGGAGTCAGGCACCGCGTCTATTTGAACGGCCTCCTCCATGTCAGCTCCCGCTCCTTCAACCACCACCACCTGTGTGGCACCATCTGCTAACTGCTCTGTAAGGATCTGCTCAGGAACCACACTACTCACGTGGGAGCCGTTTTGGTTTGTGGCTATGACTTGCCCGTCCTCCGTAATGTGGACCACCCTGGCCATCTGCCCCGCCATCGCCAGGGTCTGCAGGGTGGCCGCTGCTGTCTCTTCCACGGAAGCGTCAATGGCGAAGTCACCATCGTATCCTTGAATAATAATGAACTGCTGAACTTCCTCAGGGGACTGTGGCTGTCTCCTGCTGCCCTGAAAGGCCTTCTCCTTCACTGGAGAAACCTCTCCCAGTGCTGCTGCAGTAAAAGGGCTCGTGGTTTCCACAAAGGTTGCTCCTTGCCCCTTCAGACGGCACTCATAGGACTTGGACACAATGCCTACAAGACATAATATGCTGTTAACATGGTATCATGGCAAGTATCAGTTCATTACTTTAACAAATTGTAGCTAAATGGAAAAAAATTCCCTGACAATTTTTAGATTTCATTGACAGAAAACATAGATAAAATGAGCAAATGAACAAAACCAATTTGCATGTTTTCCAAATAACATATTTACAGGTTGAAATAATTGCTGAGTGTAACAATGCTGCAGCTTATTAACAATTTAAATGTGTTTTCAAAAATATTCTGTATAAAAAAAGTCCGGATAAATAGAGTATACAGTTAAAAGCCATATCTTTTATAGAAGACCCTATTGGTGATATTTCAGTACTTCGGTAATGAATTTTAGGATTGTATATTACATTAAACATATCTTGGTGTGAGAAACTGTGACTGTATCTTCTTAATACCCTGCTTTTGTTGGTGAGGTCATTGCCATGCTGTCATTTTGATGCCATTGTCTTTCACTTCCTTTTCCACCCAGCATCTTCTCCAGCTCATGTGACTGACTCAGACACTCACCCAGTTACCTGGCGAAAACACTCAGTAGTTTTCTTACCCTAAGTAGGATATTCTACAAAATCTAACCCAGAGAACCCCCAATTACATATCTTAATTATTTCTGCATGAAATCAATTAACAAACTATAATACCTGTAACCTCCATATTCCAGCTGCTTGCTGTGCCACTCAGTTTGGTTTTGTGTCATTGGTTTCCTTCTCAATTCTCACCTCTAACAATAAAGCTTAAGCAAGGAAAATGGTGCTCAAGGCTGTACAAACTCAAGGCCATCACCCTCCAAGCATGGCCTACATGTTTTTGGGAAGATATAAAGGAGAGGACCCTGTGGCCAGCTTTATGATGTCCATAGTAGGACAGCTCTATCCCTCTCTGTCTCCCCATGGCAGTGCCCTCCAGAAGCACCCAGGAAGCTCCTCCATGTGCTGGGAGCAAGCTGTGGGACACAACCTGTGCACACAGAGAGAAGAGTGGGTGCTGGACATTGCAAACAAAGGTGAGGTCTAATCACAGATGGGCCTTGGGAAGGCTGATTAAGTCCATGCTGCTGAAACTGCCCATATCCACAGTCCAGTTTAAATTCACCTACATGAACTGAAATCACATCTCTGGAATAACAGGTGTAGCTTCTTACCACTAATGCAAATAGATATACCATGGCTTGCTTGGGATAAAAACAGGCAAGAAAAAAAAGTGACACTTAAAGTGAAATTTCAGGCTAGCACTGTACTTTCCAAGCCAGTTCTAGTGAACAATGTGCTTCATTGAACTCAAGAGACCAAGAAAATTATACTAAAGCTGGTCTAAGGGGGCTCTTTCATTTCAAAGCGCAGAGCTGTCAGACCCTGATCCCACAGAGAATTAAAATGGGCTCTAAAAAACAGACTCATTTGCTTAAAGGTAAAGTTCACACTTAGAAGCTGATTTACTCCAAGACTGAATACTTGGCGCCTTGCAGACTCTAGCAACTTGCTATGTTAAGGCACATATCAAGCTAAAATTCCAAAATAACATCAATAATTAAAAGTCTGAGGTCTTATACTGCTATCTATCTATCTATCTATCTATCTATCTATCTATCCATCCATCCATCCATCCATCCATCCATCCATCCATCCATCCTTTTTTCAATTACAGAGCTTCTGGTGGAGAACTGTACTGTGAAGCACAAAGAAGTAATTTTGTCAAGCTGAAAGGCTGCAAATCACCTTCACAAGTCTAAATTGATGCCATACAACTTTCTTCTTCCTAGTTTGCAAGGCAGTTTTTTTTTTTCCTTTGGAATAGAAAATTAACAGTTTAAACCATTACAGTGTTTACAGGTGATGCTGCATAAAAATCTGGCCCATGCAATTGAAGTACATTTTGTCAGGTATTAAGCAAGAAGTAAGCTTACTGTGGTATATAGCTTCTTCTTATTCCCACTTCTTCTGTGCTCTCTGTAGGCACTGACATTCACATGACCCCCAAAAGAGCAGAAAAGTAGGAAGGGGAAATCAACATAAAATGACAATTATCCTCCACATTTTGTAATGGAGTATAAGTAATTAATTCTCTCAGGAATCTTGCTTTGTTGACAAGATAAAAGAGGAGCCTGGCAATGATGTGGCACAAAATCAAAATAACTCCACAAATCATGCATTTTCTACCGGATTTCAAAATCAAAATAACTCTACAATGATAATTTTCACATGCACATATACTAAAATCATGATATATTTCTCCAAAGATCATAACAATTTAATAAGGACACAGAATCTGTGTACTGGGGAGAAGCTCTGGTCTGGGGAAGGGAAAGAAAAAGGAAATTCACCCTGTTTTCATCTCCTCAAATAAATGCCATGCCTGTGAATCTATGCAACTCCAGTCTTTACTGTGCAATTGAATGGGAAGTCTCCTGGGTGAAGAGCTATCCGGTGAATCCCTCGCAGCACTGATAATTATGCCATTCTGACTGCTTACTTAATCTATTTGAATCCAGAGGTGAGTTAAGCCACTTCCTGACCATTAAAGTAAACTACATGGGTAAATACTGCTGTCACTAAGGGGTGTGATGAAGCTTAACTACACCAACATCTTAACCTCAGCTCAGCGCAACCCCAGCTATTCCATCACAGTTCATAAATGCGATTGCAGGTCCATCTTTTGATTCAGCAATTTAATAACTTCGAGTGCTGTCAGTACTGCTTTGAAAAATGGCTCCTATAAAATGTAACAGCCTCAATCAGATTGTAAAAGATTCACCCACTGAAGATTCTTCCATTTCAACTATAATGAATTAATGTTGAGCTGTGTAGAAGTTCAAGTGTCATTTAAACTAATGTGAATCTACTGTAACTTTAAATTTTAACTGGACTATGACCAAGAATTTACTGGGAACATCAACTTCAATTTTAGTGATTTTTCATGGTAAATACGAATTGCAGATTTTACTGGTTTTCTTTTGTTTCAACAGTGAAAAGCCAAGTAGGGAAGGTATTTAGAAAACAACAGATTTTGGGCTTAGCTGCTATTCTTATAATAAAGCACTGGAATCCAACACAACATTTGTAGGGATTTTTATGCATTTAAGGAACATGTCACATTATTGGACTGTATGTAGCAACAAACCACGTTGTCCCAGTAAACCCAGCCTGCCTCTCGCCCCCTCTTAACAGTTAAAGAGAAGGGGTAAGTGCTGGCTGACACGGCAAACATACGCTGCAATACAAGCCCACATTAATATTGGGAAAAGTGGACTTGTTGCTGATTGCATGTCATTGCAAATTAAAAAGATACACAAATAGGCATTAAAATGACAAAATATAATGATACAAGAGCTCATATTCAGACAATTTGTAAGGAGGTGTTTCATATCTAGGGGTGCAATGATCAGAGAATTGGTTTCTTTCCAAGAAGTCTGTCATTTCAGCAGAGCCATTATTTATCAGTTGGAGTCCTGAGTGACTGTTAGTTTTTTATTTGAAAATGTCAGGATATTTTAGACATTAAATCCATATTCACAGGTTATTTTAATTCTCTGAGACCACAAACTCCTGAAATAGGGCTAAAAGAAATGCTTTGATGTTTAATGTGTGTCTGGGAAACTAGAAATAGGGCTTAGTACCTTTTCCCCTCTCTCTTACTCAATACCTGACTTCCTTTTGTGTGTCTGTTTTATTCTTTTGTTACTGTCATCATTTGTTCCCTGCAGAATAAATACCTTATTCTTTTGTTAAGCTTACATTTAATTAAAATGTACAGGATTTGTGCAGTAAACTCGAATGAAACAAATAAAACAAGGGCCCCCTCTCTTGAAGGCATACGTTGTGAATGAAAAATGTCATTACAGACTAAAAAATTTTGCAGTAAACAGGGCCTACAGAGAGAAGTTTCCCCCGTAATGACATCCATAAAATACACAAATGGCACTTTTAGTACCATCCTGAATATGGCATTTTCTGTGCTCTACACACAATCTAAATGGTTTGATCATAGAGCATAATACTCCATTGGGTTTATAGAACAATCAATGTTCCATAAAATGATGTATTTATCCAATAGTAGGCTCAGCAGTTACTGGTGTATGACATTGTAGGACACTGGCTTTGTACTGTTCAGCAGCACACATGCTGGCTGTAAAACTTATCTAACACTACTTCAACAACTTCATCTCATCTGTGTCAAGTAATTTGTTGAAGCCTCAGCTTGGTTTAAAAAAACTTGTAATAAAAATTCATAGAATTTTCAGGAGAATGAAAGCTGATGACAATAGAAAGGTCACATTGTGGCGCCACTCGTGGGGTCGGGGGTCAGCTGCAGTTCTAAAACAGAAAGTAGATTTCATGCATCGTGTAGCAGATAAAGATGGCATTAAGGAGACTTGTCTCAGAAAGAGACGCGTAACGCGTGAGGAAAGTCTGGGCTAATATTATATGTAAAGCACCACCTTGCTCTCAGCCAGCAGCCTCTTTAGAATTCTAATCCTTCCCCAAAACTTGCAGCAAGCGGCTGTGTGTGGTGAGGCTGGGCTGAGGACATCCTTCACAAGGAGCACCTTTAGGACAAAGCAGTAAGTCATAAATGAAATAATCTATTATGACGACGGAAATGATCTGCATTTACACAGCTAGCTTAAAACAGCTATTTTTCCTTTTCTGTAAAAGTTCTAGGAGGTCTGATTTATAGTCCCCTATTCAGCAACACTTAATTTTTCATACTTTGGTCATTAGGTATATTATTTATTGACACAAACAAACATTTCATATCTGCCAAAATGCAACGAATATTAAATAATGTGAATTCAAAGAAACATCTTTTCCTTCAATTAAATGCAACCTGTAAGGAATTTAAAAGATTTTTAAAATTGCCTTATGTCTAATGTCACTTGAAGAAACTACTGATTTTCTTATTTTAAAAGTTATTGTCTACATGGCAGCAATACAGTATTTTGAATGTTACAGTAAGTCCACTTCTCCAATTCATAAAGTAATATAACTTATGCCTTAATAAAGTTACAAGTTTCTGCTCTGTTTTCTTTCAATTATTTTTGTAATGATCCACCTCTACTTCAATTAATTAATATCGTCTTAAGAACTGTGGCATAATTTGGGATTTTTCTGATTTTCAGATCCCATAATAATAAGATGCATTTTTCAGATCTCTGTTCCTTGACCATAGTAAAAACTGTTCTTTATCATTTTCAAACTTTTATGTGCAAGCGGTGTATGGGTCAGCATTTTTTAAACCAGCTAGTTAAGCTACTAAATAAGAGGTTGTGAAGGCTCATTCATGTCTTCTGCTGAAGGAAAGAAAATATGATGGGTCAAACCAAAAAGTGAAATAAATCAGCAACCCAAAATGGCCCAGTTACGACTAGTATGTCCACGAAGGCAGCAAATATTTGTAAAGCAATACAAATAAGTATACCTATAGGGGACTTTACCATCTCCTTAAGAGACATAAAAATATTCCACCATTGACACAAATTACATAAATCTCAAGAGAAACCAATACAACAAGGCTTTATTCCCCCCCCCCCCCTTTCAATATACCATTACAGGAAAAAAAAAAAAAACCACCAAAAAATCCCAAATAAGGTTCATAGTTTATTTTATACTTAAAAATCCAATATTAAAAATCCAATAATGTCATGTTTCAATGCTGAAACTCAAAACAGCCCTAGCTTCTAGTTTTGTCCTTAACCACTCAATCATGTTTGGAAACTTCAAGGTCTTCTAAGAAGTGCTTGAATAAAGGATGATGTTTTAACATTTCAGGCATCTTAAAAAGCAGATGTCCTTTAGCTTTCTAAAAATGTGGAAGAAAGTACTCTTGTAATATTTTTTCTTTTGAAAAACAGACTGAAATTTCCCGCTTGCTATTTTTACCTTCCACATATTACAGAACTATGTCAACAGCCACAAAAAGACACAAAAGAAAAAGACAACCACCAAATTAAATAGCCAAGCTGTTCAGTTAGGGTGTTTAGGCAGTTAGTTTGGTTTGGTTTAGTTTCTCTTCAGTGTCTAATTAACCTTTGGGAAAAGGTCTTCTCTAGGAAAAAAATTCAGTTTCTCTTTTCCTGCACTCAAGGTCAAAAATGAACACTATAGAGCCCAGTGTTACAGACAGAATGCAAATTAAAAATATACATACCAAAACTTCCACTGATCATGGCAAACATGTACAGTGTTAACATGCAGAATTTACAGCTGCCTAACCTGCAGAGTAACTGCTTTGCTTGCAAACCACTTTTCTCTTTACCTGTTTGCCACCGTGCAGGCTGCTCTTCTCAACTCTGATGTGTGAGCAAAAACCTCTCTGTGGCATATGCAGCAATTACTGACACGGGCAAGCAGCATCAGGAATGCATCTGGAGTATTTCAGCTATGTCTTCCAGTGCAATTTAGCAGCTTGAGATGAGGATAGCCAGTCTGGACATTTCTTGGCAGTCCAGCTTCAAAGACTACTCTGGCCCTCAGTTTGGGAACAACTGACATTGATGATACTCGTATGCTCTCTTTCTGTTTTATCCCCTGCAGTGCAAATGGAGAGTGCATTTTTAGCACTTCTAAATCAGAATCCCAATTTCAAGGGGTTCTGGTTGCGCTTGGTCAAACCTGAGATTTCTGTTTTTTAGGCAGACAAAACATACAATATAATATGAAAAATAATACACTAATATGAGAAAATTCAGGGGAAAAAACCCCTGAGCTCTGCTCATAGGGAATATGATCTGGATTTCTAAAATAGGTCTAGTGCCAGACACTAACGGTTTTGTCAGAAAAAGGAAAAAACCTTTTTGTCATAGTTATCTCAGCAGAAGTTTTTGTTTTTCAAGAATATATACATTCAGATCCTGGTTTTATAAACATTTATTTATCAAGCGTAGTGCTTACTGCCATAGTTAGCCTCAATAGTCTCAAAGGGACTAAACATGGTTGCTTGCATTATGCATCGTGTTTGCATAATCAGGCCCTTGGGATTAACAATTCTGAAAATGGCTGGCCTTCCCTAACGTTTGATGTACATATATGAAAAAAAGAGAACAGACACTTGGAAGGGATACCCAAAATAAAACATCATGCTATTAAATGATCAAGCAGAAATTATATTCTTCGGCATACCTATCCACTATGAGTATCATGATTCTCTGTGTTTATCTATTCTGATTTATGCACCTTTTCAATAAAAAGAAGGACCTGTTCTTTGCTTGAGGGCACATTTCAACCCATATAAAAAGCACAGCAGTTTTTAGGAGGAATGCTTGGGAATAACTACAAATAGTAAGTTTCCCTAGTCCTTTTTGTTAGTTAAGACAGCAGAAACTACCATTTCAAATGTGATAGTCATATCTGTATTTCATTTATAAATTCAACTATGTTACAGCTATATTCATATCTTTCCAGAGTAAATTATGGGAAATAACCATTTGTCTTCATTGTAGACACTTTTGCATGTATAGTAGAAAACAAACCTCTATTCAATAACTGCACAGAGGCACCATTAAAATCAAATTTACAGTAAACAGAACCTGCAGCTGGGGTAAAACACTAACTGTTAGTATTTTAATTATCAGTGAAGCTTTCGGAGGTCTAACATCTGCTCATAGCCAAATGACAGCAGCTGCTTGTGTACACTTAAAACAACATGAATTTCTTCTATAAATATTAAAATGAATTGTATGTCGTGTGTTCATTGTGGCTATATTCCTATTAAGCTTTTTAAGTATATAGGGTATTCTGAACTTCTTTCTTGTGGCAAATTCATAAAGGGCTGACCCCCCTCAAAAGAATGAGAGGCAAAGGCAGCAAAAATTCTTGAGTCTGTAAATTGAAAATGTTTAGAGACAGTACTGGAGGTCACCCTCTGCCAAGACACTGCTGGTAAATGCTAACAAAACATCAGCGGTGAGTTCTGATCATTGTGCACTACAGTAACTTCAAGGACAAGACTGCCCAGCATGCAAAGTGTCAGGAGTCCGAGGGATGGCTTATATCAAAAGCTAATGCTCATCTACCAAGTGAAGAAATTAATGCATTATCTTACTTGGAAAAAATACTCTGTTTTCAATATCCAAAACATTGGAGGAGTTGAGCGTGTTCTCTGTTGTGGACTTCATCAAAAGATTCTGGAATGATCCCTGATTTGTACGAATAGAAGCAATAAATTGTCACGAGGAAGGAACTATACTGGCCCAATATGAGATTTTGCTAAAAAGGGCAAGCTTCATAACTTAATTTTGCAGCTTTTTATCTAGGCACTGACATACAGTTGATATTTTACTTTTAGTCTCTCACCTGCTCGGAAATACAGGAAAGAAAACTGGAGGAGTGACATACATTTAGTTAAGCTGCAGAGTCTGGCAGAGTGTGAGGAAGAGAGCATTACCACCAGTTCCAGAAGAAAAGGGAAGAGGGTTTTATGGTTTCCACTTTACAGGTTTTCAGTGGAGAAAGATCTGTTTCCTTGCTTTTACAACATCAAGCGTAACGCCAGTGGCAAATAATGTTTATGTATTTTCACAATAGACCTACAGCTTGAAAGGAGCACTACCATAATTTAGTCTGAAAGCTGTAGGTCACGCCAAGCTCTGTTTTGGAAAAAACCCCAACATGATTAGACGCTTCAGCCTTACATGTACAATCACAGCACAGGATCAGCCATGAGTACAGCTGTCTCCTCAGTGGTTCCTGGCTTAAGATGAGGGTGAATTAATTGTAAAGGCAGTTCCCAAACTTCTGACATCAGATTTCACACCCCAAAAGTCAGTCTCAGCACAAGATGACAACATATGAGGAGGAAGGAATAGGGCTGGTTATAGGTGGGACAGTTTCAATGCACAGGGCTTCCCCTTTGCTGCCCCTCACTCCTCCTGAGGCACTTGACAGCATCAAGGCTTACCATGCTCAAAGTGATGAGTGTCAGAAAACATGCTGATTTTTCACCTTAGAGTGAAAAAGGCCTGGCAGTAATGCTGGGATTACTTAGGAAGCATGAAGCAGGGGTACTTGCTGCTTCTGGGAGGTTAGATAGGTGGTTATGTAGAGGCTGGAAAGATGGGTAACTTTTATTCCATTTTCAAGGGTCAAGTTCATGACAAAGCCTTCTTTTCATGATTCACCTCTGGTGAAGGATAGAAACAACATGTTTCCAAAATATCTTCAAAGGAAGAACTGTTCTGTAATTGACCCTTCTGCTGACAGAAATATATTTTCAGTGCTACTGATAGATTAGCACTTAAATGAACTGTCTTCCGCTTCCAGTGTTAGAAAGCACAAGGCAGGATGTAGGTAAAGCAAGACAGAAGATACCAAAGCTGGCACTTTCTGGGCTGTCACTGAACACTGCTGATGCAGGAACTGCAAGATGGTCTGTGTGCCTGGGCTGCATGGGAGATGCAAAGTAAACTGTAGAACTGCAGCTCTCCCAAAGGGCTCAGAACCTCCTTACCATGTTGCTCGCACCTGGTTGCAAAGTTGTGTGTTCAAGAGCTGAATAATTACTCTGTTGACAAGGCTACCTAAATTGTTGCTTAACTAGAGGTAGAAATCAACAGCTTTTAGATGGCACAGGGAGCTAAAGCCAAACTGGAAGCTTAACATCAATACAAAACCAGGATGCAGCATAAGTAAATTAAAAAATAATAATGTAAGACCAAACTTGTGCTACTGCATACTAGCACTTGTGGAAAAAATAAATATGCAAAAATTATATTCAATGAGAGACAAGTCCCTTGAGAACTGTAATGCTGAAGAAATTTAAAGAATGACAGCGTTCATCAAATTACATATGAGTTTATGAAATGTAAAACAGGAAAAGAAAACAGGCCAAAGCAATTTTTAATTGCACATTCAAAGGCACATCTGCTGCACATTGTTCTGGTACAGATACAACTAAGTTATGTATTGATGTTCCTAGAAGAGAGATCTTGACTAAAGAATATTCAGAATAGTGAAACAAGAACTTAGAAGTCTGACTTGAATGGAAATATTGAAAGTTTGAATGGAAATATTGAAATGTTGAAAGTGCAGATATTCTGGCTATATAATCTGCAAATGCTCGAGAAGAAGGAAAATTTTTGTCCCTATTTGATAAACATAATCTTATTTTGATGAAAGACTAGAATGTTCATGTCATACTGCAGGAAGATGGTTAGACATGGTGAGAAATGGAAAGTCAATTCAGCTTCCTAATCCACTTTTACAAGCCAGGGTGATGAAGCTCCCAGATGGAATAAACAGACTGCACAGTAGTTAAGAGTATGACTTAACCCAGCTCATCACCATTTATACTGCAAATCCATACTACTCCAGAACAATTCAGTGAAAAGCAGCACGGGATTCTGCATGAGCTACTTAGATAACTTTTGTAAATATCTCCATTCTGAGCTAAAGTTCACTCAAGACTGTGGTGCCTTAAGTCTTGAAACCCAAAGAACTTGCAATGACTGTCAATCATATGAAGCATGAATCCTAGTCAAATATAGACTAGTAAACAACCCCTGCCACTCTGTCAGCTCATCTCATTGCTTTTTAATTTTTTTTCCCTCCTGAGATCCAACTTATACTAGGAAAAGAGTGAATATTTTAAAATTAAATAACGAGCACATTTATCTAAAATATTTTAAAATGCCACTTAGTTCTCAATTCTGAAAGCATTTGTTCAAAGATATGTTATCTATGTCTGTCTCCAACCAAAGGCAAGTAATGCTTAAAACCATGCTAACTAAAAGATGTCAAGTGGTTTGAAAACACCATGGTTCCCTTGTCTGTAGCATGGTGCATGCTGCAGTGAATGCCATCATTCTGCTGTGAATGCCATCATCCCTAGGACCTGGTACGGCACCCTTAGCGACAGCACAAATGAAGCCAAGCACTTCTACTCTTGCTGGAACTTAGTTCACTTTTTTTTTTTTTTCTACAGTAGACAAAATTTCAGAGGAATTCATGATAATTTCTATGAAAGCAGTAAACCTTGGGATATTTGACAAAATGGAGATCAGATAACATCTCCACCAAAAAAAAAAAAACAAAAAAAAACCCAAAAAAAAACCCCAAACAAAAACCAACCCCAGAAGCCTGGAGTGAGATACCTGGAAGATATAATTTTCAAAACCACTAAGAAACTAATGGCTCCTGCTGACACTTTCGTTAAAAGGTTATTTCAGTTCCCTTAAAAAAAAAAAAGTCTTACTCTTTTTCCAGCTACGGTAATTTAGTGAGCTCAGAGTTTTCTAACTTCTGGCATGGAACAGACCAATTGCCAGGACTCGTTGGGTTTGTTGTTTCTAATCTGGGCAGTTTACAGAGCTTGGGAGCAGCCCATGGCATCACAGGTTGAAACAGCTGCTGCAAGTCACAGGTAGGCATTACAGATTCTGTAGCTATAACTTTTTGGGATACATTCCAGTGCTCCAAAACCCACTGAGGTCCACCATTTCTTTCACTGTGGCTCCAAGTACCCTTAAAACACTTTTCAAGTGCTTCTACTGAAATAAAAAGACTCTAAAAATAGTTTAATATTATTTTCTTTATAAAAAATGCACATATTGCACATATGAAAATGTACACAGAACAAAAATTATATCAGTGCCCAAAACAACAAGCTAAAAGAAGTTCAAAATTAATGTTTTTCTTCTTTCACATGTTATTTTTTCTAGGGCCTCTCATAATAGAGTGAATTCTATAAAAGATTTTTAGGTATTTTTGCATAAAGCTGATTTCCTCAATACAGAATTAGGAAGCAAAATAAAATTGGCCTGCTTTTCACTAGAGCTAGGCAGAAGAACATGCAAATGCAAACTGAACAGAACAGATTTAAAATCTAATAGCATCTATCTAAAACTGTATCTCGTGAATTGCTCACAATTGGTAACATATTTATCACTAAATAACACCATAAAAATGGAAAAAGCATTATACTAACTTTTCAGGCTGAAAAGTGAAAAACAACAAGAAGTGTGTTGCCAGGGTCACAGAAGAATTCCAAGGTGCGCTGAGTCCCAGTTTTAAATCTTAATCACTGCATTATCATTTCTTAGGAGAGCCTATTGTCAACTCCAAGAGTTGAGGTACTCCATTTACCCACCGGGAAGCTCTAGTCACATCAGTGCAATTTTCCTGATAATGCCCTGTCAATGACTCAACCCCACAAGAGGAGTTCAGTGTCCATGTATCCTATAATGAGGAATGCTGGGCTGCAATCTCTGCTGAGATTGTCATAGGTGTCCACTGATACCATCTGCAATTACAGAATTTTATGAGATGGAAACTGGTTCATTATGAAAAAGACTCAAGTCTACCAGCTCATTTCACAGATGTCAGATGGCAGACTTCCTGCTCATCGCAATTCTTGCAAGTGCAGAAGAAGAGTTAGACTTTCAGGAATTAAGCATAGAGCTAATGCTAAGCATGGGTCTAAAAGCTTTTCTAAGCTGGACCCTCTTAGCTCCAGTCCAAGCCTTTCAAAACAGGGACATAGATTCCTGATTTTCAGCTTGACAAGGGCCAAACCGGGACAGCTAGTTCCCAGAGGAAGGCAGACACAAACTTAGCTAAATATCACTTTTGCCCTCAGCCAAACACATACCTCTCAAACTGAATTCAGCTTGATTATAACTAAACAAAATAATTACGTCAATATTTTCAAACGTATCTGCTGAATTCCATTTTGAATTGTCACCTGTTCAAATAAATGAATGAATACATTCCTTTAAAAAAGTTAATGTACATTACGGATGACTAAGCATTTTTGTATTTTTTAAAATGTACTTTCTTTAAATAGTTTTCTCCAAAACTTCATTGTTACATTTCAGACATATGTGTAGTGTGGAAAATGTTGTTGATAAACCTTTCTCCTTAGAGAGTAATCCCTCTCCTACAGACATTCTTTTGCACTCTCAGACAATGATATATTCATCTTCAAATCTGGTAACTATTAGCTTAAACAAACATCTTAATTTCAGACATTTCAGTCTATTTAAGAACACAGAAATTAAACTAATTCTCCATCTTCTCTGAAAGAAATTGAGATTTCTTCTACAGCTTTCAAGAAATGAAGCACTGTTTGCTATAGTACAGTCCCTTCCACTCCTTCCAAAACCAGCCTGTTTCTGCGACCTTGCTGCATTCATCATTCCCGTTTTAACAACAGACCACAGAAAAATCCAAGGTAACAGAGTGTTTAGCAAGAGGACTTAAAATACTAAATGTAGGGCATAGCACTACTTCAAGCTCTGGGTGAACTCTGACACTCTGAAGACTGAATGAAAAGTGATGATGCCAATCTCTATCATCCTAAATACCTGGGAATCTGCTTGTTTGACAGACTTGCTTTCTCCTCGTGCAACTACCTCAAGTGGCAGTGACAGACATGCTCAAACCATGGTCTCTGGCCTTTCATGGGCTGGTTTCCATAACAAAGATGTACTCCCACTTGGTCAATTTATCACAACCTCCTCAAACACTTCCCCTCCCACATGTGCACTTGGTATCCCCACAGCCTCATCACGAAAAAAACAGACCAGAAGCCCACCAACCATACAAAAATTATATTGCAGATTTGTAGATTAATGGGCTGATTCTGGCATCTCAATTCAAATGGATTTACAACCACTGTGTTTAGCCCTGTGTGATTTCAAATAGAATTACTTCTGATGAATTTGGATGCAAATTCACAAAGCATTAAAACAAACCATGTTTAAACTCGTTGGTTCATCAGATGCAAATATCGTGCATTAAGCAGGGAACACCCATTTATGAAAATAATGAAAACTGACACCAATATAATAAAATCATTACAGGTTTATGGATTCTGGGACTTAAACAAGCCATACCCTTGTTTCTCCTAACTGATTAAATGCTTCTTTGCAGTTTATGTTTGATCTGCAATTCAAAAATAAATTAGTTTAGTCTTTGAGCCCAAAACCTTGGAAAATTGCTAGGAGGTTCTACCTCAGATTCATCTAGGGAAAAGGGCTGGGTAAGGGGAGGAAACTGTGGGGGCAGGGAAGCTTGCAGTACAACTGAGAACTGACAGCACAGGAGAGGAAGCAGTCAGATAAATTGAGGTTTGTGGACTCTACCAGCAGCGCTCACAAACCCCTGGCCTGAGAGGTGTCGTGTGGAACAAAAAGCAAGGATGATCATAATGGGCACTTCTGTTTCACAAAGCTGGCACAGATGGCCTGTCACACCATGTGCTTCGTTTCCATCAAACCTCAACCATGTTCACTTTGCATCATGTTTGTACACAAGGAGTTTAAGGGCAGAAGGGAAAAGGATTGCCCATAATTTCTGGGATTGTCCCATGGCAACGAAGCAAAAATTAATGTGACCATGTTCTAATTGCTAAAGAAGATCTCTGAGGTTCTATGTAAACAGTATGTATAGAGTGGGTTCTTCACTAATCCCCTTTTCTAACTATCATGAATATGATTACATTTTCAGTTAGATGACAACAGCCTAGCTCAATAGTTTTCAGTAAAATGTTTGTATCCAGATAATAAATTCTTCTCATAATGATGAGATTTAAAGTAGCAAAACATTCCTCACTGAGGCATGTAATGCTGAAAAAGCACAATTTCGCTGCACAATCTATGCAGTATAAAAAGTTCTTTGCTGCATCATGATCTGCTCCGATTTGTATATAAATAGCATTCATAATAAAAGGAAATGTAACACCAAGTTTTACTTAAATAACTGCTCAAAAAGAGGCTGGGAGATAATGTAGCTAACACACAACAACAACAACAAAAAAAGAGGGGCAATTGCAACAGCTTTTTCTCAACATTTTTTCATTTTCTTTTATGAATGCATTCACAACATTAAGAATTTGAATCCAAATATTTAAAGAATTATATTGGGATGGTTTGAGAGTAGTTTGGTTCCTAGAGTTGAGGTACCATCTAAATGTGCTGCAAACACCAGAAAACTCAACTTTGAAAGCAAGTCTCTCCTTAACTTTAACCAGTCATCCCAAGAAAGCGGGATGTTTCTAAGGACAGACATACATGACTGAAAAGGCCTAAGAAACTGTGAAGTCCTTAAGATCTACATTTTCAAATGTGAATGCCTTGAATTAGGTATCCAAACCTGCACGTAGAGAAACCATTAGCCATTGCTGAGGCATCATGCAGCACCACGCTGACAATGACACTGACACTGGGCCACAAGGGATTTGAGAAGCCTGACTGTCCCAGCATTGCAGCTATCAGTACCCACTGTCTCCATTACCTTCTAGAAATCCTTACTTGGCCAGCAGATCAAGTACTTCCATTACTATGACAGACCCGTCATTTGCACCTATAGCTTTGTCACCTCCATGGAACACAGTGCAGCACGTGCAACAATACTGGTCAGAGATCAGGAATAAAATTGTGTCCATATTCAGGGCATGGACAAAATTCTCACTGAGTCACAAAGCAATCAAACAAAAAATAAAAATCTGGATTCTGCTCATTCTTTATTGTTTAATGCCAGTGTTCTGAAATCCATTCTGGTTTGTAATGGGCATTAGGATGCTGGTTAGAAGCTACCTTATCCTGAGTCTCTATGTTTAACTCTGTTGCTCTTTCCACACCCCTTTACATAAGCACAGCCAAAAGTAGCATTTGGGATGTGCCTGTTTTGTTATAGAGAGAGAGAGAAAAACAATGTCACAATAATGTGACAATATGTCACATTTTCTTAGCATTTCTGAAGTTGGTCCCAAAACTAGACTGAAATAGTTTCTCATTACAGGTATTTTCTGCGAGGCAGGTGAGCACTTTTCCCCTCATGACCTCCTGGCTAAATTCTTGAGGGCTGTTGAGAAGATGCTGTAGCATTAATTAAAATTTGTACTGGTTGAAGCAATGTATCATGAGACCTTGCCTTTAAGAGTTGCTGAATACAGATCAACCTCAAGTTCTCAGTACTATGTGCATCTTCAGGTGTTTTTTTATTTTATGACTGTGGGAGAAGGACAATACTCATAGATAAAGGACCACCTTAATCTGCATCAGAATGAGACTGGACTGCCTAAATGGTGACAGAGATGTATGGATATGTAGTAAGTGCCAATCCGAGCATCAGATGTGGAATCAGGACTTCATGTATGGGTACTTATTTTAGAAAGTGGATCTTAGAGGATAGATGGGGTTGCCCACTTAGCTCAGAAAACCCTGCTCCAGTTTTAAAAGCTACTTGTCACTGCAGAGCAAATGCTTCAATTTTGAAGCAAAGTGGTATGTTTGGTGGCCTCATTTGCATGACAATGCCCAGAATGCTCTCGGAACTCACAGCTATTTCATGGAAGGGCTGATGAATTCAAGGCTTGAGAATAGACCCAGGTCCTGTGGGTATACCACTGCATATGATTTCAATACTTCTCCTCCAATTCATGTGCAAAAGATAAGACTGTTGAAGTGGATAGTGGTTATAGGTAACCAAACTAACCTGTCATCAGTATTTACTAGAAATCAAAATTACAAATGGTAATTTGGCAAGTCTCTAACTCCTTGATTAATTAGCTGATCATCTCATACCCACGTGTATATGCTTAAGGTGTTGACATAAGTCGTGAAGGTTGCTGTGAAGAGCTGTCCCGATATATTAACAAGCAAAGCCAGAGAAACTAAACAATGCACAAAACGCAGCACAGATACAGAATAACAGTTCATCAAGACGGACTTTGCTCATCTCCTGCACTTCTCTCCTCCTCTCTCACAGCTTGCTACACAAAATAAATGCACTACATCGACTTACACTGCAGTACAGAATATCACAGTCTCCTCTATTGTGTGGATTTCACTGCTGAGAAGCTGTAACACTAATTGTCAGTTTCCCACGATCAAAGTAATTTGGTTAAATAATTGGTTTACATTTACTATATTTTATTTGCCTCACAAAAACAAATGTTATAACAAAAGATCATTTGAAGAGGAGGGAATGCTATGGTGATAACACCAATATGGTGCCAACATATGGAGAAATATGTGTGTTTTGTGCACATAAACAATGACATGAAGCTTCAGCTGTTTAGAGAACAAAGCTTTACACCTGAGTTAACTTAATATTGTGATACGTGCATTCTGGTGTGTATGCGTATGAGGGGTGAAGCTCTTCTGATATTGGATTTTGGCACTGAAACTAATGTTTTAAATGCTGATTAACTGGTGATAATTTACAATTCATTCTTGATAGGTGAAAAATTATGACATTTCTTTACCAGTTACCAGTTACATGAAGTCTGCATTCACATCGAAACAATGGCTTCTCTATATCCAAAATCAGGTTGATGACACCATGATAACGCTTCAAGACATTCTTGGCTTTTCAGATGGTTTTCCCTCTTTTATTTGATATAGTATGTGGATTTGACCACAATTTTCACAGCTCCTCCCTGATGCAGAAAAGGAACACAGTAACTAAGTGCCTGCAGCAGTCGACAGAAGTCGTTTCCTTCAACTTCCCTCCAGACTACCAGGCGTGAAGAACGGCTTAGACGTTTTCCTTCAGCCACCAGAGTGGTTCATTTTCCAAATGTTGCTAGAACAGCTTCATTCAGAAGAGGCTGCCATTGCAGTTCCTTCAAAATTCTGCCAGAATGGCTTAAACTCAAAAGTAATTAAAAGCCTCTGTAAAACTCGTAAGTCAAGGAAGTGGCATAACATCCATTAATTACAGTGCTCCATGATGTCACACCTGTGACTTATGAGAGGCTATCCTGAGGTGGGTTCAGAGCTGCTGTTCATAATTTATAATGGTGTTTTGAAGCCTGCCTAGAGAAAAGCAGTTTCACATTGGATTGGTACATATCTTGTAACAGCTGATTGCATGATATAAAAAAAATAATATTGTGGCCTTCGTCCATTGGAAAACCATTGTGGCTGAACACAGGTTTAAACCAAATACACCACCACCAAATGGTGCATGTGCAGTGGGACCATAACCCTGTGATAACATCTGGTTTGACTGCAGCACTCTTAATGTCAATCAGTGGCCAACACTAGGAACAGAGGAAAAAAGAACTTCAGACAACAAAAGTGATTGCTGATTTTTCCAGTGGATCCTGATGATGACTGGTTTTTAATGTTAAAACTGGAACCAGAAGGTTTGCATAATTATTCTTGGCTGTACATGCAGAATTTAAACAGTTGTAAAGAAAATAAAATTCTGACAGGTTACCTGAAATGAACAGAGGTAGGTTTATTTCCATCAGTCCTCAGATGCTATTTTTTGCTAAAATATAGGGCATATTATCTACAGAATGTTAAATTAAATTATACAGAACGATACTCAGTTTTATGAATTTGCAATAAAAGTTGTCTGTATTTGACAGACATTTACAGAAAAAAAAAGGGCAATGTTTCTGCAACAGATTAAAACCCGCATTTTGCTTTTTTCCTTTGTCTGTTTTGAGTTTAAATGGAAACAAACCTTACAGTACAGAATTGGCTTAAGGTCACCTGTCTACAAGGGATTACTATGTAGTTCCTTCTATATTTTTCCCCCTACTAGTTTGAGGGACAAAAGGGCAGCAGTACCCTAAGGGCTTTTTCAAATAACCTCTTTAGCAAATAAAGTCATACCCTATGTATAGAGGCCATTTCATCCCAGTCCCATGGGCTGCCTGTAGGGTAAAATACTGAATTTTTCTGGCATGTGTCACTGAATGTGAAAAAGAGGATCACTACTTGCAGAAAGTTAAAGGCCGAATGGAAGAATGTGGATTTCTGTAATGCACTAATTTGAAACATTGTATATTGAAGCTGAAAACATTGACTATAAGCATCTCAGAAAAACACTGGAATATATTTACATGAGCCATACAGAGATTCACATATCTGATTTACTATGGCTTGAAAACACAACAGATTCAGCTTATCTAAAATCTTATACAAACAAATATATTTTCTCCAGGGAAAATAAATAAAATGAAATTTGGCCTATTCTTTATGAATGCAATCTTATGACGGTATCAACTTAACATTACCATAAACATCTTTGAAATCAACTGTCAAGAAGGAATCTGTTATGCTTCTATAAATTACTATTATTATTGTTTTTGTTGTTGCACTTGCTGCACCCCACTTCTGTAATTGCTTAAAAGACAACATGCAAACCCTCAAACTTTCAAATATTCACAAGGTATAAAAAATGGTTTTAAAACAAATGATTTGACAGCTGCAAATGCAGGATAACACCTAGTTACATTATAGAAACAGTGTGGATAATTACTTTTTTCAGAAGGAAAGACTCCATGGACCACAGTCCTGTCTGAATTTCCCTGCAGTTTGGATAATGTGCAGTAATACAAATCCTGTTGTCACCTCAACCAAGTCTTTTTTATCATCTATACATCAGCAAGAATGATGAGAGACGTCCCATGATTCTAACAGTCTTCCTTTGAAGGATCCACATGTTAATTACTGCACTAATTATGGTTTTTGAATAACCAAATGAAGTAAGCAGTCTATGGGAGGTACAGGCATAAAACTAAGACTGAGAAAATACTAGTTACTGAAGTCATCAGTGTAAACTGACACATTGAACATTCTTAAAAAAAGTAGAAGTAGATTTTAAAAGACAAGCATCTTCAATAATTAGGGTTCCATACAGGAAAAAGAAATGTTATTTCTTAATGGCAAGTGCATTTAAACTGTTATCTAGAGATCTGAAGGTAAGCCTGCTTAATTCACTGCTTCTTCTTTTGTTATTAGGAAAACATAATTGTTCCAAATAATTAGCACTAGAGTACATCACAAGCTGACAACAAAATTATAGAAATCTTCATATTCAGATCCGTCTAGCTGGCTATTAGGAACAGTTTCTGATCATAACCCATTAGTTGAAGTGCTGTGAGTTCTTGATTGCCACCAAATAACCTCAGATATCTGCCTAAGTTAACAGCCTCTATTTATTCAGAGTTTTCTTGACAGTAAAAATTGCTTACGATTTTTACAGCTGCCACACAAAAGAACAGTATCAGATGTGTGCACTTGCAAGACTAGGTGATAAAATAATTGAAATGCGGATTTTTAGACACAATTTCAACGCCTAACTTTCTAAATGAAAAACAGCTATGGGATTTCAGTGTGCTGTAATGGTACTATTGGCTTTCCTGTTTATTAAAAATTAACATGAACACATTCCAAATCTCCCAAGTTGTGACGACCATGCTAATTAAAATAAGATTTGTTTGGGCCAAGGTTCTTTGGCATAACAGCCCTACTTTGTCCTTTTTTTCCACTGAACACTAATCAACTGCTAAAGATATTTCTGTATTTTATGGCTAAATCCTTCTTCAGTTTTTTTGGTACTTTCTTACCAGGGCATAAACAGCTGTTAATCCATTCCTTAAACAGATAACTAGCATGGATAGCATCACAGCAAACACCACCAGAAAGTGTAGTGTATTTTTAAAAGACACTGACAAATGAAGCCTCTGACAGAAATCACTGCTGTAACCCCAAAAGAAAAAAAAAACCCAAAAAACCAAAAAACTGTGTGCACATGGTAAGAAGGGAACTGCACTCTTTTAGTTACTTACCCAGTTTCAGTGAGTGGATTATTGATAATGTAATACAGACAAAAAAAAAAACTTATTTAAATTTCCCATCTAATACCTTAGTTATCTATAATGCTATTTGAAGCTCCTTTCGAAATGTGGTTTTTTGGTTTTTTTATTTCCCTGATAATAGCTCAGTTTATAAACCTACAAAGCTTTATGTCAAATCCCATGGGGAATAACTTTGATTACTGAAGTAATTAATGATGCTGGATAGTAATATGGATTTTCTGTTAAGATTTGAGTTTGAAGTTAATTAGTCTCCACATTATGATTTGCTGATTAATTACAGATATTTAGTTATAAAGAGAGATGTTAATTATTAATCTAAAAAATCATCTTGCGCAATTAACTGAAACTTTGATGTCAATCACCACTCTCCTTGTATGTAACTTCCAAGGTGCTAATTCTATGGAGAGAGGTACATGCCTTCCCCAAAAGGTAAAAAAAAATCCTTCTGCTATCTTTTTTGTGTATATAGTAAAGTACAGTGAACAAATTTTTCTCTTAATTTGTCAGGACAAGCCACCCACTTTGAAGCTGGACTGTAACTTAATTCTCACGAAATTACTGATCTTTCATTGCTTATTCCTACAATATGCCTCATCTTATCACGGAAAAAGAAAGAGCTGTAAAAGAAATTCCACCATGAGTCTTAACTGTGTGTACTCTTGAAATCTTGTCTTAACCTCAGAGCTGTGATGTTCTGCTGACTGATGGGCTTTGTCAGTTCCCATGTACAAGTCTGGAATGAGCTTCAGCGTTGCTACAGAGATCAGTATTTTCTAGCAACAGCAGCAGCAGCAGTCTTTACCAGTGCCAAGAAAATATTAGAGCAAAACTACTAATTAATGTAACAGCTCAGTTAGAATTTAAAATCAACTTTTGTTTAAAAAGAAACCCCACCTTATCTCTTCCCTCCTCCCCTTCTCTTCTGATCTGCAAAGAAGAAATCTTACTGTTAATGTAAAGGGGATAAGAATGCGATTAGAAATAGGGTTAAACCAAAAAGCATCAGCAGCACACCAATGTCCTGGAATTTACCCTAGTAACACAGACTCTGAACAGGGATCTGTTTACATTATCTCTAGATCATCTTGACAATATTCATTCTCTATTTACCTAAATGAGGCAATATGATGATATTTATTGCTCAGAATGGCTAAATATAGACTTTTCCTGAGCACTCAGTATCATAGTGGGAGGTTTTGCTCTAATCTACATCTTTAAACTGACAAGCTGGAGCATTCCTAATGAATGCCTCTTTTCATCTGGATGTCTGTGTGTATTTGACAGTATAAATATTTAGCAATATCGGAGTCAGCTTGTGATTTTACCCAGATGGACTGATTGATGCCTTGGCTTGACGTTGCCAAAGACAATCCATGTAGTTATATAAGCAATTTCCCTCTTACTTCCTAAGAAGCAATTAGGTGGCCAAAGGCAGCAACCCAAAAATAGTGAGAATACTTCTGGTATCAGCTGACAACTCTAAGGGATAAATAAAATATGGTACTTAAATTATTACCACTTTACTTTCATGAATCATGGGATTAAAGCTTTCACTTCTAAAGTACATATAAATTGCAGGGTTTCCTATGTCTGTAATTTGCAAGAATCTAAGTTAAAATACCAGCTAATCAGTCAACTCACATTCACCTTGGGAAAAGTACCACCCTTCCTTGTCATTTTTGTAAATTGCATGCCTAAGCACCAATGTTATTTTCAGGGGAAAAAAGCTTGTTGTCAATAACATATATTGCAGTCTAGTTAAAACAACATTTGTTAAGGTTTAATCGCAAATGTAATCTGCTTTTAAAGTTTAGACAGAATGCTCAGAGAAATTCAAGGGACAGATAATAAATCATTTTCTCCTATCCTGGGTGTGAACAAGGTAGGCTGGAGTCTTGCAGGTGTGCTGCCTTTTTCTCCTACACACATACAGACTCTTGCTGGTTTCCACAGACTGTTCAAAAATACAGGGACTCTATCGACTGAGAAATATGAAATTTTTTACTATTTGACTTTCAAACAACAGTAGCTGCACTTTTGGTATTGTAAAATATTCCCAATATTTTTATTCAGTTTGCATCTTTGCATATACTTTGTCATTCATAATGTGCATAACAAATTGCAGCAATGAAAATTTTTAGCTGCATTTCATGCACGCACATATAAAAATATGTGAATTAAAAAAAAATCCTGGATACTGAATGTCAGCTTTAAATTAGCTATGCACTGTTTGTCTATGTCGGTCTTACATGGCGTAAGATGCCTGCAATCACTATGTCTTAAGCTCTTATGCATGTTAGTACTCTGGGGGGAAAGAACAGTGCATAATATTTTTGGCAACAGTAAAATTCACATGTCTCAGCTATGTTGTTGATTTCATTCCCTTCTCCAAACACCTTTAGTTTCTTTGTTTTCTATTAACTCATTCCAGTCTTTGTATGCCCCGTGTAATAACCTAGGAAAAAGGGCAAGGAAGACATTATTCTTCTTGACACTAATACCTATAGATCCTGTTCTGCAGTGATACCTCTCCCTATCACAAAGTATCTCAGCAAACAGAATTCTCCCAACTCAAGAGCTGGAACCATTAATATATTGCACAGGCAAGTGGGACACAATGCCCACTGGTAATCAGACAAAAACAACAAGGCTTCTTGGGGACTGGCCATCTGCTTATGATATGCAGGAGTTTTTTAAGTGCGGCATGCATTGGCTACATCATTTTGTTCCAAAAGGCAGTCTCTCTGATTACCTGTTTTATTATTATTCTGTGGCCAGCTGGGTGCCAAATAAAAATAAATGTATGCTGTTTTGTATTTATTGGATTTGATTAGTAATAAATTTGTTATTGACCAGATCCAGAGTGTGAAGGCCTGAGGCACAATCCAATGGTCTCTACTCACTTGATCATTACACCCTCCACTTTCAATCAAGCTGCATTGAATTGTGTTACTCTGTGTTTTGCTTCTCAATTGTCTGGTTTGAGAATGGAGGGTCAGGGATGGAGGGAGACGAAAGTTGATGTTTTCTACTGAGAAAATTAGGAAAGAAAGGGAAGGCTGTCCCTTTAAGCTGGGAGATAACTACAAAACAATACCAAAAGAATTCTGGTGATAGAGTTCACTGTATATGGTACAATCCATTGAACAGGTTGACGTGAGAAATTACTAGGTCGGATAAGGCAAAGTTTAGAATAAACTGCATTGTTTTACAAAATATGTCATCAGGAAAAATGCATTAACTCTAATCAGCCAAAATGGTGTGATTCATTGCTTAATTTCAGGGTACCAGGCTATAAATTACATCAGGCCTGCCACAACTAATTTTTGCAGTGGCATACTAGATGAAAAATGAAATGTCCAAGTGGCTACAAGTGAAAAGCTTCCATCTTTCTTCCACAGCTGAATATTACTTACTCTAATGATGTATAATAGCCTGCAACTACACTTAACCTGTGCATTAAATAGCAGCACAAACTGTTTACCTAGAGTTATGAAGAAGAAAACAGCAAATCAAGCAAAGGAATCTAGAGTGTGTACATTAACCTCCCACATGCCAACATAATTGTCCCCTACAGATGATGTATAACACTTACTCCAAATCATACCTTTTTTTTCATTACACATAATAGCTTACACTTCAAGTATCAAAAGTGTCAAAGCATGTGTGATAAATTGATGCCAAAATGCACCTAATTAATAAGTCTGATGATGTTTAGATTAAAACAGATGTTAGTTATGTTGTTAACAGAAAAACAGCTAATAAAAATAATTGCAACCTATATGCCTAAAAACTGCAGGTATTATTAAAAAGAACAACAAAATTTGTACAGTGCAAAATGGTTAGTAAGCTTTTTTGGGTACAAATATTCTTTTATGTACAAATTCTGAACAACAGATCAAAGCAGTTAATCAGATTAGCAGTTACAAGCAACTTCCCCTTGTTTAAAATCCACAGCCAGGCTATACAAGGAGATCATTTTTACCAGTGATACTCTGTGTGCAACAAAAATTACTGTAAAGCATACATGTTATTATTCACTTACAATAAGTAAGGTGAATTCTGTGTTGATTACATAAAAAAAAGAAGATAATGAACTCCAGCAAGTTTCTAAATGTGATCAAGTAATCCATGATTACTACGAGTATTTTGTAGATACCAATGAAAAAATAAACTAGAAATAACATGGTATTTTAAAACTAGCTTTAATCTATAAATTAAATATCATAATATTTAAAATATCTGGGGGTTTTACTCTCATGGAAAATAACTGTTTATCACTTTGCCTCCTTAAAAAAATATAATATCCGAGGAGAATCTATTGATGGAAAACCTGATGACAAAAAATTCTATTGGTCTGAAGCAACTTTTGGAGAATCTGATTAGGTCTCATGCTGCAATACTAGGTATTCCATTTTTGCCAAAGGGCCAGCTATTATTATTAACATCATTTGTCTGAATCATTACTCTGCACCTTGGTTCAGCAAACACTATGAAGATGGCATGGTAATAAATGACCGCAGGATTCTTTCCTGCTTCAGCCTGTTTTTATCTGCCACCTCTCTACCGTCAGCTCCATCTTTCTGAACCTCTCTGAATCCCCAAAAGGGACGGGGCATCTATTTGTTTTCCACTAGGTTACCACTCTGTCTATTGTTGTTTGCACTAAAGGGTACGAATTCAATTCATTCTTGTGACATAAAAGCACTGATACAGTAAATTTTTTGCCCAAGAGAAAACACAAAGTTGCTGAATGTGGGCTAAGATGTGAAGCTCTTATATGTTCGTGAAGGAGCTTTCTGAGACAGTCTTGCTCACTAAATATTGTTTTTTCTCCACCACAATCTAGACAATCACATTACAGCGTTTTTAACTTACACTAACCTTGCCAAATTGGTACCTCTTGCAAAACAGTGACTGTATAGGAAGGGTTAAGTAATATATCCTCTCATACTTATGAGCAAGAGAGGAAACAAAGGGCTGGGAGGTAAGATAGCCAATCGGTTGCTGTAAGATTAAGCAAGCCGGTGCTTCTGCGATAATCAGGGTTAGTGGAAATGGCAGACGAGAACTGAGGAAAATAAATAACCAAGGAGAAAAGACTTAAAAAGAGTTAAATAAGAAAACTGGAATGAGAGGGAACTACAGGGCATTGACTAATCTTATTTTTCTGCACTTTGAAATTCACACAAATTACTTTAACTTTATTCATACCTAAGCATGCCAAAAAATAATCAATCTGCCATCCCAAAGAATTGATCAAAACTGAACAAACCAGGCATAATGTCTCATACTTCACTTTGCAAAATAAAACCAAAACCTTTCAGAGATGTAATGGGTCTCTTTCTTTCAAATAAGAAAATATGCTTATTTTCTTCTTCAGTGACATGAAGTATTGAAGTGTTGGAAAATACTATATCAGGACCAGACATCTCTTCAAGATTTCCCAATTACAAACATCTAGTCTGAGATACCATCCTTTTGCAAAACCATAAGGCAGATTTTATGAGATGATCCATTAACAAAAATAAATTTCAATGTCCTAATATATGTAAACATATCACGCTTTGAGGGAATTTAAGTCATGTAAATGCAGTTATAAAGCAAACTTAGCACTGGCTTTTCACGGCCAAAGGCATCTTGTTTTTCCAAATACACTGTTAAGAAGTGCCAAACTTAGTAAACCCTACACAAAATAGCCAAGTACTTTCTTGTCTGAGTCTTATAGAGTGCTTAAAAATAGCACTCCTAAGTCTGAAATGGTATAATTGTTTACAAAACCTTAAAGGTTGCATTATGCACGACTTTCTTTGCCATCAAAATGCTCTATGTTCCTGCCAGAAGTTAAGAAGTTATCACTTGAAAATCACTGGCTAATCTAGCTTGTGCTAAGATGGATTTTTAATGAAAGTTTAATGAATGATAAATACTTGTTTCTTGATAAATGTTTAATTATGCCAATAATTACCAACTGCTGAAAACTACTGTTGTGTTAATAATGGCATTTTAGTACACAAGCAGTTTCATGAGTCATGATGCTGTTAAAGATCAGAATTCCATCTGTCTAATGCAAACTAGCAAAACAAAAGAAAAGTCTAATTAATATTTTGATACATTTTCCCTATACACTTAAAACGGATGTCCTTTTGTGAAAGAATAAATTTACTAGCTCCCTTTTTGAGAGAAGAATTAAATGTCTCAGAGCCATTATGTTATTAATCATTACTACTATTTGAACCTAAAAACTGAAAGAGAAAAAGAAATCAAGCCAGATGTAGCATATGTATGAATTCTTCTTGCTTACTTTTTTTTGGAAGAGGAAGTAACTGGACATTAAAGTGATCATGAGAACAAGTCTTCACCTGAAATGTTTTGTAACATTCAGGTACCCCACTATGTTCCTAACATTAATCTTCAGAGTTACCTAGGACTATGTTGCTGATGTCAAAAAGCCAGCAAACTGCAGCCCTCACCTCTTACAAGCAAGGGGCCAAGAAACATCAAATTGTCACAATGCCTTCCAATGGGGCCAGATAAAATGGAGATTTTATTAAAGGTACAAAGAAGATAACAATATAGACAGGAAAAAAATCAGGACAAAGTAAAATGAGAAAAATATTGCCATGAAAAATAAGAGATCCAGGCTTTCAATGACTTATTTGTTCCAGGATGCCTCTTGGTTTGAAAGTATCTCCCATTATTTGTTGTGCCCATGGCACTAATTTTGGCTCTGTCTCTCACCTAATTGCCACAACACCTGTGGACAGCCTAGCCAGGATCCTGGCAAGGTGCTAAGCCATTGGGCTTTTGGTGATTGAAAGATGGCTTCTTCCCTGCATCAACTCCAACGCTGGGACACATTTTTCATCAATATATTAAAAAAGGGTTTTGATCCTTATAAATGTTGAGTTTACATTCTTTTTGAAATGTTGAAGTTTTCTTTCTTCTTGAAACTGTTTAAAATTTCAATTTAAATGGGTCTTTGCTTTTCACAGCAAAGATGGGATAGACCACTGTAAAACTTGTTTCATTCAGTAATCTTGTATCTCATGTGGGTTTGACTAGGGGACCCTATAAATTATTTCCATTTCCTACATCTACAACCCTATGACACAAATTTGTTTTCTACATAGAGGAAATGTATTTTTTGAGAAGGTATTAGTATTTAACATTTATGCAATCTTTACTGTGCGTCAGTCTGTATTGGAGGAGTATGACCTCAACTTGAGCCCCTTGCAGAATACTTTGATTCTGAAACAATTCTTGTAGTTCTAAAAAATTGCCTGACATCTTTGATTTATTTTTTTTACTGAAAAAATACTATTTTTTGCAGATTGGCAGTAGTTCATATCAAAAAGGTAGTTAAACATAAAATCAGACTATAAACTCTAACACTGAACCAACCAAACACACTAATAAAATATCAGAAAGGAGTTTATCTTGCTGGAGAGAAAGAAAGGAATGCTTCTACAGATTAGCACAGCAAGCCTGTTAACATCCATATAGCATCTGCAATGCAATGCAGAATTCAGTGCAGTGAAACCAAAAACAAAGCCCATCCTGACAAATGGCTGGTGGCTAATAACACTTCCTCCCTACGATTAACTTAGGAGAATAAAAGAACAAATGCAGAAGTACACTCAAATGTATATTGACAATTTTTCCTGCAGTTGCATCATAGCAGGCTACTGCTCTAATGTTATAAAATTACCTTGATTATACAGTAATGTATAATACAATCAGTGACAGCCATTTTGATGCTGTCATACTGCGTTCTGTAACACTTGGAATCTAAAGGTGATAATATATAGGTAACAGCCTCATCAATAACCTGTATTTTAAAAAGACACAAAACCCATTTGTCTCCTAATACTACACGAAACTTTGCATTCCCAGTAATCAATGCCATAAGGAAACTGTCCCTTTCAACAGAACCAAAACATTCTTGTGACCCATGTGGGAGGACAGCCTCCTGTCCCATATAATGGTGGGATGGGTAAGTCAGTCCCAAATCCCATTGATTTCAGGAAAAAGGTCTGCTTTGCTCCTCACAAAAGACAATAGTGTAGACCTGCTAACCTTGCTCAAAAGCACTGTCATAAATTACAAAAATATCAATTTTATTATTGAAGGGATATAGCAATTTGCAAGTTTTTAAAGATATCTGAGTTCTGAAAAACATGTCTATGAAAATTTCATTTTATTGCAATAATACAGTGAAGTTTATAACAAAAAATGCTGTTTACAAAAAAATCAAAGAACTGTCTTAATCCCATTGCACTTGGCCTTCATCCTATATTTCAAAATCTTTGCAAACGTTACTCCTCTTCAAGTCAATAAAGAAAATGCTTCATCCTGAATATCTCAGAAACAGTTACATACATGTTGTGTTAACAGTAATATTTTGGGGTTTTCTGTGCTTTTAAGACATGGCAATATACTGGTAAAAACTGCCTGTGCCTATAGTTGCTCATTACAGCTGGACTGGGTGGAGTTACATTGTCTGGAGCTGAAAGGTTGAAGATTTCTCCTAAAAATACGTGGTAGAGACAGCCATATATTAAAGTTTCACTCCACGTAAATGGAATGTCACTCTTTTATAACTACAGTCCACTATGATAATCCTCTTGGAATGCATTAATTATCATCCACCAGATAAGTGTCAAAAGCTACATTCCTAAAGGATTATCAATTCCCACCCAATTTCTACTGTGGCTGAATAAAGGAGAAAAGTTAGCGGAAAAAGAAGCAGCAGCATCAAGAAGCTCTTAGTCTTCCCACAGCTATTCTCTACTCAGAATGAAAATACTGCCTTTCGGAACAGCTCAGCCATTCATATAGCTTTCATCACAACTGCACAAGTAGAAAAGAGCCAGTGACATGGTATCTGTGTTAAAACAGGAAAGATTTTGTCCTGTAGATTCTTTCATTATATAGTAACATTCTCATTACAAGTTCTGGGGAAAAGAAAGAAAACCCTTCACTGATAGAAGGCTTCAATAAAGACCCCAAACCCACAAAATAAGAGTCTTTTTTCTTTGAGTTCAGGCATTTTTAACCATTACGTCAAATGATTTTCTACTGCCCCCTTTTTTTTTCTATGGTTTCACTTTTCTACTTTTAAAGAAACCAGAATGCCACAAAACTCCCGAAAAGACTTCAGTGAACAACTTCACTGACTACATAGGCAGGAAAAGGCATAGAAAAAGTAAAGTGTTCCAAATATACGGAACAAGACCAAAACCAAATTTTAAACAAAATTTGACTTTTGTGAAAGAAGTTGCACAACCATACCCCCCAAAATACACAATTTCTAAGATACTGTGTTGCTTTTTTAATAGGCTTCTGGATGTAGTTTACTACTTGTAATTTAGGTGCCCGTGTGCAACTCTGCCATTTCTGAAACATCAGTCCATCCAACCCCGCAACGAGAGAAGAGTATGTAATCAATTAAGAAATACACACACACCCAAACACATGGATGGGTAATGCCACCCAAACCAGCACCACAAATTGCTCTGCAGGTCTAACATTACAACCTCAGTATGCCTGGAAAATGGTGGAGATGAGCTAGAAGAATTCTATGTTTAAACTCTACTACACAGAAAAGTTGGTGGCAAGCCTTTTCATGCTGCTATTGCTTCTGAGTTACCAATCAATGATAGCCCTGCATAGAATTAAGCAGAATTAGCAGTGTTTTATATACAGTTTATACGTTGTAGTTGTTCTTAGAGGTTTTGTGCCAGGCTCTGTACAAACACAGGAATTGAGGAAAGCAATCCACTGAAAGGCCTAGCAGTCTAAAAACAAAAGCAGAGTAAACTAATGATAGTGAAAGTATAATGTCGAACAGCTTGCACATGGCCACACTACTGTGGAAGAAAATCCTTTTATTCACCTAATGTCCTAAGAAGGACATTTCAAGCCATTAAGAATATTGACCTTTTACTGCATTTGTTGCTATCACTATGGGGCACCGCACAGGTGGAAATGCTGTGCAGTGAGACACTTGTGGTAGATTCCTGTAGCACATTTTTTTAAAGAAAGAATGTCCAGGGAAAATTCCAGTATTTTTAAGTATATAACACTTGCCTGTGTTTCCCTTGCAGTTTAAAGTGAAATACAGTCATATAATTAGTCATATAATGTTGCTCTGTGTTTCTTCATCCTGCAAGTTTCACCTCAGCTAATGGCTGGTTTTCAATGGGGAGAAAAGCCTTTTGGATGTGATAGAAAACTGTAACAGATTTCAACATCCTTTAAGACAGATGATCTGATCGAAATATTAAACTATTACAGTAAATTTGGAATTGATGAAACAACTGAAATGCTGAATTGCAAGATACATTGCTTGTTTCTTCCTGTAAAAGAGTAGCAAGTATTTACCAGCACACAGAACAGATCTAAACCAAATTTGACTTCTACCCTACCTTGTGCAACAGTAACAGAAGATCTTCCTACTGTCACTGAAATAGGATGAGATTCTGGGTTTTGTTTGTTTGTTTAACAGGGCTTTTTAAATGAAAACTTTGGGACATCTGTGGGTGCCTTGTATTATATTAACACATGCACCTCGCTGTCTCCTGTCTTAACAGTGTGTTGTCACATTAGCAGTTTGGGCAAGACAGAATTGCTCATCTTCCCCTCACAGCCCATCTGGTTTCTCCCAAGCTGCTCAGGCGACAACACTCTAAAGAAAAAGCGATGTTATCAGGGGCACATACCAATATATATCACATATTGCAGCATGTTTTGTCATTTACAATGCATCATAAAAAGTTACATTGCATCTGACCTACAACATGATGTAATGTAAAATGACATGCTTACATTGAACAACATTACATTACTCAAAAATCTGAATTTAAAGAAATAAGCATGGGGAGGGGTATCTATTTATTTATTTGGAATGCTATAAATTTTGACAGACACTAAGTCAGCCAAGAAAAAGGAGGAGGTGGAACAACTAAATATTTAACTGCATGGCTGCTTAGACACTTGCTAATGCCATTTTTTTACAAACAAAAAGAATTAAATAATACACGATGAGAGCTGTTGTACGTCTTTAATATTAAACACAACAGATTATATAATCACAGAAATAATACCAGTGACTTTCAAGGTGTAAAACTGTCGTCAATTTTCTTCATGTTTTACTACTAAAAAGTGTAACGATCAAGCTGGAAAAATGCATCTTAAGGCTTTCTGTTGGATTTTTAAGAGCAAGAGCGGAAAGCCGAGTGCTCTGTACATTCCACAGATCTGCTTTTTAAGAATCAACATGGTACACACCATGTGAACTGTCACATTAATAACCCTATGCTGATATTCAAATTTTCTGTCTTAAGCTAAAGAAAGATTGAATACCCTGCTGTTGTGTGGCCAAGATTGAAGAGGTGTCTCACTGACATTGTTCAAAGTTTATGAAAATATATGAATGCTCAAATGTCATTGGCTTTGCGCCTCCAACAGACTGTGGTTTTATGAGAAATCAGTCTTTTAATCAAAATGATTGAATACCTTAAGGTCGAATCCAAAGATATCAGTTAATATCTAGAAACGTGCTATTTCTGCGTATTTTGCCAAATTTGTGGAGCATTTTAAAGTGTTAATTTGTGCATCCCATATTGAAAATTGATCTTGAGTTTTAGCTTTTTGTCAAGCAAAAACATATGGTTACAAGCTCTATGCATTTTATGTGACGGCTGTTGAAGCTGTCACATGTGCAAACTTGATAACCGATGTGACACATACGCAAATAATTTGCTTGTTTAGTAACAATTCAAAGATTCATTATTCATGCAAAAACACGTTGTTTTTTAAAAATGATCAGATGGAAGTAGTCTTCATTTTGCACAATCTAGTCTCATTGGTGTGCAAACACTGATAAAATAAAGCTGGGAACTAAGTGGTATTAAACAAATCCAAGAATATGGGTATTCTCAGATAATTATTGAACCAGATGGTGTTTTTTGTTAATTCTGCCATCAGTCTGAGAACTTGATGTCTTACATCTGCACTTGGTAAAATAAATTTTGCCACTGACATTATTTCAGTTTTCTTAAAATATTTCAATCAATTTTACACCAAGATTTGCAAACATCTGCCATTCTACATGACTGTGAGATGAAATTATTTGAAAAAAAAATTCCTAAGAAAACATCCTAAATTTAACTTAGTCTTAGCATTTCTGCTGCTAAGCTGTCGGAAAGACTACTTTATGAATATTATAAATAAAATGCTAATCATGTGCCAAAATACAGCTACCTTCAGTTTTGGAAAGAAGAAGCTATAAAAACCAGTGGAAAGCTGCAGGTTTATTTGGGGCTGTCATCTTGGGACTTTACAGTCCCTTACTTTGTTCTTAAGGTTGAGAGGTTAGAACTTCATTGGCACAGAACTAATTAAAACTTCTTCCTTGGCCTCTGTAAGAGTAAACAAACAAACAAACAAACAAATCTGGAGTATGTGACCAATCTCTTTAGATCGACTTTAAATCAGTGGATATAAAAACAATCCAAACAGGCATTTAACCAGCAGCCATGTTATTCACCCTAATAGCACTCCTCATAAACATTATCACTCAAGTATTGTACCTCATAAACAGATGTGCTCAATCACTTAGGCACGTTTGACACCATATACAGCACTTAGATACTTCCTTTCTGTGATCTAAATCACAGCATTTCTTGAAAAGTCAGCTGTAACAGGCAATAAAACTGTAGAGCTGGCTTAACTACTACACTGCTCTACTACAGCAAATCCCAAATAAGATCCCTTTCACATATGATAGAATAGATAATCTCCCCTTTTGCCAGTAAATGCATGCTCTGTGATACAAGCTGCACCCTAGCAATCATCAGACCATCAGAGGCACCACGTGTGATAGCATTTCATTTATAGCAAATATCATAATTGTGTGAACTTATTTATGAATTCTGCAACAGCTGTGGGAAAATCCCTACTGCTTTCTCTAGCTGGTGATGTTTTATACTGGTGCTTTGCTACTCTAGCACTTTTGTGTGCATAACACTGCAGAGCATGCCTGACCTGGCACACCAGTGCGAGTCTTCTGCAGTGTGCACTCAAGCCACGTGCCTTTGATTCCCAGAACTACCCTCCTGCTCCCTGGTCTGAGAGGAGGAGGCAGGAACATCTCTGTAAGATGGTGTTAAGAGAGAAATGACTCTTTCCAGAAGGACTAGGAATCCCACATCAAAATGTGCCAGCTTTCTCTGGTAGGGATCCTGCATAAAAGCCTGCTTCAATGCCTTTTATTTGATGAGAAATGGGAGGGATTGCCAAAGGTTGTCTGCAAAAGGGAAATTTCGGAGAGAACCGGTATGCCTGTCTGCATAACCACAATGTTAGGATAAAGACTATTTCTCTAGACACAGATCCAAATCTCCTGAAGTGAACCTAGAGTCAGATCAGATGTCCTGTGGTGCACTGATTTATCTTGCCATAAAATGGAAAGTACAGCACAGTACTCCACTAAGATTTGTTTACTGCATTTAACCTGACTGATTGGAGGGCACCATGACAGAAACCACACCAGCATTTTGTTCCTCAGTTCTCTGACGTGGGACCCACCCTGGGGAGAATCCAGAATTCCCCATCAGTTTACAAGCAAAGGTTGTCTTTGAACAAGAGATCAGGGCACTCTAGAAAGCAAAAGAAAAGACGCACATGGGAGCACATCCGTGACCAGATATCCCCTGACATGAGGCTGGAACACACTGAGGGTATTCAAATCTGGGCTTAAGAAATGCCCCAGCATCCCCAGTTACATGAAGCACTTCCTATTTCCCAACCTGAGAACAACCAAGTGGGGGGTGAATTATAAAAATTAGACATGTGCTCCTCAAAAAAAGCAGTGAAAAACCCATCTTCCCCAAATGTAGAAAACAATACCCATTAGGATATTTTAAATCAGTTTTAAAATCATTCACATGGCCTTTTTTTAGGTACAGAAGGCTATGATTGTTGACTGTTTTTTATGTTAGTTGTCTTTTTTTATTCTTTTGGTTCCCTCATAGCTTGAGGCATGCAAGCTGGACAGAAGTGATATGAATAAATGTATTAAAAATATACTCAATATATTTTGAGGTAAACAACATTTTATTATCACTAGGTGGCTAGTTTAAAAAATATAGACATAAAAGTTAATTTGTAGATATTAATTGAATACTATTTTAGCATTATTCTCTTCCAGTATCAGACAGTTGGTTTAAAAAAAAGTAAAAAAGACTGATATGGAATGCCTTTTTTTTCCCTTTTATAGACTTGGCAAAGACCATCAGTTTATGGCCTGTTTCGTTTCTTGCCAGTAGACAGCACTGAAAGTTATAAAACTAAAACAATTGCTTTCATTTATATCTTTTCCTGATTACTCTGATAGCTGAAATGTCTGAAGAAGTTCAGAATCTGTAAAGCCTGTCACATTATAGAAACATGTCTCTTTAAACTAAATGTGAAATTCCAGTAATTGAAGTGATAAATCTACTGTTTTTGCTGGGGTACTTTTGATGAGAACTATAGTAGTAAATTAGAAATTATTCTCTGCTGTTATATCATGGTAAAAGCCTTTCCATTATCTGTTGTCAGTCACTAGGTATGGGCAAATAACTCAGTTGTCAATCTAACGGTGAAACCTTAAGTTCTGGGAATAATCAATAAGGAAAAAAACCAAAAACTCTCTATTATCTTCATGTAATTCTTTAGACAACTTGAAGTTGTTTTTTTCCCTTTCTATTTCTGCACATCTCATTTATTCACAGATATATTGGATATCTTAGAATATTTCATTTTTTATAGCAAGTTTCATGTCAGCTCGTTTTCAAATGGTATATGAGAGTTACATTTCAATATGGGTAAGCAGCTCTACCTATGTGTCTGTATGCAATTTTACACATGATACAGACTTAATTAAATTAGCAGTAAAAGCCACCTACATTTTATTATTGATTTTTTAGCTACACTATTTATTGACTAATATTTCTATTTTAAAAGTCCATGATGTTTTGCTCTTTCACGGATTCATGTAAACACCATTTGAAAGACCACAATGAATCTGAACATGAATACAAAAAACAACTATTATATGCCACTTACTTACATTGCAATCTGGATCAAGGAAAAAACAAAGGCAAAAAAAGCAAAAGCAGTCACTTCCATCAGTTATGATGCCAAACCTTTGCAGCCTTGCTTGGTGCAAGAGACAAAAGAAAGCAGCTCAAGGAGTTCTTAGCTCTGACAGCTATTTGCTCTTTGGTCACTGCTTATGTCATGCAACCTCCCCTTTCCTCATTCCTCCATTTCCACAAAATAGAAGAACAAATTCCTAAAACAAATCCAAACTCGACTCATGATTACCAGATGGACTGAAATGAATTTTGGGAAGGATGTGTGGCTGGAACTAACATTTTTAACACCTATTACCTATTTAAAAGATGGCTGGAATAAATGGCTGGAAGAGTGCTGAACCAATATTTTCCTGTTTATGTTTTCATGTAAATTGTTCAAAACTTTTGATCTAGGCTTAGTAAATGACACAGAATAGGGACTGAAACACACAATCAGAGAATGATTAAATAGAGTATTTTTTCCCTTTTTATTTTACCATCTAATGGACATAGGTGCCTTTTGTGAAATTTGGAGGTAGGTATGAATTCCAAGTCCTGAAAATTTCAGGGTTGTGAATCAGTCCTAAGTTTATTTTATGTATTTTAAAGGGAAAGAATTATTTGCATGTAAAAGGTGAAAATTACTGTTTCAGCTGTGAGTTTGACCTCCTAATATTAGAATAGGTGAACAAATAATCATTAAAATGATTTTAGCTAAAATCAATCAAAGAGAAGAAAGAAAATAAATACAAAACTATGTCTAGCAATTCTCTTGGTAACTATTGAGAATATTAACAAAACTTAATACACTTACATACTTCAATTTTGTGCACTTGGAAAAAATGATGCATGAGAGAAAAAAAAACTGCTCATAAAGGAAGAAATTCTTGGGTTGTTCCAATTTAAAACCAGATTCTACTGATCTAATATTGTACAGAACAACTTGCTTTGGTACCCAAAAAACAAAGTCACGGGCTAAGGCATAAAATACAAGCTACTAGTCAAACTTCCTCTTTGGACTTGCTTGCAAAGAAAGATGGAAAGGAAAAGGGGAGAAAATGAGAAAAAAAAAGATGAAGTAAATATTTGAATCTGAAAACCAATATTTTTCTTGAAAGAAAGAGGTATAAAGGACTACAAGAAATGCAATATGAACAAGAACACTGAGGCTGAATTTAATTTTTTGTTCTTAAATACTCAAAGAATTGGTCTCTTGCTAC
Organism: Passer montanus; assembly: GCF_014805655.1. NCBI lineage: Eukaryota > Metazoa > Chordata > Aves > Passeriformes > Passeridae > Passer > Passer montanus. The sequence goes on from NW_024367037.1 coordinate 7,562,232, forward strand.
AGTCTTGTTGTTATCAGAAAGCTTTATATCTCAATTCACCTAGGTGCACTGTATCTAGGTGCACTAGAGCTAATCCCAGAACACAGGTGCACTTCACTCACTTCAAATTAGGTTTACACCAATTTAACTACACACTGTACATTATATAATCATGAAGAGTAAGGAGAAAAAACAGAGAAAGGAGAGATTAACTAAACACAAAACCAATCACATTCACTGTAAAGGAGATAATTCTGATGCTTCAGTAGAAAGTGAAGTAAAGGAAAAGAGAAACATGCCAGCCCCAGCCTGAGACGAATTGTAGAGAGGAGTTTCAAAAAAGGAATGAAACAAACAAAAAATGGGATACATGAACTCCAGTGCATTTGAAGGACTCGCTGAAGTTCTTTCCATCTTTCCTCTTTTGTGATTACCTTCTATTTAGCTAGCAGGGATCTCTGTAAATCCATGCTTTCTAGGACACTGTCTGAGAGCACCACAGCTGATTAAAACCAGACTACCTTTCTGTAGCCCCACACTTTTTTTTTTTTAATTGCTTTAAAAAAATAGTCACTTTACAGGTTAGATAAAGCTCACACAAAGCTTAAGAGAAGACTGAAGTCTGGCTATCCAAACTGCATTTTACAGGATAATTGTGTTTGGCTTGGGAAGGTATGTCCCATCACATAGCATAAAAAGGTTTTCTTGCCATTTGGCTCCTGAGTAAACTGCTGTACTCTAACCTAGAGTCTGTTTGTCAAGAAGTTTGATAGTCTGGTTTCAGTTATAACCTGTTTTCATTTTCTAATTTTTCTTCATGCTGTCTGTGATTTTCCATGATTGGCCCCTGTCTGGTGATGCTCTTTGGAAAGTCTGATAAAATCCATGCCAGCTATTTTTTCATCATGTGAAATAAAAAGAGTAGAAAATCATCATTATAAAAAAAACCTAAACTAAGATCAAAATGTAATTCAGATACAGCAGGGTGTTGGAAATTTGTATGTATATACTATGTACTGTTAGAAATTCACACACATTTGAGACCATGAAGTAAGATTAGAAAACAGAGCTAAATGACTGAAATTCACGTCTCTGTAGTCTCCAAAGCCAAACTAATGAAGTTGCAAAGTCTTTAATTTAGAAAATTTTTTTCATAAAATTTTGTTTTGTTGAAATATCATTAATGCCCACCATGACACTTATAAAAAATGCCCTTCCTGTAACACAATACCTGTAACCATGTTCATATTTGATCATCATCATACTATAATGTAGGACTGAAAAGGAACTTAGAATATTACAGATTAGAAAATGCACAAAATGACAACTGTCACAAAATGACAACTAATGTATGGGAAATGCATCAAAAAGAAATTTTCCACAGATAGAAAGATTAAGATTATAAAATTACTTCTATCCTTATTGCAGTAGTAAACACGGAGACTTTCAAAGCAAAAACTTTAGCACCTATTTAAACATTGCAATTTTTAAAAACTGCGCTTGAAAAAACCAAGTAATGAGGTAATTTTACAACACATAGTCTGTCTACTAAATAAACAACAGATGCTTTCTGAAAAGCATGAAATAGAAGAAATCATGGCACAAAAATGAAAAAAAAAAAGTTCAAAACATTAATGTCTCTCCATAGGTGGAAACTGAAAAAAAACCCCACAGTAAAATATTGTGCAATGAAGACTTCACATTTAATTAATCAATAAACAAATTTCACAATAGGAAATTATGATATTCACTGTCAGTGGTGTTCTGACTTAGATTTAGTCTTGTTCAAACCAAGAGAGAAACTTGGGAAGACTAAGACTCAGTTCAGTGTCAGAATGCAGTTCATAGTTCGGCCTGCTCAAAACTACCCTGAAGAAACACGGCTTTGGAGAAGGTCACTTACAGTCAGTATTAACAGTTCTTACAATTAGTTTACTTTCCTCAGTTCTGTTTGCCTCAGAACTTGATTACTGATCCACTTCAGATCTCATACATGCTAATTTCACTCAAAGAGATGGTCTTGATGATTCTTGTGGATCTCTTCCAACACAGAACATTCTACAACTCCTGTCTGTAACTTCTGATTATTTTTTCTTTATTTTCATATCTTAACTGGAAAAAATCCTTAAGGATGTGAAGTGTGTATGCCAAAATTTACATGCATATGACTAAACTATAGACCCAAGCAACAGCACAAAGCTTATGTTATACACTGAATGAGGGCAACTTTTTCAAAGTTTAACAATGATAACATGATAGTGATACTTGAATAAACTCAGCTTCAGAGCAAAAAATGACTCTTCTGTCTGATGTCTATGGAAGGTGCATGAAGTTTCTTGAGTCAGCTTCTTTCTTTCTTGTGGAGATTTTCTAGATTTTTACCTCAGACACGATGTTAGGAAAGTCAAGTTTGGTCTTGTTGAGCTTGGCTGAAGGACAATGGAAAAATACAGAAGGCAACGAAACCCTTTGGAATCCACAAATTCAAGACTGTATCTTCAGGCAAAGTTGGGCTGTTGAGTCCATGTTCTGATTTTGGGATGGTTAGGGGCAAGCTTCACACAACAATAAAACTGAAATCTTTTGAACTGTCACTCAGGCTTTAGGTTCTGGTTTATAACAAAATCACAGCTTTACAAAATTACTCTTTTTCCCCTCTTAGTCATGAAAAACTGAAAAATTTTCATGACTTTTCTTACCTCTAAACTGCAGCTGGTAGAACAAAATTTGATCTTGAATAAAAAGGGACTTCTAAACATCTATATGTCCATATGAATGCCTAACAAACACTCACCAGATCTGAAAATGGGTTTTAAATCCTTTTTTAGTGGACACAGCTGAAATAGTACCTAATTTAGGTTTTAGTTCTTCCAGTTAGACACTTCACTATGGAACCAATCACAAGCCACCTCCACTGGTAAATCTGTTCAGTTGATACTGGCAAAGCCTACTCTACTTAAAACAAACCTCCAAGGCATAACTTTTGGCCTGAAGGGAAAATTTCAGTACACTGTACTTTACACCACTTAGAAGCAGATTTCCTAGGTACATCTGAAAAAAATGCTCTAAGTTTTTACCTACTGAGGGTATTAGCACCTTCAGTTCCACTCAGTGCCTGAAAATATTCATGAACAAAGCAGGCCATATTCTCTCTACTTCTTTTGCTGTATTTAATACAGAAATAACAAAACCCATCAATGATCTTTGTTTAATTTAAAATGCAGTATTTAGGGTTGCACCTTGATGAATGGGGAGGAAAGTGTACTTTGCCTTGCTCCTAGACTGGCTGAAAGACAGTACAACTTACACTATGTGGGTACTCTCCAAAGTGAGGGCCCCTCTAACACACCAGCATTATTCAGGGTCTGTTTAACTACATGCCACTGGAATAACCAAACAGTCTAAAGGAACTTTCCATTAGGTAAATCTGGCCAAACATACAGAAAAAGTAATAAAATATTAAGAAGTTTTTAAATAATTTTAAAGTATGTGATTGGACTTTATTCAATTAGTAAGTAGCCAGCTCTCCTGCTGCTTTTAAACAAACCTACTTGCTAAAACAAAATGGATATCAGTCTTGAGTACACATTAGTAAATAGTACATTCCCCTTTTTTTTCATGTACTTTGGTCACAAGTGAAACAGCTACTCTGATCACATTACATCCTTCAATTACAGAAACTGTTTCACTAATTGTTATACATATGTACTTGACAAATAACTAAAATCACTGTGTATTGGTGGCTAACTGTGGTGATTGCATTATCAGTTCCCTCAAGTTTTCTTTCAAATTCTCTTGAAATTGAGCCAGATATCATGTTATCTATCAATTACACTAATAGTTTATTTTCAGAACTTTTCCTCCGAATACACAAACTAACTAGAAATCTCCTTAGGTTTAGGGAAATAATGCAGCCCCCATGCCTACAGAATGATACCAGGCTTGAGCCCTGATCCATCTTTGATCTACAAAACTGTCTGTGAGGGCACCTACTGCCATGCAGCAAAGCAATAGTACATTAATGCACAGAATTTTGGTCATAAATTGCAAATCAAATGCCATGCACATACTTTCAAAGATATTACTTTTAATTTGTGTCTAATAACACAAACAAGTTCCATAGCAAATATTTTTGTCCAGTTTTTGACAAGAATATTTCTATTGTCCTCTAAAAACTTTTATTTTCTAATAGAAAATCACTTAATATGATCCTTTGGAAGTAACCATCACTGCTACTCATCTTACATTTCGCAGGAAAAAAAAGAAAGAAAGCAGCTTTTTAGTCTTTTGTATATCCTCGTAAGAGAAGTACATGAAAACTGACAGCTAGTCTGTAACAGGTACACTGCTGAGAAACTCCTATCCTACATCTCCATTCAATACACTAAAAACCAATAATTTTGCTGGATTAAAAAAAATGGGGTTTGTGTATGCAGATAGAGGGCTTAAAAATCAGCAAGAGCACTTCCAGCTTCACCCTTTGAAATGTGAGTACCAGAGGAGGACAGCCACATAAGTTCATTAACAACCATCAGTGTATCCTTCAGACTTGTGAATGCTTTTTCTTCCAGGGAGGTTGCCACACCGCTACAGCAAGCCACTGTATTTAATTGTTGTTCAACTTCCTATGTTTAATGGTGGTATAAAAAAAGAAAGTGAGACTAGAGAAAAATAAGACTGTTACTAAGCTGTTATTGTCCCCTCTGGTTTGCTTCCAGGCCCCTCAATTTCAATCCATGTTGTTCTATTTTGAGGATGTTTTCAGATGCATTGAAGTGCACTTCGACAGATCCTTGAAGCACAACATGGGTTGAAATGAAGTTGCCTGAAGATATTAGTAATAGAAATCTCTGACACAGAACTGCACATTGAGAAATTGCTTGATACTTATTAGAAAGCTTCATGTTAATACAACACTGCTAATACAGAGCTCTATGAGAAAGATTAATAACATTTTGTTAAAAGAATTTGAGAATGAAGCAGCAGGTTTGGGGAAGAAGGAAGGGACATTAATAAAAGACATTCACAAATACTCAACATGCAGCAGCTTGTCCCTCAAACTCCCCAAAATAAAGCAAAAAAAAAACCTATTAAGTGCATATTTACATAATCATTTACAGATTTACAGTTACCTGTCACCCCCATCCTTCACCTCTTTCCATGACATTTAGAGAAAGAAAAGCAGGTACAACTATAAAATATTATTTTTCCTATTTTAGCATCCAAATTCCAGGGAAATTGGTTGCAGAAAAAAAAAATATTGAAAAGCATTCTATAAATATTTTTGCTTCCAGATGAGGATTTCATAAGTAAGATTTAGGTTAAAAATACTTATAATAGCTAGGTCATTAATTCTTCCCTATTAAGGAAGTTTATAATGGAAGGACAGACATACCTTCAGCTATCATGGACCAAACAGTGATATCTCAGTAAACCTGGCAACTATTTAAAATATGCTTATGGGATAACATTTTGAGGAAAAAGGAGATTCTATCACTTATCACTTAGTCCCAATCTGAGAGAAAATTTCCCTTCCCCTCAATAGATGTTCTTCCCAGTAGAGATGGCAGGAAAATGAGGAACACTTACTGCTCTAGATCTCAGCTCCTGAGCATGGAATGCCCTGACCTATGTGAGGCAAGACAGCATAAACATGAATCCATGACTGCTAATTAATTCACAACTGTCTGGCTTTCACCTCTGCCAGATTTTTGTAGTGGCATAATTAGCTGTAGCAGACCAAGTCCTTCCTCCTGTTTACATGTGTTATCTAGATCAGCAACAGTAGCAATTTGGTTTTGCTGGGCAGATACTGTCCATTAATGAACAGGATTTAGAAATAAATATTAAAAGTAGAAGCTAAAGAGTCAAAATCACAGGATGCCCCATATGGTATTGCATGTATGGGAGAATGGCAGACAGAGGATGCAACCACTTGCAGGCACCTGCTATTTAGTTGTTCTACAAAGCTTTGTTAACACAGTCCAAATGAGATTGCTGCTATTTGAGAAGTCCACCAGGGTCAGACAGGACAGAGGAGGCACTGGACACCACGCCCTCCTGGAGAGCCAGTGGCAGAATGGAGGGCAGCTCAAATCCAAGCACATGAGCTGTGTGTGAGCAACCCAGCCAGGTGTCTGTATGCCTGAGGCTAGCACAACTCTAATTGTCACCAATTTTTAGAATCCAGGTGCTGACTGCAAGGATTAACATACTGTCTTATTTCCACAGACTGTTTGAGCAGGCACATTTTTTATATTCAAATTGCTTTACACAAATCTCAGAATGTGTTTAAATGAAGAACAGAAATTCTAATTTGCCATATCTACAAGCTATAGTAAATGGCGTGAAGTCTTGAAATAAATATTCTACATTAAAAACGGTTTGCTATTTCTTTAGAAATACTCTGTTCACAATAATTCCTGCCTGTAATGAGTAGGATCTCTTAGCCTGATCCATGATATGCTATACTATATGCTGAAATTTATTTTAAAAATTAGTACTCTTTTGAGTCTTTTACAATAGTAAGCTTTGTTAACACATTCAGTACTACACTGTTCTTCCTGCAAGTTAGGACAGTGTGATTCCTCTACCATGAATATAGGAACTGTCCAAGACTGGATAGTCCTGTAAAGACTAAAAAAGTGCCATGTCCACAACTTTGGGAAGTTTCAAACAGGGAAGACAGTAGAACTGGTATCTGTCAGAAGGTCATGGTCAGAAGTTGCAAACTGGGAAGAAAATATGACTGTTAGGAGTGGTAAGTAATAGAGAGGGAAGGGACTGAAAAAGTAAAGAAAGTCATAAAGTAACTGTGTAAAAGTAAGCTAGAATGTGAGATAACGGTGAGAACAAAGAAGAAACAAGGTAAGAAGAAATGGACTGGAGGAGTAGGAAGGAAGTAAAGAAGAAAGGCTGGAGAAACTATCAACAGGAGGAAGAACATCCAACTAGGAGGACAGGAATAGGAAAAAATGGAGAGAAAGTCTAAAGAAAAAGTTAAATGAGTAAAAGCATAACAGGTGAAAGGAGTGAGTAGTGAATAGGCAGAAATGACAGAGGTAGTGAATAGGCAGAAATGACAGAGGTAAGAGGAGATATGAAGGCAGCCCTGACAGACTACTGTGAAAAAAAGAAAAAAAGTGGGGGAGAAAGAGTTGAGGGAGCAGCCTTAAGGAAGAATGGAACAAATGTGCCAGGTGCTCTGGGTTCAGTGTCAGAAAAGTGTGACCTCTTCATGTAAGCATACTGCTTGGTTAAAAAAAAAGAAGAGAAAAAAAAAGAAAAAGGAAAAAAAAAGACAATAACAGCAATATGGGCAATAGCTATCATAAGAATCTAAATGTAATATGATTTGTTAATTTTTTTCCCGACCAGAAGCTTAAGAAATCCTTTCAAGAGAGTTTTTATTGGTGAAAATAAAAATTTTCAGATGCAAACTTGTCTGGTTTTGCCTTGTTTGCTAAGAGCTTACATTCAATTAACAAAATACAAGCCAGGTTTGGGAAAGGAATTAGTTTTTCCAAACAAAAAACTACAGGCATTCAAGAGCTCCAAGTAAAATGGTAAGGCCTTTTGTCTTAAAGACCAGAAATGCAACAGAAACAAAATATAATAAAAAATGAAAATCCAGGTACAGGAATTATGTATTTCATACTGAATAATTATTTCTGTACTGCCCGTAAATCCTCTCTGGTAAGCTGTGCATCTAAAACTCATCGAACTGCCAAGGGGTAAACGCAGCTCCATCCATCACACAGCCACTTGACAAATACATTCCATAATAGAAGTTTATTTTTATGGGAGGCTGAATCAAGGACTTTCCCATGCATACAAAAACTTGTCAAAATTATTTATGAGTCTTGCTGAGACACACAATATGTCATATCAAACTCCTATTTTCCTTCCAAGCACAGACTGTCAATATCTCTGCTACTATCAATAATGTGGAACACCGCTGCTATAGGCCCTCAGGATTTTGAGGTCATTTGCCCATCCCAGGCTGCTGCCAGACACCGTCTCTAGCTGCAATGCAGCTGAGGAGAGGTGTATTTACAGCCTCTGTGAGGTGTAGTTAAGGTAAGCACTGGGGACTGCAATCAAAGGCTTTGCCAACATAAAATAAAATGGAAACATATGTCTGAAATATTACAGTTGATTATATCTAGAGTTATGAAAATAATGAAAAAAATTGCACTGGACTAAATTAGAAAATTCAAAGGCTTAGCAGCATTTTCTGGCATAATTAAACAAATAATCACTTCTGATGAATATGTTTGCACCTTTCTGAAACTATGCTAAGGAAAATCCTCACACAACAAGGCTATTAATATTCTTTCTGACCAGAAAGTTAGTTGAAAGTCTCATGAACTTTGATAATAATAAGGAAGTAAAACTCCTGAAACAGAGTTTATTTAGTACAACCTGCTTTGTTTGCAAAAGAACATAGGAAGTCTTTAAGAAAATGCCATCATTTTTGCTAATGGGCCAAAACATTCTGTGCAAAAAAGCATTTGGTTTTCTGAAGGCCACAGCCCTACACCTTGTTTAGCCATATGAACTAATTTCAGCAATATTAGTTTTTCTGCTGGTTGTTTCACAAACATTACGCAGTCACAGTGTATCCTGTCTGAGATGTGGCTGAACTTGACATTAATATTTGGAACCACTTTGGTACCAGCCCTTTCTTCACCATGCTGAACCCTCCTTGTTGCCTCTCCTGCTGTCACCAGCTTTGCAGGAATGTCTCTGCTAATCCACCTGGTTATCCTGAGCCACCTCTGCCTGCAGCTGCTCAGGTCCCTTGGTGCAGCACTTCTCTTCCCAGGATCATGGTGCAGAAACACCACAGGGATCCCCAGAACCCCCAGAACCAATGTGTATCTCAAAGGACTCCTGTGCTTGGGATATAGGCTGCTCACCCCTGACACACCCCTGCCTTGTCACCAAGGCACACCTCACCATGGGAACCACTTGCACACCACTGAGAGAAGCACTCACTGGGCCGTCCTTGCAGCAGTGGAAAAAGACTTAAATTTGTCTCGAGTTAAAACTCGCCACAGTGCAATAAGTGACATTATTACAGCACATCTAAAAACTTAGCTCAATGTGCTTGAACAGATAGCTACAGCTACTTGACCAAACACATAGACAAGGAAAGGCCTTGTTTTTAGGCTGTGCAACAGATCCCACCTCGTGATGGATTTGCTCCACGGTTCATCTACTAAATGATTATGGGCATAAAGAAGAAAGGGAGATTCACAATGCACATGGAAAGAGGTTCTCCCCTCAAAGGAAAAGTTGCAGGTTCATCTCAGCCCAATAGCTGCTGGACATGAAAGACTGACATTTGGGAAGTCACTGCGCCTCTGAATCCTGTTAATTTTTAGCTGCCCATCCATGAATGATAGCATGCTCCAGGGATAAACTATCCAAATCTGAGAGAAAGAATTTCTTCAATGAAAGCTCACAGTGGGAGATTTATTTAGCTGTCCCCTCAGACTCAACCATCACAGCAGAGGAGATCACACTGACACTGGAATTAGCTTTGAAGGAGCTGTCTTGGGGATTGGAAAGAATGTGGCAGCAGAAGCATAGAAATCTGTGGAAAATTCACACAGCAAAGACAGAGGTCCAGTGCTGCCAGGATTACACTGTTTCCAGTACTGCATGCAGGACAGCAACACATGCTGACACACAGCCTTACTTTTGTAAAGCCCAGTGTCTTCAGCAGCAAATATCCATCCAAGGGCAGCATTGTCCCATCCACTGAATTTGTCTTTAGAGCAGCTGGTGGGGAAAGTGCATAAGGCATACATGTAAAAACTTACAGGTTCACTCTCTTCAGTGACATATATAACTAAAATCTTATTTTCCAAAAGGTATGGTACCTGCTGTGATTGGTACAGATGGAAAAAAAAGCATCCCAGAGGAGTTCCTTTACTGTTGGGCTGACAATTCCCACACACTCAGTTAACCTACTGCAGGGTCAGTTTATGGATCTTGAGAACCTATGTGTAGCTTGGAAGAGCTTTCAGGCTGAGGTCTACAGGGTGGACTAACGCTTCTTACAAGACTGTACAATGCCTGTCCCAGGAATTCAGAGACTATTAAATTCTACCATCTCACAACCACCGACTTCTGTAAGTGCTAGCATAAAACCTTACTAAAATAATAATAAATAAGGAGGAACAAGACAATAATTTGATTGTCAACTTAGAGCTAACCTTACAGAAAAGACTACAAAAAAAGGATTTCTCATAATTTTTAATCGTTTCACTAGAATAGGTTTGCATTGCTGTCTTCAAGTTTTGTGTGCCCAGAGAGAATTTAGAGAAGGCTGTTTACAATCAAGTCAAGGGAAAAAAAAAAGAAAGCACTGGCAGCCCATGTGAACATATCCAAGTTTGTCCAGAAGATGCATTTCCAGTACTTAAAACCCCTCCACTTTCTTCCAGCATAAGGGCAACAGAGCTATTTAACAATTTTTGTTAGTGGTTTAAAACTGTCAGGAATCTGAGGTCTTTTTAGTGGTATACTTCCCACATGACGTAGGTGCAACTCATTTTGTCCCTAACAGAAGCCATCATGCCCATTACTCTTTGAACACTGCACTGCAAATGTACCTTTTAGAAGAAGAACAATATAATCCTATTGATTTTCCTCAGCCCTAAAATGTAATAATTTGAGATTATTTTCAGGCAACAATAAGGCATCATGACCTAACAGCTGATCATTTTTTTATATTTCATCACTGACGTGTATTACTAAACCCAGAATCCCAGCTCCTGTTAAAGGATATTTATAAACACAATTACTTATTTAAGTTTAATGTTCCTGTGATAAATCATATACTGCTAATAAAGTGCTGTACTTACTGTACCACTCTTATCTTCTGAGACAGGGAAGATGGTGCCAAAAATGACTGAACAGGCAAGGAAGAGTATCCACTGTATTTTATACTTCAGGAGACAGCAGTAACTAACACACAGCAAATGTCCTTTTACTCTTAACCATTTTGCAACATTACAAGAAGGAGACAAGTCAAAGATTAAAAGATGAGCGGTCTGAATCATCAATGACTTGCATCCTGAGTAGCCATTTAACACTTGTGCAAAATAAAACAGTAACATTCTGACTTGCAGCAATTTATATTCTCTTTTCACAGGTTTTAATGACTGCACTAGAATGGAGAGGAACTACCTTGCTGCATTCCAGCAAAAAGGCAAGACATTTTTAATAGCACTACAGGTATAAACTTTCAGAGTGTATGATAGTTATAAGCATTAGTTTTCACTATCTAATCTAATCTATCACTAATCCTATCTTTTATTTTCTTCTAAAGAAGTACATGATTGAAATGAGATGGTTTGGCTTCTTCCCTGCACTGGTCATGTTTTTTTGCTAGTAAAAGAACCACTCCATTTCAGTTACCTTTGGAATAATTTCTAGGAAGGAGAGACACAAGAACACAGTTGCTCTATGGTAGCTGCTCTTTTCCCTCACCAAAGATGTTTCACTCCTGCAATGTTCTTAAGCAAACATTTTCCTTCTCTTTCTGTCAAACTAAGGAACTTTGTTAGCAACACCGTAGGACAGGAGATAACTATAGAGCTCTCTAATTGTTAAGCTCTTGCAAGGGCTGAGCCTGATCATTCACTGAATTGTTGAGTTGATGGGATTCGTGTAGCTGGTTATAAATTGATAATCTAAATTAATTCATTCAAGCAGAAATCGATTTTGTAACTCCTTGAGAGCTTGTAATAATGCTTACCTCCTACCGTTAGCTGCATTCTCCGTTTCATAAAGCTGGTCGGAAACAGCTGGATTCAGGTGACCTGCTAGCTCATTAAATCTGTTACATGTTCGTTCTGGTAAATGATATTAAGCTGAAATGTCCTTGCGTTGATTTTTTTTCCTTTAATTTTATGACAGAAATAACCTAATTTGTAACACAAAATAACAATCTCCTTGGATTACTTTGCCTTGTTAAAATATTTTATGCATTTTTCATTTACACGAAGGTAATGGAAAAACACTTAAACTATCTGTTATTTAAGCCACAAGAGATATGTTACTGAAAGTCTGATATCTGCAAAAATGATTGCCTCTTCATAGTCTTTGCTTTATATCGGTAATAAAAGGCGGACAATTCAATTCATCGGTTAGTAAATAAAGTACGATAGTTTTTATTTTATTTGCTCTGCATTGCAAGAACTAAAATTGGATTGCTTTTTGAATTCACTTAAAAATGGGCTCATTACTTTCCTTTTTTAGCTCTAAGGCAAACTGTTTGGTGTCTATTTTGAATGTTATACCTATTTTAAGATATAAAGTAAATATTACCTAATTCTGAATGTCAGATTAAAAGCATAAATTTCATTCATTGACTCCTCTATAATTACTTAAATATTGGTGTCAGGACTGTCAGTAAGAAGTCATAATTGAATCTGAGCACCTCAGTATGGATCTGATACAAAGCATAAATACTTATTTCTCAGAACCTGATGATTTCTAACTATCAACTTTTATGACAAGAATAGAAGAAGTGTCAAAAATTACACTGCTGGAATGTGCTGCAAGGCAAGAAATGCATGCTTGCCACAAGATAAAGCCCAAATTCTATGAAGTCCAGTGCCGAAACAATACCTGTTAGCAAATGGGAAAATGTGATGCTGCTCTTCTATACAGTTCATTCTTCACACATGTAAAAGGATAAAAGCAACCCTGAATTGAAAAGCCTAAATATGCCCTTGAACATTCCAGTTTGCCACTTCCAGCAGACGTCACTATAGAGCAAGGATTCATGCAGGCTGAAAAAATGGCAACACTATCCAAAGGAATTACGATAAAAACATTTAAGAAGGCTTAGCTATTAAGATAATAGTAGCTAAAATCAGAATTATTAGCTTATTAAAATTAAAGATCCATATAAAGATAAACCATCCTTTTAATTATCAGAAAGAAAAAGCAGTATTGATTTCAAGCTTCTGGCAATAACAAAGCTCAGAAAAGCATAATACATACAAAATACGCCTGTCTTTTGGGATGTATGAAAATCCCAACCATAACACTAAGAAACACATATACATGAAACCTCAAGTATCATGTCTTCTAACATAAACCTACATGTGATAGATAGTAATGCAATGAGCATACAGCCATATATGCCACTACCCATAAAGAAGCAACTGCTTTTTCACTCATATATTTTTCTACATTTATTATCACCAAGCAGCCTTCACTCGTTCCCCAAATCCTGGTATTTACCTGCACATAGAATAATCAAAATTCTGTCCAATAGCATTTATTCAGTAATAGGAAAATCAGCATAGAGTAACAGTGAAAGGTGATGGTAGCTTTCAGAAACATAGTGAATGTATTCCGGGCTCTAACATGCTGATGAAATATCAATATTCTTTTCCTGTTTAAAAGAAACAACAGAAAATAATTCTACCCCCGCCACCCCCAGTATTTTTGTTTTAACATTTACTGCCTTAAGAATTAAAACTGTGAAGTCCATTCTGTGCTGTGGCTTTCAATCCTGACTGGCTGGAGTTTGTCTGAAAGACAAATGCTACTCAAGGTAGTGCAAGGCTAAATGTTGTAGGCAAGTCTCTGGGAAGACTTGTCTCTGAGACATAAATTCTAATGACAAAAGGCACATAAAGGGAATTTTTTCACTATACCATACCTCAAGCAATGTGTCCTGTTTCCTCTGTGAACTTGGGTAATTTGTCTGGCCTACACAGAAGCGTCAGGGTGAAGCTTTCCCCAGTTTTCTCTATTGCTTGTGATCTGATATTTGCATAACATAGGGTGAAACACTGTCCATGCTTGATACTGACCGGAGAGTGTAAAGCAATGTAGAACACTGCCTTCCAAGAACACTGGGGCAGAATGAGGGAACAAAGAAACCTCTTGTCTGTTGTCCCTCCTCACAAGTGTTGGCTCAATGGCCACTGGCTCTGGGGTCTTTGTTCTTTGAAAGGAAGCACCTGTAGGTACAGCAACTGCTTGGAAACCTTTCTACCACTTTTCTTGAAGCAACAAAGCAGAAATTGAGCAAGAAAAGCCATTCATCAGACTGCTCCTATGGATAATTCCACTGGCCAACTTGGGGCATGTTGGAGAACTGTCCCAGTGACAGAGAGGAGACTGGAGGTTCTGGGGGTGACAGCTGACTCCCAGCTTGAGAACTCAGCATATGAGCTTAGTGACCGAGCTATCTTCTGGAGAATATTTTGGTACGTTTCTTTGTTAATTTTGTTTAGAAACTTTCCTTAATGACTAATGAGTTGTAAGTTTTGTGGTGCCTCATACAGCTATGGCTCATCCTCATGGTGTGCACTCCCAAAGAGGTGCCTCTAAGTACCAAAAGGGGCATTGAAGTTAAGCTGGGTAAAATATTTGTACACATTATTGCTCTGGAGAAGAAAAAAAAAAAAGCTCTGTAGTACTCCTCTTGGCTTAGAGAGTAAACTAAGGCACACTGCTTGGACCTGGACTTATGTACACTCTGTTGGATACAAAATACTCTTAGGGGAAGAACAGATCTCACAGCTTTTGAGATAAAACAAGAGCAGAGGAAAAGCTTACCAAATAAGTGAGCTGTTTTGCTCTGCAGGGGAAGGAAGGACTTCTAAAGAAAAGGAGGAACTCTGAAAGAGAGGAGCACCTTGGGCACTGATTCCCACTGATGCTTCACCAGCAGTGTCAACATTAACAGTAGGTTAGTGTAAACATAAACCATGCACAAACACAAATTACACCAAACAGCAAAGGTGTGAAGATGGACAACATGACACTGCACTGGACAGAACAGTCTTAGCAATTCTCCTACAGAAACTTCCTACTTTCAAAGTATTTGTAGTTCTTGGATAGTTCACAGTCTTCTAGTTATATTGTGCTGTATCAGTCATAGCCAGAAAAAAACCACGTATTATTACCCAAGTAAAGTCAATAATTTATGAGTTCAACAGATACAGCAGTTGAACCTCTGTTATTTTCAAAAGGATAAGCAATGGCCAAATTGTTTCTGGCAATACAGACCATTTCACTACAAACCCCAGCAATTTAAGAAAGAAACCAACAAAGGCCTGGGTCCAATGCTAATACTTATGTATGGGAAAATGTGTATAGGTACGTATAAGCATCTTAAAAATCTTGATTAGAAGTTGTTTATTCATTATACTTTCTATTAATGCAATGTTGCCAGCAGAATTGCACACCTGGGAATGTATGGCTTTCTTTCTCTTGGTGTCACATTGCTGCAGAGGATTGCAAAAGGAAAATACTAGACAAGACAAGAGAATCCTGTCATTGCCAAAAGTGAAAATATTTTTTAAAAATCCATGATCAGTGACTCCCTACTTTGCTTCTCAGCACAGCCCCTCTTCAGGATACTTGCAAATAGAGCACCATACCAGTCACTGCCACACCCTTCCTGTTGCTAATCTGTCTTTTTAAATTTAATTTCTTTTATGGTGGCTTTTCCACTGTTTAATTAGGCCACAGGGAGTAAAGAGAGGCAGTCTCACTGTCCCTTCAGAGTTTATTTCACAGACTGTTCCCTTCAAGGATTTTATTTCTGTCACTGAAAGCAGACATCCTCATATTGCTTAAACACAGAAAATGATTAATACAATAAGATTGTTATGCTCCTAGCTAAAATGGCCTTCTTTGTAATGTGAGCTACAACAGCTTGAAAAGATGGGCGCTGACACTACACTACAGCTGACAGTTTTTCTTTTTTTAGGTGTACTATTATTGGGATCTGTAATTCTGTGTGACCCATAATAATAATCCCACCATTCTCCTCATATTAATATCATAAATTCTGCAGACATAGATGATATTATCATATATCAAATATGACCATAAAACCAATGTGATCTTAACACCTTTGGATTTATCTTGAAAAGAAAAATACTAGATAAAATCATTTATGCTGATATCACCAAGTCTTTACTGGGTTACAGTAACATGGTAAGATTATAATATTTATAATACTTAGGAAGATAGGCAGTTTTGATAGCTTTATTAATCTGTTCCTTGAGTTAAACTTCTGGATAGTTAATTTGTATGTTATTTAACAGTCAATGTTTTCCATTCTGTGTCCCTGACCACAAAGCTGAAATTCTGCAAGAGCTGTATTTGGTATAATATTCAGCACATACATTAAATAGCCTAGTTTAAAGGAACACCAGTCAAATAATAATATTTCACAATATTTAAGTGAGATCTCCTAGTGCCACTGCAGTTAAAGGTCTCCGAGCTAATTTAACACATTGTGGGTTAAAATGGCACGCTCAGCTTTGGAGTGATTTACAATGAAACCCACGACACACAAATATCAAATTGACTTAATACTGGTTTCGAGTTCTGTGTCTCTGAGGCCACTTATACGTCCCAGTAACGTGATCACAGTGGAGGATTCTGGAACACTTAGAAGACTGAAGCAAAAGCTGAATTTAAAATACTGAAACCTTCAATTTGCCACCTCCTTCTTCCCACCTCTGCTCTCATCAGAATTAGAATTTCCAGACAGATTGTACCACGTGACTGTATGTTTGGACAACTGCTATAATAACAATAAAAAAAGAGGGAGCATAAAATGGCTGAGGTGCTGAGGCTGCCAAAGAAACTGTGCCACATGCAAACATGATTATCCTTGTTTTAAGTAAAAATCTTAAGTCAAATTTGCTTCAGCACAAAGGAACTATCCAGGGGCCTATACACCACTTATGCCTTCAGTCAAGAGCACCATGCAGCAAAAGTGCTGTACTCCTGCTAAGCAATGATGGAACAATATTTGTGAGGAATTTTTACAAGGCACATAAACCTATGTACTATGAAATCCCCCTTTACAGATATGCTCTGCAAAGCACCAAACAGGCAGGCTAAAGCAAACAGGCTTGTTGGGGAAAAAGGAGGCATAAGCAGAACAAAAGAAAGCAACAATGAACAGCACAGCTTTAGAAATACAGATCAAAAGGTGCTTTACTGCCACTTGGGAGAGGATTTTTTCATGATTTCTTTGCAGTAAATGTATTCAGGCCCCAGCTTCAGCTAGTCGTTTTGTATGTTGTTGGCATGAAATTCTGCCCTTTTTTTTTTAAATGCCCACATCTCACAAAAAACAACACATGATGAAATTTCAGCAATATAGCTGCAATATATTAGGAACGAAATTCCTTATGAGGTGCACAGGCATTTCAAGAGGATAAACAAGTTTTTCCTCATTGAGTAGTCATTAAAAGATCAGCACCTCAGTTGAACAAGAAAAGCAAAAAGCAGATGGGAGTTAGCAGGGAGTAAGCACAGCCCCAGCTCTATCTTTACAACTATTGTTAGAAATGGACAGAAAAAGAGGCAATGGCTGTCCCAATTGCGAAGAGTCATTCTTCTTAAATGTGTCTGCAACACAACAGTGCTACCAATCATTGCAATTTTTTCAGAAATCATGTTAGCTCAGATATTGAAGGGTTTAATGTCCCAAGTTTCTAGACTCAAATACTTAAGTGAGAACAGTTACTTGTTTTCATTTTTGTGGGAAGAGAGAAATTGAATAATGTTACATGCATGTAACAGAGATCAGAAATTACCACCCAGATCAGCTGTGCAGCAGCATGTAAGCTGGCAATACCAACACTCTTGTTGCCTCCACTGGAACCAGAGGGCTGCAGGACAATTCTGTTTTGGGCAGACAATCTCCCCATACAACCCAGACTTGCAGCTGTGGCTATATGCCACAATCTACTCCTCAATGTACAAATTTCCTTTGACACAGATGACTTTAATGGCTTTTTCTTTGTAGCTTTATGGTATATTGTATAATTAATTCAGGAATTAAAGCTGCCTAAATGCATCCAGACACAATGAGCCACTCTTTGGAGCTGTTGCAGTCTATTTTGTCAATAAACCTAGTTCATGAGGTTCTTGTTTCCACATATCAATACAACAAGAATTGTGTACTCTGGATATTTACATATCTATCCCACGGAGAGATTCAGATTTTTAAAGACTCCTTAAAAATAGATTTTTTCATGCTTTACTTAAAATAATAATTTTAATACAAATTTAGAAATACAAAGTTTCCGAATGAAATAAATAAAAACATTTCATGTAATTTATCTGGCAAATGTGCTCCCAACATTTTAAGTTAATTCCCTTTTTTTTTAAAGTATAATCAACTTTGTGAGTTTTTTCTTAAAAAAAATTTACTTTCCTTTTGAGAGTATCCAAGGGGCATTAAAAGAAAAGAAACATATGACAAAGAAAAACACACATTACAAACTGAAAGGTCAGAAAGGATACTAAAACTGAATTATTTTTCTTAAAGGTGACAAAAGAGCTGGGTGGAGAGAGAAGTGAAAGAGAAACAGGTGGCCTCCAGAATAAGGGTAAGAGAAAAGAAAGTTAAATTTGCCTTCTTTCTTTCTGAATTCCCACTAACTACTTCAACCATGGAAATATCAAGGATGGCTTTAATTGGCTTTGCTCAATGCCTGTGCTAAGTATTTTAAAAGCCATTAAACTGGAAGCCATCTCCTCTCAACTCAAAGCCAAAAAGCACTGTTTCTGTAAGAGGAACAACCAACGGAGGTGACAAGGTAAGAGGTGTGTTCATTTTCTGTTCTTGGAGTTCCTGGTTATACCAGTCACCCTGAGGTGTGCTCTGACTGGGAGGACGGCACCACGCGAGTTACACTGCTGGTTTCCTTTAAAGACAGGTGATAGTTTTCCCTTCCTCAATACTGGCTGCCCAAAGTATGAGTATGGTGCAGCTTTGTACACAAATCCATATGTAATTCTCTCTTTTCAGTATCTTGTATGTGTTCTTACTCCAAAAATATATAGCCCTTTTTTGAGAGCAGTATGTTCACAATGTAAGAAACAAAATCTGGAAAGCAGAAAAAGAGCAGCACTCTAACTCACTGATAGGAATATGGTGTGACAGGAGGGATGAATAATCAAAGATACAGTTGATAGTTTACTGTTAAAATAAATTAACCAATCCACTGACAAAAAGTCTTGCCTACTGTACTTTATAGATACAGCTCTGACATATTTTGATCACAAACAGTTTCAAAAGAGGATCACTCTGCCAGCTGGGCTGTTCTTAAACAAAACCTCTATGTTTTGATCCAGGAAACATCAATCATCATGTCTCCAAAACCATTACCATTTATTGAGCACCCATTAATATGCTCAGTGCTAAATAAAGCAGGGGAACATGCTGTCCTTATCCACATTTCTGATCATCTGTCCTATATTTTTGAAGTCAGTCTGTCTCTGCATAAAATCAAACATCTAAAGTAAACAAACACAGAAATATTTTGGTACTATGTACTGCTATACTTTTTGCATGCTTGTTTTATCTTTCACATTCTGTAAATATAAAATAACTCCATTCCAACTGCAGGGAAAATAATTGAAAACAAGACTCTGCTGGACAAAGAAGCCTAAAAAAGGAGTTAGGCTGCAGAGGGGCCATGAATTCTGCCTGTGTTCCAGCAAAGTGAGGACAGAGACCTGAGCAGCTGCAGAGTTGCTGCAGAGAGCTAAGAATTAGAGGAGTATCTCTGTGATGGCATAGGTCAAAATTACAAGGAATTTCAAGGGGAAACAAGAGGGTATGAACATCAGCACTGATTGTAGGATATGTTTCCTGCACATAGGAGAACATTTAGCTAAGCCACGTTCAGTATCTCTGATGTAACTTAAGACCAATTTATAGAATCAAGCTCTTGCTTAATATATCATAGGTAATGGCTATCCACAGGAATTCATAATAGTAAGTATGTTGCTTCTGAAGAGACGAAATTACACATTTTAACATAGAAAAACACTACAACATCCCTTCAAAGAAAATCAAAGCTTTTAGAAGTAATAACAAATACAGATACTGAGAAGATTAAAATCTACTTCTGGTTCAAGTAAAAAAAAAAATACCCTCCCCACACAAAAACTTGTACTTGAAAAATCTTGAAGATCATAATCTTGTCAAAGTATTGGTTTAATTTTGATTATATAAAACATAAAAAATTGATGTAATTCACCATTTTAAAAAAAGGGATGAATATGTATCAGTTAAATATTCTTACAGTTCTGTCTACTGGCTGTGTTAGACAAGAAATAAAGGTGATGTTCATAAAGACAATGATAAAATTTCCTTCACTTAATAGTCAACTCTCTGATTACTGGCCACCGGAGTATTAGGTTGAATTGCACTACTGATGAACAGCCAAGGGCCTCAGTTAACAAAAATCAGTGCTTTTAAAATCTTTAATGATCAGAAAAAAATGAATGAAAGCATTTGTCAAGATTATGATTGTCATTAGAAAATGCTAATTACATATTAGTTTAATAATCACCACATGATCATTTACCAAAATTATTAGATTTTTTTTACTTACTTGGAAGAATTAACTTTTTTTTTTTGTACAAAATGTTCACAATAGTGCTCTTAGAAGCAAGAATTTTAAGACTGCACATCTTCTGAAGCTATGCTGCTACTGTCTGAAAGCTCAGATCTGATTTTAATACCAACCCATCTTATTTCACTCACTTAATGATATATATTACCCTCTTAAGGAAAGTTACAGCAGTGTACAATTCATAAAGCACAGGTAATTTGCCCACAAAAAAGCTCTACAATTAAAAGTTAAACTCCAGCAAAAAGACATTTGTTAATTCATATATATGTGCCAAGTCAAATATGTCACTCTTCAATATTGAGCTGAGATCTCACCTAAAACATGAAGGTGTTAGGCAAGTATCAAACAAATCTATTAGAGCTGTGTCATCTCGACAATACAACAAAGAAATATGCTGCTAGTATTACAATAAGACTGCTTACTTTTGATAAGAAAAATATATTTTCCTGCATAGTAGTGTTACATCAGTTGTACAGGTTAAGTTGCATCAGCAACCAGTAAGTTGATCATAGCAACAACAAAAAAAGCATCATATGCTAAAGTGAGCTCAAATGAAATTTCTCTCAACCAGTGAGAACTTTTACCATTCCAATAAAATGTATTAATAATTCAGTACTTAAATTCTTTTGCCCAAATGCAAGTAAAAAACATGCCAATAGAACAGTTTTCCTATTCTCAGTTTAAAGTTCACATTTTAAACATCTAGAAGTAACTCAAACAATCACTTTCTTTTAAGGGGACAGTGCAATTGAACTATGTCCAACAGTACATCTTTAAAACATATAAGCAGAATAAGACCTGAAAACTATAGAAAATATTTCATACGCTATTTATCACCTAAGATCAATGCTCTGACTTGGACCAGGCCCTTATGGCAAAAGGGCACATCTCTGCATTATTGACCTTAAGAACATCTTAAGAACTTCTGTGCACCTTGGCCACAACAACCCCCTGCAGCACTCCAGGATGGGGACAGACTGGCTGGACAGCAGCCAGGCAGAAAGGGACTTGGGGGTGCTGCTCCACAGTGGCTGAACAAGAGCCAGCAGTGTGCCCTGGTGGCCAAGAAGGCCAGTGGCATCCTGGCCTGTATCAGGAATAGTGTGGCCAGCAGGAGCAGGGCAGTGACTAGCCCCTGTACTCAGCACTGGTGAGGTCACACCTTGAGTGCTGTGTCCAGTTCTAGGCCCCTCAGTTTAGGAGGGACATTGAGAGGCTGGAGTGTGTCTAGAGAAGGGCAACAAGGCTGCTGAAGGGTCTGAAACACAAGGCAGATGAAGAGCAACTGAGGGAACTGGGAATGTGTAGCCTGAGAAGAGGAGGCTCAGGAGTGACCTCATCACTCTCTACAAGCACCTGAAAGGAGTGTACCTTTTTTTTTTTGTGGCCAGGGGGGGGTTGGCCTCTTCTCCCAGGCAAGCAGTGAAAGCATGACAGGACATAGCTTTAAGCTGCATCAGGAGAGGTTTAGACATAAGGAAGAATTCCTTCACAGAAAGGGTGGTTAGACATCGGAATGGGCTGCCCAGGGAAGTGGTGGAGTCACTGGCCCTGGAGATGTTTAAGAAAAGACTGAGTGTGGCACTCAGTACTATGGTCTGGTTGATATGGTGGTGTTTGGTCATAGATTGGATTTGATGACCCCTTTTCCAACCTAGCCGATTCTGTGATCTTAATTCAATTTAGTGATGAAATTATTTTACATCACTACTCTTGGTGTGCCTAATAGTCCCTACTCAATATGGGGGTATTGTGGTTACAGGACAGTAACTTTACTTGACCTTTGCAAAGAAATAACTAAGGTTAAGTAATTTAAATGCACACAAGTTGAAATCAGAGTTTAAAAGCATTAACGGCTTCCTCTGACAGATTTCCATAGCTGCTATGGCAGAGGGACAAGGTAAGCTTCAAGTGAAAGCAGAAATGCTACTGCCAAAGTCTGATGCACACAAGTCTACATAAATTGTTAAATCTGTTCCACCAAGGACAGCATAACTTACTCCTGATCAGACTCACTGGTAGAGAAAGTTATGGGGAAGAAGAGGCAAAGTTCAGGATTCTCTTTGCGGGAAGGTCTTCAAACCTGGTCGAGGAACAATTATTTTGATTTCTTTGAATTTAAAAAAACCCCTCAAATTATTGACCCCTGAACAACTGCTCAAATTGCAACTGAAATGCAAATATATATGGACAGAATGCAAAATCTCATAACTCTGGCTAGAATTTCAGGAATATCCTATCCAGATGACAAACCACTTTGACTCTTCAGCATAGGAGTGAGGACATCTTCACAAATACATCCTTCTGCTTTGACCCTGGGCCACATAGGTGGTTATTCAAGAGTGTGACTTGTCCCTGTAACACCAATCTGCAGTTCTCTGGGACCAGTTTCCTCTACAGTATTACATTTGCCACTCTTGTTGGCAGTTTTAGTTTAAGGAGAAAATGGGGATGTAAATTAACTACTCACGCCTAAATGTGGTAGCTACAGATCAAGGTTAAGACATTAGTAGGGCCACATGAGGATCCTGCAATATTTTCTTCTGTACTTAGTCTGTGGAATAGAGGAATTAAGTCTCTGTGGCTGTCAATCTGACTCTTTTCATGAGTTCTAAATTCATTTAAATAAATAAATAAAATTATTTGTTTCAACTTGTCATTTGGGTAAGATCTGTTTTATTGCAGCAATTTTTGCTGTAGTATGTACAAATCAATCACAAAAGTCTCTATGATGCAAACCCTTTATAAAAGTGTTACTTATGTAGTTTCTTCCAAAGAAGCCTCAGATGCTGTGACAGTGATACTAAACTTACATCAAAAAAAAAAAATCTTTAAAAAAACATAACTTCAATGTTTTGCTTTCAGAGAATTTTTATAAAGCTCACGTTCTAGAGCCAGGCACACACGACTAAATCCTATGTTAAAACAAATTCAAACCAAAAAAGTTAGTTAAGTATATTTACCGCTAGAAAACCAATCTCAAACCTAATTTTCTATTACTCGACATGGCTTTTGACATTTCCCCTTTTACAAACTCCTTTGATAAAATGTTCAGCAAACCCTCCCCCACTCTTGCCCCTTCATTTCTTAACTGCTATGTTAATTTGACCTGTATATTCTTAAGGAAACATTTATTTTCATAAGGACACAATCAGTGCAGTCACTGGTTGTAGCAAATAAATACAGCTTGGATTTGCATTATGATGATGTATAAGGACAATATATTTTACTGCTATCTATTTATATAATACCATTGACAGACTATGTTTGTTTTTAAAGGAAGAAAACACTAAATGTTGTGCAACCTGCTTTAGAAGCCAGAAAGATTTATTCTGGAAGAACAATTAAGGTCAGGATACATGCTAGCATCCAAATAACAGTAAAACCAGGCTGGAGCAGAAATGCTACACTTTTCAGGAACACATTTGCAAATAAACCAATGTCATGCCTCATCTTACACCAGTGCTTTCATAGACATGGAGCTGAT
This sequence comes from Passer montanus, assembly GCF_014805655.1. Lineage (NCBI taxonomy): Eukaryota > Metazoa > Chordata > Aves > Passeriformes > Passeridae > Passer > Passer montanus. Next base: position 7,586,139 of record NW_024367037.1, read on the forward strand.
GGAGAGTGAGAGAATTAACATAGATTTCTGGCTTTCTTTATGGCAGCTTAGAAGGGATTCCTTTGCCTTCAGCATGCTGATGGGTATGAAGTGCTGAAGGATACTGGAGGAAAGACATCAACAGATTCATTAATTTTTCCTACTCGTAGAAGGCCTCACATGCACCAACTGTCGAGGCTACTCAACAGTTGAGACAAGGGCAGGCAGGGACAGGACAACAGGGAACAGTTTAAATTAAAAAAGATGAGATATTTAGGTTAGTTACTTGGAAAAAATTATTTATTCAGTGAGTTGTGAAGCACGTGAACAGGTTGCCCAGAGAAGCTGTAGATGCCCCATCAGTGGAAGTGTTCAAGGCCAGGTTGGATGGGGCTCTGAGCAACCTGCTCTATCCCTGTCCATGGCTGGGAGGGGTAGAACTATATGAACTTCAATGTCCCTTCCAACACAAGCCATTCAAAGACTATATTTACAAAGGATAGCAAAAAGAAAGAGTCAATAAAATAAGCTCTGTAGAAAACATTCTCCCTCCTTCTTCCTACACAGCAGGAAAAATTAATCTCCCTCACATTAGGAACCAGGCAATGCTCTGTGAGTCACACATGCCCACTCTTCTACCCTTTTGCTTGCTTTGCTGTTCTTTCTTGACCATGGGACTAATCTCTCTTCTTCCTTTCTTCTACCACCACAGACTTTGCTACTGCCTCCAGTCATCATAATGTCAAGCTCCAACCAACATGACTCCTTCCACCCAGGACCATATCAGCATGGGGGAAAGAAAATAGCCAAAGCCCTTCCTGCACAAAAGAACAAGGATTATTCCTTTGGGCTTGCTACCATTCTTTGTGTGCAAGGAAACACCAAAGAATCACTCAAACCTCACTACTCAGTAATCACTCAGTAACTACTGAGAAACTGGGACATGAAGCTACAGAAGTTTGTGCCCATGCTAATGAGTTCCAAGGTCACATCAAGTATATTTCCATCATATTGAAGACTGAATATTTTCATTTAAAACAAAGCAAAAAACCCCCAAACAAACAAAACCAAAACAAAACGACAAAAAGAGAAGGAAAAATTAATAGAAGATTCTCATACAATCACCTGGATTCTGATGCTGGACTCAATGTAAATATTCATTACCATGCATTTTACAGTTAAATGTGAGAAATGGTGAGACTGGAACACAGTCAACCTGCAGAGCAGTGGCTCTGCAACTGAATGCTCTGGGAAAGCAGCAGCCCAGTGTTCAAGAAAATAAAAACTCAGAAAAGTTGAGCGTTCCAAGAGATTTTCCCATTTGTGAAATTTCTAAAGCAAAACAAAACCCCAAAGCATACAACTTCCTTTCCCTCTCATAAAATGACCCTGATGTTTCCAGAATGTAAGTAAGGCTAGCTGGAGTGATAGTTCTTCTGTGATAGTCTGATAAAATTCCAACTGTATTCCGTCATCACAAAATGTGTCAGTGATACAATGGGTCTTGTATGAATATATTTTTGCCTCCCAAGAATTCTTAATGCCATTGGTATAATAAACAAAGGAATTTATAGAGAATATGTAGGAGGAAAAAAAAGAAGAAAAATATTGGGAGACTATGTGTGAGAGAGACCCTACGGATGGCAAAGGAAACCTACAAATACATCTTATAAAATATTGATTCTTGATCCCCCAGAATTAACTTACCCAACAGTCAACCTTGTGTGAAGGCTGCCTTCTCCCACATTCTCTCTTTAAATGACTGTCTTGCTCATTTTCTCTTGCTTGACTGTCCAAAGTGTCATCTTTAATTCAGGCGAGTACAGTGATTTTCATTACAAGCCCAGTAAAGGACACAACAGGTAAAAGTACCTTTGCATGTGTTAAAGCATCTCTGAAGTTGTGCAGCACTTCTACTCTGTTACTCATATTGCTTTATGCTCATTAGAAACTTCACTTTAGAGCAGGAATTTATTAATTAATGTGTGTTTCCATTATGAAAACCCTCTTTCATTTGGCACAGAAATATCTTTTTGGTGTTTGTTACTAACCTAAGTTAACCTGCTTAGGCATCCATGATCAAAAATTGAGTTAAAACCAAACAAACAAATGAACAAACATCTGCTGACAGAAAATGAGGTGTAAGGAAGAATTCCTTTGACAGTCCTAATACTCTTCTAGATTTAAAAAATACATCAATTTGATTTGTGAGAATTCTGTTTTAAATGGGGCCTGATCCTATTCAACTGATATATTGTTGAGAAACAAAACCCCATGCTTAATATATTGTTTAAAAATTAAGAGTCAGGAATGATTAGAACACAGTTAAAATATCTTCAGTCTCTTTTCCCCTCTGATATGGGTAGATGAATTTGAGAATCAAAAGTTAAACAAAGAAGTGTAAAATACAATTATAGTATAACATAAATACATTACACTCCAGAGATATCAGAATATCAACAGTAGTATTAAATCTGCCCTGAAGTAAAGAGGTATGAAGCAATTCATTAAAATAGAAGACGAAAACTAGATCATTCTCCAGCTAACAACAGCTAACCAATTTTTTTTTTTTCGGGAAAAATCTAACAGTTTTATCCTGACTTACTTTATATGCAGATGCAGAACATGTGGGATTTGCCTTCAGATGCTTTCCCTCTGTTTGAGGAATGGGAAACCAGCAGCAGAGTGGAAGATTCAGAAGCATTTTCTCTCCCTTTCCTGATCACTCTTGACTGTTAGATTACTGTGCATGATCAGTCAAATGAGATGTACTGGAGAAGTAGTCTGCAATAAAAACTGGAAGCAAACCTAACAAACCAAAGTCTTCCACAGAAAGATTTAGTTTTGAAAGCAACAATATGCAAATATTATCTTATCTGGGTGTGCTTAATGGACATTACTGAGATAAGTGAGATAGATAGAGCTTTCCATTCAGTCAAAAAATAGATAAATAGAGGAGTAGCTGCAATTCCTGATGTAAAATCCATGTTTTGTAAACCAAGTAGTAGCAATTTTTTTTTTCATTAAATGGGAATACTTGTTTTTTTATAATTTGACATAGTTGCTGCTGAAATTCATGAAGTGTTGCCCACTGGGAGAGTTCTGTGGCAGAATATGGCACAAATAAAACACAATAAAATAAAAAATTTAAAGGGACAAATAACTAGTGAAATCAAAGTAGTAAAATGGAAGTATTTCAAATGTGTGGGATAGAGTTCGGGAGATGAAAAATAACTGTGAAGAGACCTACCTATGCCAGAATTTCATAAACTCAGAACTTGAGTGGAAGGAGAGGTTCTGAAGCAGAAGCACATGCAAAGGTGGTTGCACACATCTACCACTCAAATCCTCTTAGACAGAATTTCCTCACAATCGTATTCAAATTTTGCTCATAATCCTGTTTAAAATGAAGCTGAGTCCTAACATTAGCCCTCCACTTGTGTTATTGCTTGTGCCATCGCACCAACTAATAACAATAAGCATAGACTAGCAATCTAGGATGGTTCTCATCTTAAAGAAACAGTCTGGCCTTTGTCTCTAATCTAGCTCACACACGGAAAAACCCATCAATTAATGCAGAATGGCAAGAGGGGCTAAAACTGAAAGCAGAAGGATTTATCAGTTGCTAATGGAATCACTGGGCAGTATGCTAGCGCAATTCAAAAGCCACCAGTCTTCCAATACTTTTCTGCAGTTTTCCTTAGGGTTTGTTCTCTTCTCTTGCAAAAGAAGCAACTGGCCAGCAATCATTTTAGGGGTATTTCTGAGAAATGTCTAAAGTGTCTGTGACCAACCACGTGAAAAACATCCTCCTGGCTACAGGTGCATTTGGGTACTTCAGCTTAGCTCAGCTGTGTTAGAAACACAGACAGTAGAACAGGGCCTGCAAGTAAAACAGCTGTGCACACAGGGTTCTTATTTCTCACTTAGGTAAGGCTGATTTCAGGGCATAACATAAACATAGCTACCCTTGTAGATCAAGTATTTGACCAGGCCTTAAAATTATCTTAGTTCTTGGAAAATAAATAATTAAAGAAAAATTACACTTGGTCTCTATTGAAATTATTATACTGATTACCTGAGATGAGCCTAAAACCTAGTAAAGATATATTATCATCAGGCTGCAGTGAGTGCTCAATGTCTAAATGAGCTACAAGTAATCAAATGCCATCTCAGAAGCATTTTCTTGCAGCATTTTCCTACTTTGCCATTGCTGAAACAGTTAAATGCAACCCATCCTGACCATATAATAGCTCCACTAGTGTGAAGCAACCCATAAATACAGAGTTGTCACTGTCCGCTCCATAAGTGTCCACGAGTACCCACGCAGGACATGGCTGCTTCCCACAGGTTACCATGCTATGCCCAATTGCCTGTTTCACTTACAATCACATTAGCACTTTCTAACTAGAATCCTTAATTGTTGCTATGCCCAGACATTGAAAATGAGTTAAATTCTTACAATACTTTATTCTTAGTAAGATCATTGCCTTCACAGCATTGTTACTGACCCCATTAATGCACAATGAAAACTGTGGTGTTGTTATCCACTTCCCTGCTCCCCTGGGATGATAGAAAGACCAACAAATATTTAGGGATCCCCAAACGGATTTGGAATTTCTCACTTAAATTACTTATGCTTACTGCTCCTGGTCTACCAGTGTTCCAGTCTCTATTGTTGCAGAGAAAAATATAATTAAAACAAAACAAAACAAAAATACCACCACATAACAATCCAAATCATCTCCGTAATATAATTTAAATCTGTATGCTCATAGCAAAGTCAGACAAAGCAAATAACTAGAACTAAACTAGCACCAAATATATACATTTGGTGTTAAGTTATGGATGCACATCTGTGTACAGCTGCACAAGCGTGTTGCCTGAGACAGAACAGGAGGGCAGAGAGTGAATCAAGCACTGGGTGTTGCACAACACCTTCAGCTAACTCCTATCACACTGACCACAACCAGGTGCTCAGAAATTCATCAGTGGAAGCATAAAAATAAAACAGTTTCTGGTTAAAGCATAATCAAATAATAGATTTTCACAATTTTTTTTTTCAAATAATTTCAGTTCTTATATTTGTACAATAGTTATGAAAATAATAGATTCTGTATAACAGCTTGCAAGATGTCTACTCTACAGACTGATACATCAGGAATAATTAAAAAAGAAGACATGATTCTATGAGCCAAGTACGTTGCAGGCAAGAAAATGCTTATTTGTCAGATAGTTTGGGTAGTTTATATGGACAATAAACATCTAACTGATAAATAATATACTTGTTTTTTGTGGGTTTGTTCTTTTAATTGATGCACTTTTAAACTTATGTAGATAACAATTTTATCTGATTGCAAAGAAATTTGACTGCTGAAGTAAAAGATATGAAATTTTCTTACGAATGTCTGTCTCTGTTTTCTTCTCCTCATGGGTATTTTTTGTCTGCTTTAATATGTCAGAGGACTTTAAAATAGCTGTTCTAATCATTATCTGAATCGACAGGAAAGGTACCAAATATATCAGAAATAAAACAAATTAAAAATACATAAAACCAAAGCTTTAGACAATAAAGTAATCTGTCCGTACTTAAAGGTCATCTAGAAAATAGAGATAACTCTGTTCCTTGTTTGCAATAAAAACAGAGTCCAATTTACGCAGAATTGATCAAGCAGTTTCTTTCTTTATATTTAAACACTTCTAAGAAGAGATCAAAAAGATTGCGATGGCCAGGATGCTGGCCAGAAGAGGAATGGCAGAGGGGACAAGGGAGGAACTTTAAATTTGCTTGACCCTGGAAATGTAAACAATTGTCTATATCCCCTCGGAGGAGGTGACAGAACGCAGGTGTGGGCGTCCGTCATAATAAAGGCAGTTGGGCTGAGCGCAGCGGAGCGGCGGCGAGCCTCGGCGAGAGATTACACACGGACCTATTGGCAGAACATGGCAAGGGAGAATGTCAGATTTCATATCCGCCAGACATCTACAGCAACTGATGCCTTGTAGTCAAAGGCTGTTAAATTACCTGTGAAGGTTACTGGCAGCCCTGAATGTTTTTCTCATTGTTTATTTAGTTCCAAAAGCACTTGGTCTTTGTGCTGATTGCCCTAACTGACAGCCCAGGAAATCTGGACTTTGTAAACAGGGAGCTGCTGTATTGAATTACAGGTAACAAGTGTGTAATCAACCTGCTGGGGCTGGACCTTTGCAAAGAAATCTTTGGTAGACAGACAAAAAGAATAGGTTTCAATACCGGGGAATCAATTATGTGAGCAGATGAGTATAAAAAGAGATCAATTCAAATTCTTTGTGCTTATTTCCTATAGCATATTTAGAAAAAGAAAAGACCCTGACATACTGGAAAGGTAATTAAGCACTTTATTCATTGTTGCAATAATATTATAGAAAGTAAAGGTGAATATTATTCAAAGCTCCCTCATTATAACCCATAAAACTGTATTAGTTGAACAGTCCTTAGCTGCAATACGCTTTTTAAAAAAATAAAGGTTTGCAGATTCTTGTTCTTAAAGAAGAGTTTCTGCAATGAAATTACATAAACTGGAACAAAGACCAACCCAAAATGAATCAGTCATTTTTGATCCTCTAAAAGGTAAAGAAAACCACCAGAAAGCAGGGATCTAGTGAAATCAAATATTGTGATATTTCTGCATACTAAAACAACATAATAAAGTTCAACAACCACCCCCCCCAGCCAGACCATAGATTTATATGAGATATTTAAACTGTAATTGTTAATTAAAAAGCATAAATAAAATCCAGTAGCAATCAGTCAACAGAATAACCCAATGCCAGAAAACATTGAGTCACTGAGTAGTACATGAGAGGAAATTTTTTTTTTCCTGGTGGTTTTTTTTTTTTTTTTTGGGTTGTTTTTTAAATCATCAAGACAGGCCTGTTCTGGCTGTGACTGTGGCTACCATGGGCAATAACATTCACCAAATAAAGAAAAACTTAACAATGAAGATTTCAAAATATAAACATCCAATGGTATTTCCCATCTGAACATCATTTATTAAAACAGATACCATATGCTATCATCTTATTATGCCCCAAAGACTTGATTTTGCAGTTTGAAATTACAAGAAAAACAAGATTTCATTAATGCATTCACTGATGATGATAATTTTAGTCTGCTTTCAGTATCGGAATGTATGCTCTGTTAAAGCAACTGGACTTACATTGCTAAATTTTATTCACTCTAGGGAAGCAGTTCTCTACTTTGTCATCGACAATTTCTTTTACGTGCCTGAAAAACATTTTATAAAACTGTTTCATTTTATAATTTCATTTCTGTTTGCTCATGTATCAGTATCTAAGTGCCTGAAAAACATTTTATAAAACTGGCTTTCATTTCTGTTTGCTCATGTATCAGTATCTATGTACCAATATGTCCCTAAAAACTGAAATCCCTGACTTACTTGGGAGTGGGAGGTTATTTTTTGCAAATAAACAATAATATATGAAATGCAACCTTGCCTAGTTATAAAACTTTCAATTAAACCTATTGCATGGGACAAGAGATGATGATAACTGACCAGGAACAATGGAAACACCAGAGAATTTCTAATCAGTTCTCTCAACCTGATTCAAGATCTAGACTAAAGAGATATTTCTGACAGTTTCAGCAATATTTATTAAAGGCTTAAAGACTATTAAAATTTTTTTGGTCAAAAGAGAAAGTCTGCTAACTTCTAATGACTGTATATTAACAGATATGCCAATTACCTACCATACCCTTCCTTCCTAACTAGTATTCCTGTAAATATCTGCATTTTCATGAGAAGAATAATATAGTTTCCCAAGACAACAGAAACAGCCGGTGAAGGATTTTTTAAATCTGACTCACAACAATAATAGCCTGTGACAGTGAGAAACACTGCTCCAGTGTTGCACTGTGTAAAACACACACATTTCTGTCCATTCCCAATGTACCACCTTTTGATTGTATTGGAGATCTGTCGGTTCTTGTCTCTTGAAAACCAGTTGACATGAACATGATTTCACTTTTTTCCAAAGTTCTTTTATATACTCTCTTTGAGATGTTCACTTCCCATTTGCTTTTCAACACACTTTACATAGTCATGATGACTAAAATCTCATTAGCATTGAAACTAAGTTTCCTATCACGTAAATATTAGCACATGTATTTAAGGTCTCAATTGATTCTCCCAAAATCAATGTTAATAATTTAGTTTTGCACTAAGTACGTGAAAACTGACATTCATGGGTAAGAACTGAACTGAATCAGCTTAGCACTTTATGGCACATGAAAATGGTAAATTCTTCCCATTTTGGCTTTTTTTTTCTGAGGCACTCAGCAGCAAGCGCACCATGAAATGTACCACAGGGAGTCACAGCGCCTGCCCTTTGCACTGTAGATGGAGAAAGGTGTAAAAACTCCAGCTTCTCTTCAGTGGTTTTACTCACCTGAAACTTGCTTTTTAAGCTACTGTTTTCCTCCTCCCCTATTTTTCCTTTTTTTAGAAAGCAAAGTTAAAGTACTGCAGAATTATTTGCTATACCAAGGCACTATTAAGCTAGATATGGGCACAAACGCCCCCTTTTCAGGGTATTAACTGTCTATATAAAATATTTATCTAAAATACAAGCACAAACGTCATATGGCTCTGGCCTTTTTTCTCATGGACAAACACTGTGTCATGTCAACTGGAAGTGCACATCCTTCAGAATAAAGTCTTCATATGATCACCTCCTGCACTGAGCACCTCTCATGGCAGCATTTACACTCAATCCCACTAAACAGAGCCCGTTGTACAGCAGTGAAGCACTGCAGTCAATGCTGTACTCTTAACTAGATTCACATTGGTAATATATTGCTACAATTCTGTTTCAATTAAAAGCATATTTCAGCAGAAGCCCAGGATATGATAGCTGCTCTATGCATTTTAATAATACAGATCAATGGTGTCAGAATTCTACTTTACATAAATAAAGACTGATCATATTAAGACAAAATCCCGCATAACCTAAATGTATATTGATGGCAGCAACACAGGAACTGATCACAATCTTTACACTCTGGATAACAATCAGTAAGCCTATTTAAACTGACTTCAATGTTTCAAAAGCAAAACGTGTTTTAGTCTCTCCAAGATTAAAAAAACCAAACCAACACAAAACAACAAAAAACAGGGGAAAAAAGAATCAATCTACAATACCAAACTCCAATGAAAATATTTAACTGGTTCAAAATATTAGCATAGGAGGAACATGTTATTAAATGACTTTTGCAGCTACTAAAGTCAAGCTAATTTATATTGCACTTATAAAGTTAATACAGGAAATGCAAAATTTCTATTGCATTAGCAAAAAAATCTGAAAGACTAAAATATTTATCCTTTATTTTCATGCCATGTAATTTTGTTTTAAATATAGAACTCTAATGAACTGCTGGACTATACTCTTTGCATAGGTCTCCTGGGGATTCTGTTACTGATATACCTTTCTGCAAATTTCAATGTCTGGAGATTACACTGGTTAATATTTAGTGTTATTGACAAAATTAGGAAAATTACCGTTACCTGTGACCCAGAATATGGGATATTACTGGAAAGGACCAAAGTAGGTAGCAAATGTAACCCGTGATAGTGCAAGTATTCGGAAGAACACACCAGTTTTTATTTATGTGAATTCCAGCTTTTCTAGAAAGTTACAGAAAATATTGCTCCTTTGTACTAAAAACACCCATATAAATTGTCACATTCTGAATTTCAACTGATTAATTGTGAAAAGCTAATATAGCATTTGATCAAAAGCACACCTTTCTTGCATGTAATTAACCACAGGGAATGGGTGACTAGATTTAACTGGAAGATTAATAATAAAAAGTAACTTAATGCTTTTAGGAGAAGTATAGGCTGTTTATGAAACTATCTAACCCTACTTTAAGGGCACTGGCTCATTCTTGGCATGCTAATAAAGATCAAAGTTATACAACACAAGAAGCAACATGTATGTGCACCAGAAATCCTTTAACACAAAGTGTTCTGCTCTGGCTCTTGTTCAGGGCCAGAGTGCATCATCCTTTGCAGTTTGATCTTGCCAACTGATGTCCCTAAAACCTGCATATACTCCACAAAGTATTAAATCAGGAATGTAATATCCTGGAAGTACTTCTCCTCCAGTGGAAAATACTGAAGTCATGTGCCCAGGTTTTCCTGACTAATCAGAACTGCGCCGAGAAGTTCCTCGCAAATATTACTGTATTTATTGAACACATTGCTGGTGATACTCTGTTTTCCTGCATTGAACAACACAACACTCCTTAACCAATGAATGCAAACCAGATGGTATTTTGAATGCCCTTCCACAAAGGTATAAACTTGGGTTGCATAGGTACAAAAGTAGGTACTTTTAGGTAAGTAGATTATAATATATATATGGAAAATTATATTTTACTATTTAACTGGTACAAGCTATTATCTTTCAAGAGAAAATTGCATTACTTATTCTTTTCAGGAAAAGAAATCAAGAAATACAAGTTAAAAAAAGAAAGAAAAAGAGAAAGCTGAGGAAAGGCTTGTGCAAAGCAGCTGGTAACTTAGATTTTCTCTACTGTTGCAAGAGTAAGTCTTGTAATAATCTACTAAGAATTCAGTTAGACCAATAAAAAAGAGAAGGAAAAAAACCCCAAACCAACAAACAAAACAAAAAGAACAAACCCAAAAACCACTGCAGTGTCCAGCTACTAGACCAGTTCTAGAGCTTGAATGGTGATAAAATCCTCATGATAGTGAGCTGCTTTGGTCTTAAAAATGTCCAACATACTTGGTTGATACAGAACCCACCTAAACAAAAACAGCTTTTACACCACTGTAAGTAAATCCACATCAAGAAACATTTCCATAATACAACTGCAGAAAAAAACACCTTCAGCTGAAAAGTGAAACAAGCATAGAAGCTGTGCAGACCCAGAACGAAGCCCACAAACAGTTGTCAGACTGAATTAATGTAGTACAGACTGCTATTCCAGCATACCACTGGTGTGATATGTTCTGCTTTGCTCAAAAATAATCAACCACTTTAAATATCAATATCCTTACAATTAAGAGTGAAAACAGTACTTATGAAAAGTACAATTATTTCATACATAGGTTTGCTGCATTCAGTACAATGTATATTGCAAGAAAATGTTGCAACTCAAACTAACAGATGATGAATACTGTAAAAAAGGTAATTTATTAATCATTAAGGCATTAAGATATCCACAAAACTCTAAAAGAAGTTTACAGACCATGTTACACTTATGTCCCAACCAAAGGGCATAAGCAAGTTTAATACTGATTATTAACAAAACTGATCTGTCTGCGTCTTAAAAAACTTAAGTTAATAATTCTAATAAGCAGCTTCCCTGTGTTCAGCAGTGATGAAACTACATGGCAGCACACACAGTAAGAAACAGTATCTCAAAGTAAAAGACTGAATTGCTTTGTTGCACTTGGAGCTAGTACATTGTTGAAGAGAGTTCATGATTGAGTTACTTGCTTCTAATGTCTTACTAAGGGTTCTCCAAACATGGGAAGCATTGTATTCCTGTGGAGTCTTGTCTGGTGCTCCCCTCGAAGAGCTAATGGATGCAAGCACAGCTCCCATATCCAGGAGCAATATGGTCCTCCATTTCAGAACAGCATGAATGCAGTAAGTCATAAAAAGATATAACTGTTATCTAACTCCAGTTAGAAAGTTTCTCACTCCCTTCCCAGAGCGGAAAAAGTGTATCTCTAGAAATATAATGGGATTTAAAGCAAAGAAGAGCCATCATCATAGTGTGTCAAATGTAAGAAAAATATGTAAGACAGAACATGAATTTCTACTTAGTCTTTATTGGAATGATAAATGCAATTGAAGCAGTCTCAGCAGACTTGGACTATGGAAAACATTATCAGCTGCCTGGAAAATACATTAAAACTGTTGGTGAACTCCGTAATTGTATATTCAGCTGAAAGTTTGTCACTGATGCTTTTTGCTGACCAATTCAGCATCACTGGTTAAATCAAACAACATTGTGTTTGTATGCCAAACCTACAACGTCTGTCTTTGCTGCAGTGTCCGTAACACAATATATCAGAAATAGCCACACACAGCAGTTTTCTGCATCTCCTATACCTTTAACTTAATCAGACACAGTGTGACTCACAAACGTCTGAGATCATTTCTTTCTGCTTGTATGAGCTCAGGGAGGCCTCTTTAATTTATCACCAAATAAAGGCACAAATTGCTGGTGCTGGTGATTCTGGTATCAGCCTGCAGTTGCAAGAGTGAGAGACCTATTGGTTCATATGACATTGTCTACTTTACAGCCTTGCTCTTTTTGACTAAATAATCTCTGATTGCTTCACAAAACTCTCTTAACTTCATCACCGGATCAAGCCAAACACTAAACAGTGTTTATGTTTCCACTTGGCTTCATTTGACTTTTAGAAACCTGGATATAATGCGTCCTTCCATGACTAAATACTTACAAGGTACCCATGTTCAGGTTTAGATTCATTACATATATAAAAGTGAAATATAAAATTCAATGCCAGACTGTATTTAAAAATAATTTTTGCCGTATCACACTAATGAAAACATAGTGTTACTTTAGAGGACGTGCTGTTGCCGTGAATGACAATACAAAACCTATGTGCATCCTGTGCAGTCAGAAAAGGCTTGGCAAGGATTTATGACACAGACAAAGGAATTCTTTCAAGGACATGTAGCAAAATAACCTGAAGTTATGAGACAAAAATACAGGACTAAGCAAGACCAGTCTGGAACAGCTTTCCTCAAGCTGGAACGGGAAAAAATGAAATGCACTTAGAGCTGTATTCTTTCACTTATTTTTTATCTCTGAACTTGATATTCATAATCTAGGAAAAGAATGTGCCACTGCTAGATGAAATCATTATAGCTTTAAAGGTACAGTCAGTGTAAGACCAATTGTACCATTTAGTCAGAAACTTGAGTTACCTTTTGGGGTATTATTTTGTTTGTTGTTTTGCTTTGTTTCCTTGTAGTGCCACCTTTTTGCCAAAGAAGTGGTTTATTGATCACTCCTAAGTGTTTAGTTATGCTCTGCTTTGGAAAGTAAGACAGGACAAAGAAGAAAGACCACGGATGACGAGACAAGAGATTTAAAACCAACTCCAATTGGTTCACTGTGAAAAATGACAAAAAGTAACACTTTCTGGCTGATATAAGGTTTACTTCAGATGCTCACTATCATTATAGAAAAGGAAAAAAAATCACATGCAAAGGTCAGATTCTGTCACTATTACTCACATTAGGCACTACCTTAACTTAACATGCCTCATGAAAAATTGAAGTCAAAATAATCTGACACATTATGGCAAAATGCCCTTTATCTAGCTCATACATCTATGAACAGACACTCCAATAACCATATTCAGGCTTTTAACGTTATTTTTAAAGACAATGTAGTGGACACAATTCTTTCATTCTTTTCCAGCAATTTTAAACTGATTTTTATTGATATTTGACAAACTATTCCTGACTTTTAATGGTGAAGGACTATGCTAAATTCAAGTGTCTACATCTGAGATTTAGGAAAATACTTCTTACCACTCAGAGTACTTATCTGAGAAATGCTTTAATTGAATAGATTGTAATTCTAGACCTAATAAAGTAAGCTTTCTCAGATGAAGTAGAATGATGGTTATAAATGTTTAAATTATAACTCAGACACTCCTCCTACATTCTTCTGATGTGAAATGTTCAGCATAAAAGCAGTAAATACTGCCTGGTTGTTATTTTAGTCACTCTTAAAGTATTGATTTTATACTAAACATAAGGAAATTAAAACCTTAAGGTGAAACCAATGTTTTTTCACAAGTTTACAGCCAAGTCAGTAGAAGGTTTGTTTAAAATATCATTCATAGCATATATTGACATTATAATATATCTGTTAATGATCAAACACAAAGGAAGATATAAGTGCACTTTACTACATGTGCACATAAAAGAATATTATACATGACTGTTTTAAAATTATATGTTTTAAGTGCTGTGATATTAAACATTTAATAATTTGGCAATTTCTTTCAAAGACAACTATTAAAATTAAGGAAGAAGAGGCCAAATGTCAGCTCTGCTGAACTCCTGCCTGGTCCTGAAGAGAAAGTATGTATGGGGAATGAGGACAAACCAATTTCTTCATTTTCTTGGACTAGATGAAGGTCAAATGTCTCCCACCATAAGATGGCTAAGTTCAGAGCTATTTAAGCTGAGGCCAGCTGCAGCTAATGATTCTTGATGATAAAAATCCGCTGGAATACTCTATGTCCTTCCTTATACCCAACCCCTGGCAACAAATGACCCAGTTTTAGGAGGTATTCAGATTCTACATTTGCCCTATCTACATCTGAGCAATTTTGGACAATGACAAAAAACCTATCCAGCCTCTATTGTTAATACAGTCTGCTGTTTTATGGTACAAAGGCTGAAACAGCACAAGTTATGCAGAGTTTCACTCTGCGCCTGCTTGAGGTGAAGGGCGTGGTTGCACACTGGTCTACAGAGCACAAGGAAACAAAGGTGCTCTGAATCACACATTTTCATCCTTATATCACTTGTAAATTCAGAGTTTTCACCAGAAGCCACATCAGACATCTTACATATTTCATTTAAATGAAGGCCGCAGTATTTACCAACCATCCTTACTGCAAAACACACTGTTTGAGATTAATGTCTCTGACCAGCAAAACTAGGGATGAGATGACACAGTTAGGCAGAATGGAATTTTAGATTTGGTACTGCTGCTGAGCAGGTCCCATAAAGGAGCTACAGAAGAGACTTTCTTAGAGAATACTGCTATCAGCAGCCAAGTTGTGCCAGCAGTAAGGGGAACACGCTGTTTCTTCACTTTGAAATACAAGAGCACATTCCTGTGCTTGTTCCCCCATTCTACTCCTTACACACACAACTACTTTTTTGAAATGAAACCCTACGCAGAATTTCCATTTCCTTTTGCCACATTATTAAAAGCAGTGCATATCACTATTAATATACATCTTTATCACAGCAGAATAAGTTAAATTTTTATTTTAAAAGATCCCTTCCCTGTATTAGGGGAAGACCAGTCACTTGGGAGGCTGGGACTTGGCTGCAGGACCTTCTGTCAGCTCCCTGCCTAAGTCTGAAAGAGGACTCATCCATACATGTGTGTCTGAACTGAGGATCCAATACAATTTCAGCAGGAGGCTGGACATTTACAAGGTAGTTAAGTATGTAACATGCCTACAGAATTGGACTTTAATTCCTCTTTAATTATCCCATTTCCTCTCTCTCTTGCTACAGATCTGAAATTATCTAGATTGCTTCTAAATTGTATAATATTGCTTCTCTATTTTTGAAATACAGTAAAAATTTTTAAACAGGGACACTAGGAAATTGAAGAGACTCATGACAATTTCAGAGGTTCCACTGTCAAAGTCTCCTACTTTTGTACATTGGAAGTCCAACCATTTATCTTGAGAGCCTTACTATTAGAATATCTTCCTTCCCAATATTTATCTAGTTTATCACTGACCAGGGTTTTGTTAACAAATGTGGTCATGCAGAGATACAAAACACAAACAAACTCATTTTGCAAAGGCAAGAAGTTAATTTTCACTGTATGCTTAAGACAGGGAATTGCTGTCTCAGTTTGATATGAAACATACAGAGCATTTTCCTCAAAATTACAGCTATTCCTTTTTTTCCCCACAGCACAGTGAAGTTTCAATGAGTCAGTTTATCTGTGTAGATTGGTTTATGAGTTGCATTAATTAATAACTGCATTCTTTGAAAAATGTAACCAGCTCTTTAGCATCTGTCCCAATCTTTTCTCTGTCTCAAATGACACTAAAAAAGGAATAAAGCACACTTTTATCAGTAATGCTACTTCACTATAGGAAGGTAAATGACAATTTGAAGCCTCTGAACACTGATTGCAATTGCTCCCCAGCAACAAAAATAAAAAGTGGTTGTTGGGGTCAAAATCCCCAAATTGCCAGTGATGTTTAAATATTTAATCTTTAAATATCAGCTGGACTAGTCAGTAATTTAAAAGTTACTTGTAAAACAACTGTCTTGACTGCACTGCACTGTAGAGAAAAGAGGATGACACAAGGGGAAACAGAACACATCACTTGACTCATCCACACCCATCTTAAACATGGTGAGGCCTAATTAACAATATCTTAGATACAAACTGAAGGAAATATTCTGAAGTATCACATAGTGAATTGAAGTAATGTGCAAAAGTTGCTGCTGAAAAAACACAATGTTTGACTAAGCTGTCCACAGAAAACTGACATGTCTTTCTTTGGGCTTAGATATCTATAGGAAACTTTGGAATTTCAAGCAGTTAAACCTTTCCAGGTAAAACACATAAGAAGAAAAAAATATATTTGAGCATATTATGTATTAGTTATATAAATTACAGCTTTAAACAGTTGTGATTTTGTATTTACTCCAAAATCAACAAATAATTTTAAAGTTGCAATTACGAGAAATCTAAACTTATTACATAAGTAATATACGGTTTATTTACCAAAAATAATTGCCTATATATATAACTACGTACATCCACACAGGAGTGGGACCTTTCCCCTTCTGCCTGCCATATTCTGACCCAGGAACAAGGAAGGAGGGATAAGGCAGAGTGTTGACACGATACTCCAGGTGGTTATTGCTGCTCTTTCCTTCCTTAAGCAAAAGAAAGGGGTGGGATGGATATTGCAATTCTTATGAGTGCTTCTTCAGAAAAAGATACTGCAAGGGAAATTATGCTTACATTCCTGGCTCAACCAAAAACCAAAATCTGACTTTTAAGATGAATTACAGGTTAAATAATCAGCATTTTAAAATGTGTACTTAGCACTGTGGATAAATCTTATCCTGAAGATGATACATTTCAAAATTCTAATAAAAGATGATATCTCAGATATAAAAATGAACAATAAAATCACACATTTTACCCTACAAAAACAATAAAAACTAACTGCTCTGTAACATTTCAGTCAATAAAGCAATGCAATTGAATTTATAACTTTGGTAAGGAGGCTCAAGGAAATCTAAATAAATTATTTCATGAAGTATTATAGCAAGAAACACTTGAAGAAAACTGTACATAAATATAAATGCAATTGATTAACTAAAGAAAATGACAAATAATTAAATGCCAGGGCATACCTCTACAGATCTGTGAGGGCAGTCACAACACATTATTTAGCAAACAGCAAGGTATCCCCGTGCCCAGTACGGGCAGAAGGGGAGAACACACACAGGCATCTGTGTTTCTCTGCTTACACAACAGAGTGTTCAGGCTTGTAAGCGGGGAGCAGCATTGTGTGGGGTTGGAAAGACTTTTTCCATCTCCCACTCTACACCAGCTCAAACACCTCTTACCATGGCAGCATTCCAGAGATAAAACCAGTGCATCTCCATGCCCACAGCAGAGCTCCACTGCCAGCTCTTGAGGAAACGCTCTGCTACCTTTATGGTTTTGTAAATAGCAATACAATGATTTCCATAACACTGCTTTGGTTTTACACCCTGACTTAGATCTGAAATACAGTGCAGTAATTTCTGGCTCAAGTTGACTTTTTTGTGTGAAATACAAGCAAATACTACCTTTTGTTGGAGACACTCAGTGATTCTGCAGCATTAGTGGTAGCACACACACACAGGGCATACAAACCCGTGTTTACAGCAGCATTACTACAGATGAATCCTAATCCGAGTCCTAACACTAACCTGATGGACCATTTCTTCTCCTGTACTTGAAGATCAGTCACAAAGCTGCTTGAGTACAAGTCAAATTTGAATTATAAGAAATTTCAGGGCTCCTTATTTTCCTTACCATTTCACATAGACACAAGGAGGGCACAGAAGCCCATGTAATCATTCAGCGAGTTGTGGACTCAAAATACCTCTTTTCTTCTTCATCCTTTAGTTCTATATTGAATTTGGACAAATTTTATAATAAATTTATTTACTCGATGAATGATGCTTTAAGGCAATGCAGTCTTCTTATGGTTAAGCAATGCAAAATAAATATATGGCTTCAGTTCTGTATTGCTGGGTACTAAAAATTAATTACATTATGAATTAAGTAATAATTCCACAAAATCATTTGTTAAAATCAGCTAACAATATATCAATCATTACGTATGGTAATAACCAATTTTGGGGTCAAGGTGTTAGAAAGTGTAACAAATAGTTCACAGCAGGGATATTTAATTTAAAAAGGTAAAAGAAAAAGAAATCAAGTGTTTGAAAACCCTTCTGTCACTAAGCTGCCATCCAGAGCTGTAGCCTGGAAGTCACTTACAGGCACCAAACAGCCACAAGGTTGTTGGCACTTGGCTTTACCAAAAATTAAAACCATGAGACAAAGGGGTAGAAGGGATGTAAAAATGCAGCCAGTGCGTGCCACTGCTGAGTGCATGCCATTTCACAGCCATAATTTAAAGAGATCAGAAGGGGGGAAAATGAAGCCCAATAAAAATGGAAAATGTTAGATTAATGACACAGTCATTAAAATAAAAAAGGTGGAGTTATAAGAAGAATGGATCTTATTTGAATTATTGAAATTAAACAAGTTATTGTAACAATCATTCTAAAAATCACATTTTACTAAGTTCAAGGAAGGAAGAAAAAACCTAGAAATCTTCATGGGAATATTTCAAATTGTCAGAGGCTTTAAAAAAGTGATTTAAGATTTTCTCTTGTATCTTCTCTTTCAATTTTAGAATTTTAGTTGCCATATATTATAATGGTATT
The DNA here is from genome assembly GCF_014805655.1 of Passer montanus. Taxonomy (NCBI): domain Eukaryota; kingdom Metazoa; phylum Chordata; class Aves; order Passeriformes; family Passeridae; genus Passer; species Passer montanus. The sequence goes on from NW_024367037.1 coordinate 7,604,928, forward strand.
TTAGCTATAAAAGTAGTTTTCCACTCACTGTTCTCTTGCCTTTCAAGGAGACAAACAGTTTTTCTTTCCTCTAAATGAGCACAATAAAACGGGTAAGCTGTCTGGGGAAAAAGAACCCAGACAAACTGGTGGTATAAAGCTCAACAGAAAAATGTGGTACAGTGAAGAGGCGATCTAAAGCATGTTTACTGTATGCCATGTAATTTATTCTACCAGTCATGTTAGAATAAGAGTTTCTCACTGCTGAATTATCATTAGGTTTTGTTCAAAAACAAACCCATTGTTACTGCTGTCCCTGACAGTGTACCTTAAAGAAAGAGGGGGAGAAAATCTGCATGCAAAACTGTACCATGAAAATAATAATTATCTAATAAATAGTTAAACAGATTCTAAAAATCTGGGGCCACATCCTGTTATAATTCCCTACAAATCTGCTTCTATAAGCTCTATGCATGTCTGTATGCATTTTAGTAGACTAATTTTCAGCACTTCAGTAAGTATTCTTCTGTCTTCTTGCAAACCTTCCTTATGTATCAATAGAACTATCAGTTATGAAAAGATTGATATCAAGAGTCAACTAAATGAAAAATAGAATAAAAATGCAAACTATGGATGCATTTAGAAGAACCAAAGCTTCACAAGATTTTCCTCTCCCTAGTTGATGTAGGCAAACCAACAGATTGTCTTTCTGTCAGGCAAACCCTGATGGAGATAAATGTAAAGGCTGGAGTGCATGCCTAATTTTTACACACAAGCTGCAACCAGACCATGGATTTATGCTTCAAGGCAACCAGATTTCTCCTCGTGTACTCTTACAAACTGCTGTTGCACTCAGTCCATCTTGTTTAAATGCCTTTAAAACCACCCACAGGCTCTGCCCCCTCCTCCACTCCTACTAATTATATACTTTTTGTTTGAAGAAGCAAGCCCTTTATTGCTCATAATTTTAGCTATCACTTGCTTGGGCACCTTCTACAGATCAATAGCACACAGTTAAGTGGATGAAAAGGCTAAATGTGATTGTCATTTGCAATTCAAGGTTCTGGGCTCCCCCCCACATACACCCCCAACATCTTAAACTTTTAAGTGCTATGCTTGAATTTAATTTCAGAACACTGAATTCCTGTTGCAGGTATACAGTAACTGTACATTCAAAACCTTTTGTCTTAAATTAAATATCTGTCATTTTTTAAGGCCAGAATACTGGCATAGGTTATAATAAAAACTAGCATCCAACCTGCAATTTTACAGATTCCATTGCTGGTGGCCATACATCTTTGATGGCAAAACTACATTGGTTGTAGCACCATAAAATCAATAAATATTAACCTTTTCTGACACTTTCTGCACGGATGCTTTATCAGTCCCTGTCAGGTGATAGAACAGTCAGTGATGTACTGTATTTTTCGGCTTAGAACCAAAACCAAACTAAGAAATCAATGCAGATTAACAAGCCTTTAAATACAAAAATTGGCAAGGAAATTTTGGTTCTATACAATAAAAATTAAACCAAATCACAATACGGGAGAACCATAATTCTATTACAAATAGTTCTAAAAATGTATAAAATATAAATACCGTATTTCTTATGGAAAATTAATCACAACAATGAAATGAAATCAGTTTTCTATTTCATAACTGACTTATCTATTATAGCTTACAAAATTAGAAATGTACCCCAGAATACAAATCTTCTATCTCAGTATTCTTTAGAAACTCAGAGCTCTTGCCTTGCTGAGAGACACTCATAACAGCTCAATACACTTAAAACTCAATTTCTAAACAATGCAAGCAAAAAAATAAAAGTTTACTGGAAAGTGAAAAGACACAATTTATCTCCTACCTCACATAACTGTAACAATAACCATGTTTAGATGCTTCTAAGCATCTTAGAAGCCTAAGGCCTTTAATTATTGGAAAACATCTTGCTGTGTACCATCCATACTGCAGCATACTGAAAACTTGGACTGGTTCTATTTCTCCCTGTCCTAAACACTGCAATTTCTTCTATATAACACTGTACTTGTTTATAAGAGCATTAGAAATTATGTTTACTTATGCGTAATTAATGTTAATTTTTTTATTAAAATATGAGTTAGTCAGATAGCATGGCCTTTCCAAAACAACTCAGTCTTCTTAAAAGCTACCACGAATCTTGAAAGCTTAGGACATGTTTATTATTTCTTCAAATATAGAATCTGGTAATAATTTCTTGGACAACAATGGCTATATGGGTATATTTATAGTCAGAAAATCCTGGAAAATAAGGACTATAATTTGGCTTTATTCATCCTATATAGCCAAAGCCTATTAGAATTTATCTTATCTGTAGTTTTTAAAACCAAGTATTATCAAGTATCTTTCTAACAATGCAGGTGGAGCATTGGTGTAAAGGCAACAATTATCTTCTTTTCAAAGTAAGAGATAGTACCTGAAACACTAAAGTAAATTAGTAAAACCTACTGAAAATACAGAATTAATGTTCCACCAAATTTATATATATATATATATGCCCAGTGAAGTCAGCAGCAGGTACACAACAGTATTTGGAGAAACAGGAACTGCTTTGGGAAATGCAATATAATGTCATGGTATGCAAATGAAACATAAATTCAAAAGCACTAAAAGCTTTATCAACATAAACTTTATATTTTAAACTGAAGTACAACTTTAAATTTGCTGTTTCTTTCTATAACATCTGCAATTCTAGATTAGCGAAGAAAGAGACCTACTTCTGCCAATCAGCATCAGGGGCAATCAAATTGCAAATTCTACAATGATTTCTTTAAAAAAAAAACACTGGCAAAAATAACTTTAATCAGCTCAGTTTATCTGTTAATGCTAATATTTAAAGGATCTGCATTTATTTTGAAAATCATCCATAAGAAAAGAAAGAAAAAAGAGAAAAGCTGTGAATTTAAGAAAAGAGAAAGTCTTGAAGTTGATAAAATTTAACAATAATTTGAAAAAATCATTATGCCTAAAATTCTCTCATGTCACAATGCAGACATGTCATTATAGCTTACTTCTGCATAGCAGAATCACCACAGAGAGATGGCACTGACATTGCAAAGTGGATCACCTTTAGATTGGGAGCCACTTGTGCACCTGCACAGCCACCTTTTGAATCCCACTTCATACCAGAGTCTGAGTTGCCTTACATAAAAACATCCCCCCCAAATCAATCCCTTTTCTCCCAGTTTTGGTGACAAGGTGGCAGTAAAATCGAAGTACTATCAGAATCAGGAGGTCTAGTGTCTCCATCAAAGTGTCATTTGCTCTCTCTGCTTTTCCAAGATCCTCAGGAGCCTTATGCTGGTTATACCAAGTTATAACCATTTACTCTGTGTCCCTGAGTACTTGGCCAACATCTCAAACCGGATAATACCTTCCGCAATTGGTGTTGATTGTTGCATCAGTCATCAGATATGACAATAGCTTTATTTATCAAAAACGCTCTATTTTTTTGTTAATTTTAGATGATTGTCTTTTATAATTTTAAAACTGATATCTCAAGACATTATAAGAAATATAGCCCTCTCGATCTGTACTACAAGTAGGGCTCTGCTGAATTACAGATAATTGAGATTTGCAATCAGTTGGTCACTTACATAGCTCAAAGGTTTGCAGGAAGCAGCACATGCAACAAAATCCCCCCCACAACTACAACAGAGAACAGAGGATTGTGCTCCCCTGTCTTAGCCCTCCCGATCTGTACTACAAGTAGGGCTCTGCTGAATTACAGATAATTGAGATTTCATTATTTTCATTATATATACCGATAAACTTCTGACTTCACATTTCAGTATTTTTGTTTGAGTGGATAGAAGAACACAAACGGCTCAGCAAATTTTACTGACAATTTTGATAGTAGCTGAATTTGCTCAGAGGAAGGTAGACTACAAAAGAAGAGGTCAACAACAATTAAAAGCACACTGAATACTATTGTAATAGTAAGGATTTGTAGATAAATCCTTACCAGATGAGGCTAACTTGAGCTGACTAGAAGCAGCTTTATCCCAGGGGCACTTCTGTGGTGGTGACATGCATTAGTACGTGAGGACTCCAAATGTTTCACCATGGCTTTTCCTTTTTAATTTTACATTACTCAAACATTCCAGAAACTACTAGAACAATTTTACTGAGTGCACAATTGGTAGTTCACAATTGGTACTTCTATCCTAACTTCAAATTCTTCAAACACAGTTCTGAATGTCTGATACATATGCCAAATGCAAAATCAATGTTCCATTAATAATGTTTACCTAAAACCTTCCAATGTATCTTGAGATAACTTGATAATCTGTTTTGAATTTTTGCTATCAATAGATGCTTTCATATTATGTTTCCTCTAGCTACTATTACTTCAAATTAGGTAAATTCTTTTAAATCTCCTAAAATCTGTTTTCTGAGAACTGTTATCTGCTATTCGTTCCCAGACTGATTAAGAAGTACCATTTTAGCAAGGTATAAATTAAGAAGGAGCATCATTTAGCATGTACTAGGGTAGTTATCTCAATGATTCTTTGTAAGTACATTATACACTGTAATCCCAAACACTTACTGAGTAACCCACTCTTAACTACAGGAAAACTACTAATAAAAACCTCTTCCATCAACAATAATCTAAGTTTCTGAAATATTATTTAAGCAGTTATTGATTGTGGCAATCAGTGACTGATCTTCCTTAAATACCAGAGAAGTCCTTTTAGCTATACTGCAGAAACCTGTCCAGCAACTCTGCTTTTGCATGTCAGGGACCTCCTCTACTTTCCATAGCTGAGGAACCAGAATTGCACCCACTTAAACCAGCAGTACACCTTTCATCCAGACATGTGGAATCTGAACCAGTGATCTGAATTGTCTGAAGCCCAGAGCTTTTATTAATGCTCAGGTTCCTATGCAATTTATATGAAAATTGCACTCACTTTAAGGTCTCTTTTTACTATCAGAGAAAATTATATGAAAATCATATTGTAATGACTCAGAGAATGAAAACATCTGTATTAAATCTGCAGCGGTTACTTAAGTACAAACCATTTCTTTGATGTTAGATATTGATGAGCACATACTCATTCCAATAAATGCAAGACATGCATAAAATATCTTAAATTCAGAAGATGTACTAAGAAAAAGGGGTTCCCCACTAACTGGCCAGCTGGGAGTTGAGATATGATATCTGTCTCCATGGCTTTTTGACATGATACAAGAATTATAGACAGCCGACACACAGTGTATTTATATGAGATATAGTTTCATATTATGCTCTTATATGTTCACCAAGAAAGTGAAGCAATCTTTCTTCTATGAGACTTCCACCTATCTTCATTTCCTTTTGTGCAAACAGTTATAGACAAGCTCCTCTCTGAACTGGTAATTTTTTAGAGGTCATTCAGCCCATAATTTCAGGTCCTAGTCACTATCCTGATGGTCCTTCTTAGGAAATTGGACCCAGTGGGAACGTTTTTTCCTTATGCTTAGTCTATGGGTCAGCATTTTCCTTCCCTTGTACTTCTTAATTCCCTTAAGTGGCAATTATTTAAGGTAGAGTTAGAGAAGGTGCAATCTACATTCATCCAATAAAACCTAAATATTAAAAAGGACAGAAAAATCCAGCATGGTTACTAAGGATATATGGGAGAGCATTTAGCATTTGAAAGGTACCAAAGATCTGGTAAATGAAAAGATGGAAAAAATTATGAAGAACTATTGGAAGTAAAATAGAAATTAGAAGTACAAAAGAACATGAGTATCAGACAGACAAGGCATCCTACTTAGAAAGGTCAAGACTCAAGATGCCATGTCAAGAAATTAATGGAAAGTCAGTGCAGCACAGATTGGATTAATGAAAGCAAACAAAAAGAAAGTCCAGAAGAAATTTTAAAAATCAGCATGGAATTGCAATGATTTGTGATTCATTGGAGCAATTATTGCTGAAGGCTCTTCTCTTCACTCATGATCCAAAGTAATAAAGCACCAAGCACAGGACTAACACTGTGCTTCAATCCCTCATACCTGTGTTCTGGCTTTGGCTCAGGTATTCAATTAATTTATTTCACAGTTGCTGGTATGTGTTGGATTTGAGCTGGAAACTGTGTCATAGGGATTATTTTGTTAGTACTAAACAGCATTTGCACAAAGTCAAGTCCTTTTCTGCTCCCACCCCACCAATGAGGAAACTGGGGTACACACGGAGTTGGGAGGGGACACAGCCAGGACAGCTGAGCCAACTGACCAAAGGGACACTCCATACCACATGGCATCATTCTCAGCATGTAAAGTGGAGGGGAAAAGAGGCAAAGGGGGGAATGTTTGGAGTACTGGCATCTGTCTTCCCAAGCCACCATTACATGCCATGGAGCCTGGCTTTCCTGTAGGCAACACCTGCCAGGCCATGTGACATGATGAATTAATTCCTTGTGTTGCTTTACCTAATAAACTGCCTTTATCTAAGCCTAGGAGCTTTCTCAATTTTGAGATTGAGATTCAATCTTCTGATTCCCATCATCTCTCCATTGGCGGGAATGAGTGATGGGGCGTGGCACTTAGTCAACAACTGTAAACCACAACAATGATTCTGAAATTATTTGGTATTATTTGTGAGTAGTGCAACTATGTCTAACAAGCAGGTAATTTTGTGTAACTTATAAAAAAATCTAAAACTCAGACAAAAACTTGCAAGCAGATTTACAAATACTAATAATTTCAGCTATTTATCAAGAATAATTTCAGTGCAGGTTGTTGGGACGCTAGTAACATCTCACAGGAAGAAAAAGCATGAAGTGTCCCCTAAATAATGCACAGCCACAGAGAAAGCCACCAAGAGGAGGTGGAATTATGCAGGCAAAATACACCCTGCTATGGTTATTTTAAATAGTGTGCCCATAGGTCTTTGAAGCACTGCAAGTGATGAAATAATTAGTTCATAATAAAGATAGCACAGTTGAGAAATTTATTATTTAGGTTTATTTATAGATATTTATTATTTATATTTCCATTTGAATTAAATTTTTAAAAATTACTTCTATCACAGACTAGGCTTATATGATTATTTTGAATATAGTTTAAATATATAAGTATTGAAATAAGTTTTATCTACTATATATATTACAAAAGTTATCACACATTTTAAATCAAAATTTTAATTTCATTCTTCAAGTTGTGTCTTATATTTGTTTTACATTTACTTTAATGAAAATGAAAAAATAAGATCTTTAAATTTCTTAGAATTCCAGTATAACTTCCCTGGATGATAGATTAAGAGATCTAGACTTAAAAAAGTATAATAGAAAGCAATTTAAATGTTTAGTGTATAAGACAATCTCCACATAAAAATATCCTGAATTATTCCTAGGCACTATACATATTTATTTTTATTCCTCCTGTAAGATTATTATCTTTGTTTTTGTTTGTTTGAAAAGTTTTCTTGATGACTTTGATATCCCACTTTTGGTGCTTTTGTATGAATTTTAGTATGTTTATATTTCAATACTGGTATTTTCTTTTATTATTTACATTTGCCACAGACTGTTATGCATATATATCTCCTAGCACAATTAAATATTTTTGCCTTTCTAGATGGCTGTCATGTCTTAAGGGCTTTCTTCTACTTCTGCACTTAAATATTTCAGCCTTGCTTTAAAAGTTTTATGTTAGGATAGCCTATTTTTAGCTCCAAATAGGCAATAATGTGGCTCGTTCTTCATGAAGGGTATTTTATCTATTAATATAATGAAATAGTATCTTGGAGTAAGATTACCTTCTTTTCATTGGTGAACCTGACATCTTTGCAGAGGTACCAGTCTTTATGGATACCAGCAGGGATCCAGCATAGACAACACGAGGAATTTGCAGAGCAGATGCCTGTCCAAGGGTGTTTTGAGGGCACATACAAGGTGGGCATTAAGGGTTCAACAAAAATTCAGACCTGAAGAGGGTTTCTCTATCGTCCACAATGGCACAGCCCCCATGCAGGCCAGCCAAATGGTTCCCAACTTTGGAAACTGGAATGCCACAGAGAGGAATGGCAGGAAAGGAGGCGCACACCAACACCCAGATTAAATATTTAGATATGGGCAATAGCTCACACCACAAACATTAGTTGTCCTGCTACAAGCTGGGATAGTTTTCAGAAAAGGAATGATGACTGCTAGGAGGGCCGTGGACAGAAATGCACTGAAAGGAAAGCAGGATTGTGACTGCATGGTTCTGGGGCTATACACAATATGAAACCTCTGTGCAATGGCCCTGCAGCTTCTGGCACACATCAGGACACCTGTTATACCTCCACTGAGCAGAGGCATTAAGAGGTGTTCCAGACTTTGGTCTAGGCAGTATTTTCCTTTTCCTTTAAAACTATATTCTGAACATTTTTTTTCTTCAGTGAGACTGATTGGCTTTCATTCTTATCTGAGAATATCTTTCACTTAAAGGATGTAACTAATATTAATAGTGGTGGGTTTTGAATATTAGATGATGTAATATTTGCATCAAAATATTTCAACACCTCCTTTCATGTCACTCAGCAGGAATATATGCTGATTGTTCAGGAAAAGCAACTAAGGAACTATGAAAGGAGTCCCTATGCTCTTCAACGGCAGCAGAAAAAGCAATATCCTAGGGAAAAAAAAAGACAAAGTACTTTCATGAACTCATTTTTTTTTTTCTACTTCACTTGCTACCTGGAAAGAACCAACTTTGATGTCATGACCACCCAGATAAATATACTGGCTATGGAAGCTTGCTAGGTATACAATGCCTTCTGAAAAATGACAGTTCTAAAAAAAAAAATTACGGTTTTTTTTTTTTAAACACAGATTAATCTTTCCTGAAACACAACAATACATAATCTACATATGTTAAAAAGAACCTGGCTTTCTCCTTTACAAACAGAAAATCATTTATACCAGGTTTTTATTTCAAGCACACACTAAAATTATTATTCTTCACAAAAGAGGAAAGGGAGTGTCTGCCAATCAACATGACATGCTATTGAAAGACTGGTACTAATAGCTATGACAAGAGCAAACCTGTTTGAAGCAGAGCTGCTGCTGCTTTTTTCTTTTTTTTAAAATATACCAGCCACCAAAAATAATGCTTTATCTGACTAGAAACCCAAGCAATATTCTGCTGCTGTAAAATCTTGCACCTGATTTGCCTATATCTAGCAATGACAATTTTAATATTACTTCAAATGACAGCATTTAAAGTGTTTTATTTAAACAGTGATAAAGACTAAGAACATTACCTATTAAAAAAAAGTTAAATACTCTGCAAACAAAACTGTGTATCTGTTCTTTGGCGATTTTACATCAGGTATGAATTATAAGTTTGTATAAGTACTCAACTGCCTTGTAAGTCCATTGCTGCATTGACAAATAGCATTTACTGATTTTATATTTTTGTAATTTGATAAATTCAGAGAGTATAAGAGCAAACAGGCTTTTATTATTTCATTTTTCCTATTTTTAACTCCATATTTTTTACTAAAGAATCAAAAAGACACCAAAGAAAGGAGCAGCAAAAAAATATTTAGAAGTAGAAAAGCACTAGAAACTAGGATACCAATATAATTGCTATATTATCAGGTTCTGTGTGTCCAATTCACATTCTGAATAAGTCTGCAGTTTCCACTTGGTAATACAGTTATACCTTGATAAAATCACATAATAGATCACACCATAACTTTTAGCAATCAATTTTTTCTCTTAATAATTTGATAAATGTAGCTGTCAAGTGGGATAAAGATCACAATTTTATTTGGGATTAACTATTTGAACTTTCAGAATTCCATTCATGAATATTGCAACTGTTACAACTGATAGGATCACAACTGTGTCCCCTGCTGATGATGCAATCACGCTGCAGTCTGCTGGTACAGCCCTGTTTCTCAAAAGCCAAAGAAATTGAAAGAGAAATGTGTGGAAAGCACGGCCTTTTGAAAAGTGCACTTAAAGTTTGCAAAAACACTTTCCAAACATATATAAAAGAACAGACAATAACACAGTAAGGGAACTGCCAGGGAAAAGAGCAGAATTTCATATGGATTCTTTAAACACATTAAGCAAATAAATAAATGCATGTTACAAGATATTTTATCAGGGATTTGCTGACAAACCAGAAACAAACAGTTTAAGTGAGTATATTTCCACTTTAGGCTCAAAGAGAGTAAGGATTTGGCACTGGTGATGTGAATGTTACCTCTGAGAAAGAGCACTTTGGGGGACTTACCTGTCTTCTCAGCTATTCCACTGCTATCACAACACACAAACAGATTCACAAACACAGCCCTTAACAGGAGGCTGTGGATTAACACTATTTGAAGATTTAAGAGCAGAAAGGACTATTAGATAATAGTCTGGTATATCAAAGCCCCTTTACATTTGCAGTGAACCCAGCAACCTTGGGCCCTCCTAAAACCTATTTTCCAGAAAGACATCCAGTCTTCTCAAGGCTCAAAGGAACAGAAGAAGAATAATTTCTTTTGCTAGTTGCTGCCAGAGCTCAATTGACCTCATATTTAAGTGTTTGCACCTTGTTTCTCATTTCAATTTGTCTGACTACGCTTTCAGTAACTGGTTTTTCTTAGGCTTTTCTCAGCTAGACTAAGAGTAGCTCATGTCTGATATTTTCTCCCTGTGAAGCAACTCATACACTATAATCAAGTACCTATCTATCATTTGGTCATGAATTATGTAACTCTTCATGAACACTAAGCGTTCAATCACCACGTAGGCAGCCAACTGCCAAAACACAATCGTCACAATCTTTGTTCTGTGAATGCCCAACCCCAGAGGCACCTATAATTTTCACAGAGGCACAGGCACACAAAGCTGTACTTCCAAGCATTCCCCACAACATGTCTGTGCAGAGTGGGGAAGCAGCTCACACTTTTAGTTCTATCAGCATCCAAAGGAGTAAGTGATCCTCCACTCCTACTCATGGGGCTATGAGTGGTAGACTCTCACCACATGCTGGAAAATTTGAGTGCTTTGCAAGCACAGTATCACTGTCACAGGAAAAAACACAAAAACCTTACCAAAGAGTACAATGAATTGAGTTGGCTTCACTGATTTATTTTTTTTTTAATTACTTCCAAGAAAACTGCTAATTCTAAATTAAACATCACCAAATTTCCTGTTCAATGCCTTAAGCAGTTCCCTAATCACACAGTTGACCATCATGAAGCCATTTTACAGCAAGAGCTTTGTGACAAACTGTGGAAGCATCACACCTATTTTGCACATGAGGAAACTTGTACAAACAGCAGGACCATTATATCTTTTGCTCGGTGAAAAACCAGGCTATTCTGATTTCTAGGGTTGCATTAATTCTTGGAAATCATCTCCACTTTTTACAATGCATCATGGAAATAATGATATGGAAAAAACTCTCAGTATCACAGTATAACTTTCAACAGTATCACAAAACCAATAACGAGCAAATTCTTCCCTTCTCTCTGAAGAGCTTTTTGCTTATGACTAGTTTAGTATCCACAGAAGGCTACTATGGCAAACTGTGAGATGCCATGAACTCTGCAGCTATTGGAACCATGGAGATGTTCAGGCATAGATATTACACTGTTTGGACATAAATAATGCATCATAATAGTATCACAGTGTTTGTAAGGCAAAAGCTCCTAAATGATGAACATTTAGTTCAAACTGAAATTATCTCTACCAAGAGATGCTGCTTCAAAGCAGACGAAGCACCGAGAAAGAAAACTGGAATACTGATCCCTTGCAAGATCTACCACAGGTATGGCTCCTTCTCCTGTCCCACTTGACAAAGTATTCAGGTTCAGTTCAACTCAGTATTGCAATGTAGCATCAGTTAGAATAAAACACATTCAAGAATTTTGGAAATGCAATTCAAAATTGCACACAAGAATCAAATCCAATCAAATCCAATCAAATGCATGCAAGAATCAACATATTTCTTCAGTTTGCTTTGAGCCTCACAATTCAGACAAGCCCACAGAAAGAAACTAATTTTTTTTTTATAAAATTACCTCAGTTTTAGAAAAAATCACTAAAATGATAGTCGCTAACATGATATGACAATTCGCTCATCTGTTGCATTAATTTTCCATTTGTCATGACACACATTCAGATTTGCACATGGACAACAAGAATATACATAAACAGCTTCCACTAGAACCAAATTTCTATCACTTAAACATCACCTGCAGCATTCCTGAGCTTGCTCATAAGCCCATTTCTGTTCTTAGAACAGCTAAAAGATCTATCAGTATCTTAAAATGGTTTTAAAAAGAAAATAAATTAATTTTGTGAATAATGGCTAACAGTCTCTGGATTCCTGGCTTTTTTCCCAACAAAATTTCACGGACCTTGAAAAAATGGGTCAGAGAATATCGAGAAATAGGTACAGAGCTCCTACAGAACAACACACGGATATTTTAAAAAACAGATTTGATGATTCATATAAAAATTAAGGTTAAGTGCATAAACTGGTATTTGAAGTGTAGCCTAGAAAATTCAATTCACAATTTTATGTGCACTGCCTATATCTTTGTTGGCTTGTGTGCATTAAAGGCCTGTTGCTCAAATGTAGTAAATTTTAAAAGTTAAAGTATAATCCAGACTGTTGCTGCTTTAAAATATCTAAGATTTATAAGGAATATAATTGTATTGTTAAATAATTCCCTCTATGACAGAGGGAACCTATAGCAAAAAGAGGAAAGAAAATCTGAAGACCTGGTTTGCTGGCATTTCTATATGTCAATTTAGAACAAAAGTGCTATCACCTTACAATTACAGCATCATCCTCACAAATGTAAAAGCCAGCTTCTTTTGCCTTCCAAGACCTATTCCTTAGAAATGCAGCTTCCTCAAGCTCCTTACTAACACTGACCCTATAAAACAGTACAGCAGCTGCCAAAGAAAGCTAACTAGAAACTAATATAAGAGCATTATATTATTGTAGCAGGGCATCTCACTGCCCACAAGAGCTTATCTGTGGCTCATTAACCAGCCAGAAAACTCAAACAGGACAAGCTGCCTTAGAGTGAGTTATTTTGGCACCATGGGGTTAACACCTCCCAAATGCCAATAAACATCTTACTAATGGAAGTGAGATCTGGAAAGATAAGCCAGATTTTTGACAGACAGATATCCACTTTAAAACTCTAAGAGCAACACCAAAGTTTCACAAAGCAGAAATTTTCTGTACATTTCCCTGGAAATATGTGGAGTTTCTCTCATGAGTAGGAATGCCTGCTTTGCCGTTACTCCCCAGGGATTAAGTGAAGGAATGTGCACATTCCCATGGTTTCAGTGATAAGTTAGATTTGACTCCTAATCAATACTATTTCTTTTCCTAGCTCTAATATAGGTACCTTGATATTGTGTGCTTTTATGTTATGCTGTAATCTGCTAGTAGTTCTTTTTAGTTTTATACTGTGTAGTAAGTGGTTCTGATTAAGATCTTTCATCTGCTAGCTCTTGTCTGTTTAATAAATAATCATTTTATAAACAGATCTGACTTGCTGTCATTAGAACTCGCAGGCCAGGATGATTCCGTGAACTTAAACTGTTGCCAAAATCTGAGGCTAAGGCTTGTCTGAAGCTTCCACTCTTCCCGCAACAATTATAAAGAACATTAAATCTAAATTAGAAATCCAACTGTCAGTCTTAATTTCACAGACAAGAAACAGACTTGACTTTTACTCCCAGTCACATCCTAAAGGTACCCCACAGCTCCACTCTTGATGAGGTGCGGTGAAGGAATTTCTGCCTGTTCTGCAAAGTGGCTGGAGTTGGTGTCTGTCTCTTTGCCAGTGAAGATACTTATTCTATCTGCTCAAAGAAGCAGAAGGCCAGCTTTCCTGTTACAAAGCAATATTAGAACATAAAAGACAGACAAATATGTTTAAGTTTAAAAAAAAAAATCAATCTTGTATGACACTTTCATACTCCTATCATCCTAAGGGGTTCTATGTCGTGTTGTAGATTCTCTGTGGGTGCAGCCAATGACCAATAAGTCATCAGTAACTGTGAACCAGACACAGAACAAATCTTATTTTTATAAGGGATGTTAGCCAGGGCACAGGGGTTGTCCTTCATTCCTCTAAAAACCTTCTCTGAAACTTTTAACTCTCAGATGTCCAGCAGTCAGAAATGGATTGAAAAGAAGAAAATTAACTTCCCTTAATTTAACTGTGGTATGAATACACAATTATCACCCAGGTTTCTCTTTAATAGTGCTTCTTTTTCAAAGGAAAATACAGTATCATCCTTTCTGCAATGGAATTATGCAAACAATGTTTCAAAACTTTTGTTCCATACCAGTTCTAGGTGAGACTGACAATAATTAGGTGACAATCTGTTCTTGCTAGTCCTAATATATTTGCACAGTACCCTGTTTTGTGCAAGGGGATTTTTACAGTATAAGAGTGAATGTATAGAAAAGAAATATCATTAGGATACAACAGACTGATGACTGTTTTCCTGTGTTACCAAGATAAGCAGGCTGAACAGTTTTAACCACAGCATGCTGCAATTAACAATTGATTTACCCAGATATAGTCTTGAACTAATAATGGGAAAATGTACATAAAATGTTTGTAATTTTGGAATGTTACTGATTCTATCACATACAGCTCTCTGTTATATCTATCTGCCTATTGGAAGCATTTGATTTTTTCATATTAAGTGGGATTATTGTAGTAAAAATCCAACAGTCTGGATTTAAGCTCTGAGTTGAATATTCATTTGCTTTAGTGAGAACTATGGTGAAATGTGATCAGTTTTCTGACCTATTTTGAAATTGGTATTCTGCCAACTGGCATTTTGTTTGCACATCCAGATATTATCCACCATATGCTGACATGACATGATGATTGGTTCCAAAATGAAGTGGAATACTTGGCAAATAGAAATATATGGTACAAATAATACACTGCCTCTAGTCAGGAAAGCAAGCAGTCATTTTGAGAAGACTGAGAGGTTTTAAAATAACTACAGTGTACATACAGCACAAAGCTGCATGAAAACTCTCCAGGTTTTGCTTTTTTTACAGATATAAGGGTATCAAAAACTAGGATATTAATTCCTTACACAAGATTCCAATCTGACACAGGAGTACTAATAGTAGTAATTCAATGGAAGATTAATTTGCATCTCAGGGAGACTCTGGCCCACATAGTTTCTTCCTCCTCTGGATTCCCCAACTCTTTCTTCTCACCATCTGTTCTTTTTTCCCACTGCTCTGACTGTCTTTCCACTCAGTGATGTCTAAGTTATCTGCTTCTCCTGCATTAAGATCACATTTCATTCAAGCTCCACACTAATTTTGTATTATTTCTCCTAACCTCCTACCATTGAACTCTTTATTTTTTCTCCTAACTTGATGCTTCCATTAATCTTCTGCCTTCCACTCTGAACTGTAGAATCCATTAAAAAAAGCCCCAAAAGCAAATAAAAACAAAAAAAACTTGTTCCTAAACAGAAAACACCCCATCTTTTTTCTTTTAATTCCCGTTTCCAAAGAAATGTTTTTCTCTTGCATTCCTCAAGTGACTTCCATGTGTGTGCTCTCTAACACAAAGCCTGAAAAGATACATCTATGTTGTTGGTTGAGCTCTGATGGTCTATCTTTTAACGAGGAAGAGTCTACTTTTTCATAATGAAATCTAAGAATTTTTAAAGCAGTGCATTAATTTGCCACTGTATTTCCTATGGAATTTTGTTTTTCTGTTCTTGGGGGAATAGCATAGGCAGAGGGATTTAATAAAAACATTAAAAAATATTTCTCTTCCCTAGAAGTTCAGTTAGATTTCAAAATGAGGCACCTAAATAGTATGCACTTCTGATGTTTATTGAACTGCAAGATTTGTTTGTGTAACATGAATATATTTCAGTGCTTAATGCATAATCTTTAACCCTGGAAAACTTGAAGAGGATTAATCCCATTTTAAAACCATGCTCTTCTTCAGAATAAATGATAATAACAAAATGTTATTGCAAACATTCAAGCACGTGCATCTAGAAAAGAATTTGCAGGCAAAGGGAGAAAGGACCTTACCAGCATGCAAGTATGCCAGATCAGGATTTTCAATATCTGGGTGTAGCTCTTTCAGGTGGTTCCGAAACTCCACAGGGATATTTGTTCCATAGTCACACCTAGGACAGTTATACATTTTTACTCCTTCATGCTTTCCCGTATGCAAGATGTGTTTACGGATATTTTCTGCACAGTTAGACCTAAACAGCAATGAAAAAAAAAAAGAAAAACAATATTTATTTATTTATTTTGTACCAGTGGTTCAAATAAAACCTGGTGTTATAAAAGAAAAAACAGTAGTCATCACTCATTTTTCATTATCTGTAGATTTTTTACATCCTCTTAGGTTTTGCATACATTTTGTCCTTTGCATGAAGGCTCCCAAAGCTGTTTCAGGTTAACTGAACATTACATCTGAACCAGAATGATTGATTTGTTACATTTACAGAATTTCTATTTTTCTCATGGTAGTCAGTGATGGACAGAAATTAAGCAAAAGTCTTTACTTAGAAAAACTGAAATACACAAATGCCTATAATATTCCCATTGGAGCTCACATGAACCTTTCCTATACAGTTCCTAAATTCAACAGGAGTTGCTGTGAATGATTTTTTCAAATATGTTCAACCAGCTTTTATCTCGCTGTGTGAACTGTTCCTAGAAAAGAGAATTGAGTTGCTCAAGTTTACATATTTTTGAAAATACGCACAAATTCTGGTTTACATCTTAAACACAGCTTTTGTGAAAGTAGTGGAGTTTTCATGCATAAAAGTCAGATTACATATACAATTAGTTGAACACATTTCAAAGCAATATTTATAATCACATTTCTGGAAAAAAAAGAAAATATTTCATATTTCCCTTATTCACAGAGAGATCCATATGGCAGTAATTTTTAATTTCTAGTCTTTAAATTTTTCCAGTCTCATTACAAAATTATTTTGCATTAGAATTTCCTACTTATTGAAACTTAGTGATTAATCCTATATAAAATGCATTGCTGCTCCATTTATTTCAATCAGAAATAGTCAGTATCTTTTTTTTGACTCAAAAGAACAGAACTATCGATTGCTTTGGTGTTTGTTTATTGTTTGGACTTTCTTACCAGCATATACTATTATTATTGTCAAAGTAAGAACAGCAATTCAGCCTAACTGAAAAAAAATGTACAAACACTCATGTAAACTACACAAATGCTCAATACTTCAGAAATACTCAAGTAAGACAACTGTAGCATTTTGGGCAACTGGTTATATACTCATCACTGACTGAAATTCTACAGTAAGAGGCACCTAAAAAAGGACCTCCAAAATAAACTGGAAGCAGCAGCTTGAAGTTCTGCTGGAATGCTTGTCTCTCCCTTGGAAATGGACATAGTAAAGTTGGTATCTGCCTTACGGTGCTGCCAAAGCTCACCCTCTGTCATGTCCATCTGCTATATACTGGTATCATGATCAGATGCCTGAGAATGGCAGAGAAGACACTTATCACTGAAAAATATAGAAAATATTGGTCCTCAGCATCTTTCAGGATTCAGCCCTAAAAACGTTACAGTGCTCATAAATGTTGTTAAAATGAAATATGTATTTTACAAAAAAAGGAAAAAAAGGCAGTGTACATTGCAATGAAAGCAACAGACAACCTGGTAACCTTCTATCATGGGTTATACTTTAAAGGGCAGTAGATTAAAGCAGAGCATACGAATCTGAAATAAAAAAACTGTGTTCTTTTAGCTCAGCTCTCATTCTATGCTAAGGAAATATATAAAACTTTTTACTTTGAAATATTTCTGTGAAATATATAAAGGATCTGTGGAGACCTATGTAAGAGTTGTGAAGAAAACTCAGCCTGTTCAAGCCCTAAAAGGCCAGTTCTACCTCTTTTGATTTGGAAATTGCTCCAGCCACTTTAAACAGAGCAATCCTGAAGCCTTATTTATTCGGTCATCAGTAAAAATCTGTTGCTAAACTCACCAACATACAGACATAAAAAATTTAAACCCATATTTTTCCATGTGACAAGGCCAGGAAGGCTTAAACAGAGATGAGGAATGTGAGATCACAAGGCATTACAAATGGCCCCTCAGATTAGGTTGCAAAGCAGCAATTGCCATCATAAGGTAAACCATGATGGTAACAACTGGCAAATCCAAGCAATTTTGAAGCCAAGTGATACCTTTAAATATGACAGGACAAAAGTATACTGCATATAAAATGTTTTTTAATTATTCAGTGTGCTTTCAATGTGTTTCATTAGGAGTCTTCTCCCACGTACTGTACATGTTATCATATGTCTGACACAAAACACCCCCACCAACACAAAGTGTGTGTAGTTACATCACTTCATATTGCATGAGTAAACACAGTGAAGTCTGTGATTTCTGACAGCACTGTATTTCCATTAAAGCTATCTCATGACAAGAATATAACTAAAACATTGTAATGTTGCAATAGTGGTGATAGTTAAGCTTTTGACAGGCCTTGTATTTTAAGATTCACTTCCTGGTGTCTCTAAACCTTAAAATACACATTTCCTTTGTTCTGAAATTTGGAAAACAGAGCCTGGTGCAATAATTGTTTGAGGAAAGTCCTTCTGGTTTTTGAGTTCCAGTCTGAATTACAGCCACAAACAAATAAATGCAGGTTTTAGGAGACTAGCCTGTGTTTCAGTAAAGCTACAGTAGAGGTTTCTAAGTTAAATTACTATTACCATTGCTTCATGTAAGCATGCTTTCATCCTTATGATCCATTTTTAAAATCAAATCTATATATTTCTGTCAATTTGACCATGCTCTTAAGTAACAGGAAGAGAACTTGTTAGAGAGACTTAATCAGTCTAAAGCTACAGTCAATGAGTTTACACTTAATTCTGATGTAGAGAAACACAATAAAAAGTTTTCTTTTTATTTCATGTCTTGCAGTAAGTCTTCTTATTTGATTAAAAGACTTGATGTAAACCCCACAAAAACCCTATTAAAGGGAAGAGGGAGGCCTGTATTGATTTTTCAGTGTCTTGTCAGTGCTATACACAGTGAAAGAGGAGATGGAACATGTTGCTAAGGTATGTTGCTGATGAACAGGAAATATGAGGAACTTTCCATGCATACTTCCCATGCAACAAACCTGTATGACCTCCTCCATGAAAGACTGATATATTGGGAAGGGCATAGGCCTACTTTCCACATCCAGGAGAGCTCCCACATTTCTGTAAAGGTTAACATTTCAAAATAAGGGAGACAGATGGTAAGATTCTCCTGAGAAATTAGCTACTGCTTAAGATGAACAGAAAACCTCTTCTGGAAAAAGGCAAAAAAGGGCATTTGTCTCTAATGTTCATCACACAGCAATGTGTTCCCATTGCTGTTCTAGCTGCATATTCCATGCTGCCATTACAAGTCCATTCCTACCAACCAGGTACCTTTTTCTGCCCTCAAGAAATTACAGGTTGCTGCATATCCCAGAATCATAAACTGGAAGTTACTTGTCAATTTTAAAATGGTACTTCAGTCACAGAAGCACAGCATACTTAAGGTTCAAAGAGACGTCTCAAGATTGTCTGGTCCATCCCTGCTGCTCAACTGACCCATGGTCAGTTGCCCAGGAACATTTTTAGGCAGCTTCTGAATATCTCCAAAGATATCTCCCACCCTACCTGGGCTGCCTGTGCCAGTGCTTAGTCACCGTAACAATGGAATTGTGTTTCCTGATGTTCAGAGGAAACCTCCTATCTTCCTATTTGTACCAACTGCCTCTTGTTCTGTCTCTGGGCAACACTGAAAAGGAGCTTGGCTTCCTCTTCTTTAGAGCTTCCCTTCTGACATGTGTGCATACTGATGACATCCCCCGAGTCTTTTCTCCACGCTGACCAGTCCCAGCTCTCTGTCTCTCCTTATTTGAGATGGTCCAATTACAGACAATTTATTCAAGTTTTCAGTGGTCATTGAGCTTGCACAGGCATCACCCTGTGACAAGGAAGCCAAATGCCCCATTCCACAGCCATCTGCACCCTTGCCTCTTAGCACCACTGATCCACTATATTGGGAGAGTGAAAAAAAGTATAAGAGTTGTATAAAATGGCCAGACATTTTGTCAAGACCACAATCTGCTGCCTCTGCTTACTTTGCCTTCCTTCTCCTATCCTTATATATATATATTCTTCAGTTCTTTTATTAAAAAAAAAAAAAAAGCCAAAACAAAGCAATGAAAAACCATCACCATGTCACCATGACATTGTCCTAAGAGCAAGAAACAGAGTGGGAAAATCATGCTTCTGGTTGATGGGACAGAAGTCCTCATAACTGCCTTTCTTCTTGACCCAAAAAGTACAGTTGTTCCTTTAGCTCCTAAAAGATAGTAGAAGTGCCCAGTAATGAAGAGATAAGTGAAGTAATAAAGACATTTTCTCAGTTGCATTGGCAAGCTGTAGTGTGCAAAAGACTGAATTCCTCAGCAAAACCAGACCTACTCCACTGTGAAAAGCAGCACTGCTCAGGAGTCTGGGATGGCAGAGCAGAGACATGCACTTTGCAGCTGGAAGAGATGGGAGTTCAAAGTCAGCAGCAGGGAAACATGGGTGGAATAGGAATGTTTCTATATTTTTAAGGGTTTTCTACATAAGAATATATGAACAGCTAAATGAAATATTGCAGGAAGTAATCAATTTTTTTCATATTTACTAATAAGAAACTGAAATTAGAACACTCTTCCATTATGCAGCGCCTGACATTTCCAGAAAGACACTTACTGCAAGACATGGAAATGGAAGGTTTCAGAGGTGCAAATGAGGCAAAATGTTAATTATCTAGTCCACTAAGTTTTAAAAATTTTAGCACCTTGTAGGACTCTTATTTGCACAAAATAAACCTTTTTCAAAAGGTCTTCTCCAGAACATTAGGTATAAACATCCTTTCTGCAGAGAAATGCATGTAATGTAAAGGACTTATGGCAGCTCCATTGACATCACTATTTAAAACATAAAAACAAACACAGTGATACAACCAAATGAGGGAAAAATATTTCTATTTTTCCCATTTGTCAGTATGAATCAAGTTCCCTCATAGGCAGACAGCTTTTACTCAGACAGCATTCTGAAGGTCTTCTGCACCCTTTATACCCTGCTGTGTAACATGCAAGTACAGAGAAATTGCAGCATTTTGATTGAAAAATAGCAGTCTCCAGATACTTTCTTCCAGAAATAAAAGCAACTATGATGAAAGCAAGTTTTTCAATGAAGCAATATGCACTATTGTAGATTCTTAACCTCAGTTATTCACCAAACATTTGCAGATATTTCTTTCACAGAAAATGCTATCTAACTTGGAAAACTCTTTAAATCAAAATTGCAATAATGTAATTACACTAGAAAAGGAGAGCCATAGATTTTTAGAAATGTAAAGTCATATTTAGCTTGACCTCATTGATAGCACAGTTCATAAACATCTGCCCAGTGATTCTTTTCTCAAACCAGAACTCATTTGATACCAAAACATGGGTTCTGATGGAGAGCAATAGGGAGTCCTTTGAAATTATAGGCAAATTACTCTTCAGTTGATCACTCTCCCTTTTACAAACTGTCTTATTTCTTATCTCCCTGCATTCAGCTAACAGTGATGCATGTCCAACACACCTTGCTTGGCTGTAGAATCTCCTGATTCCTGGACCTCCATGGAAGAGCTACAGAGACTGGGTTCCTCTCAACTCACTCTGAGGAATCATCAGGTTCTCCCTCTTGGGATCTCCTCTGGTCAAGGTGATCCTGAGGTGTGTTAAAAGTCTCTTTTTCCCCAACCCAGCTGTTGAAGAAGGAGGCAGAAGTCTTTGGCTCACATTCCAAGGTTGTTTATTATTTCTTAACTAAAACATTTTCTGTCTGGCCTGCTAAGGTCTGTTCTGCAGATCAGTCCAAGGCACACTGTCCCTGGGCTGGTGTTGTCTTTTTATACTATAAACTATGTATTTGATATTTACAGTTATGTTCCAATACCTATCATCTATGTTAGACACTTTACATCAATCCTAGAGTGCTACCATCACCAAGAAGATGGAGGCTAGGAAGAAGAAGAAGGAAGAAGGACAGGACAACACCCAAATCCCTCCATCCCATCTTGTCCCCTAGACCCCTATAGTAAAAACCCCCACAATTTTTCGTTTTACCCTACAATGACTACTATTATGCCATCTAAACTTTTGTGACCTTTAATTCTTTATATAAAGGTGGTAATTTGTTCCACGGGTTGAACTCAAAGCCACAGGGGTCTTCGGCTGCATGCCAGGGTCTCCGACCCCCCTGCAGGGCTTCAAAGCCCCTGGCTGGGGCCTGGATCATCCAGGACCGTCAGGGGGACGTCCTGGGCTCCGACACTCCTTACATTCTTTCCAGTTGCTTTAAGCTTTGAACACATTCACCTTCCATACCAGTGCTAGGTAGATGGATGCCATCACTTTCCCCATGTCCAGCATTCTGCAGTTGCAGCCAGTTCTGGGATTTCCTGGATACTTCCTGCAGTACCAAGAGCTCCTGCACACTCAGTTAAATGAAGTTACCTTTCAGGTTGTTTTCAGCATTACTGCTTTCCAAAATGTGACCCTTCTAGCCGGCCTTTGTTTCTTGCTGTCATTAAACTGTATGGAAACTAGCATTCAGTAGGGTGGTGGTAAACAACCTCATGGGCGATATTTTCTTGACAGGAAAGAAACAAATCCATCTGTGGTAATTACATTATACCAACAGTCTTATTCAATCAAAACCTCCACAATGACAGTCACTCTGCCCAACTTCCACTCAGCAAAATCCCAAACCAACCAACCAACCAACCAACCAACCAACCAGCCAACCAACCAAAAATCCTTCCCTGCATATTCAAGATTTAGCTACATTTCTGGTTTTAAAATAAAATAAAACTGATTACCAGTTAGTGCAAACTAGCTACATAATAATAGCACATAATCTGCACATACCACTGGCAATCCGGACTGCAAGTTTAAAAGCTAAAGTTTCTTCAGTGCTACAAGTCAATACAATATTGCACAAGAAATAAAAAAAAACAGCAAAATATCACAGCCAAAAATGTGGTAATGTGTTGAACCCAACATTATAAAACTGCAATAATAACTAGATATTAACAAAGACATTTATGTATATATATACAAGAAATGTAATATATTTTCTCATGCTTCTCACTACTAACATGTACCTGGGTTTATTTTTCCTTGCTCTTTGCCTTTAAAAACAAAAGTTCTACCTTTTATTTAGGTTTTAAGTGAGTGGGGATAGAATCACAGGGATACAAGTTCTACCTTTTATTTACGCTCTGCAACCAACTTCAATTCTCAAGTGACTTATGATGGAATTAGCAGCTGGAATTAGCAGCACGCAGCTCCTTCCATGGGGGCTCAGGAGATCAACTCCAATGCAGCGGTGCCAGCTCAGCTCTGCCTGTGTCACTGCTGCCAAACATCCCCCTGTGCTGTTCCTAAAGACCACTGGTGGGCAGAGGCAACGAGCTGCTGGGCACAAGCAATGCCTTTGCCACCACAGCCGCCTCTGCAGCAAGGATTTGCTCACAGCTTTTCAACTCTACCCAGAAAAGGTGACTGAAATAAACACCCGCAGTGCCACGAAAACACATGCCCAACAACGTGGTGGCCACATGTGTTGCCATGTTTTCATGTAGTGCCATGTATTGCCACTCAGAAAATATGAAGTAGCCCATAAAAGAGAGTACACTACATTTACATGCTTTAATGAGATTTTATAATGCAGTCAGTTTCACAAAGAAAATAATAAAAATGTATTTGGGATTTATTCTGATAGTGTTATACCAACACCCAGGGATAATAATCGTAATGTTTTCTGCTTTTCTACATTTTTAGCTTTGCATTTTTTTCTGTAATGATCTATTTGTTATGACATACAGTATGTGTGACAGATGTCCGATGCTGGCTGCTAAAAAGTAGCAGAGCCCTGTAGGGAAGCAGCAAAAACTTGTGCGTCAGCACAGAAAATGATGGAAGATTGATAATTACTGCTTGTATCTGAGCTTCATTCAGCAGACTAGCATGTCCAAATTGTAATTTGGCCACGGATCCACCATTCTATTTACAATGTATTGGAATGAAAATTCCCAGTTTCAAGTAATTGATCATTACGATAGCCAAAGTAAGTGCTTTTAAAGGCAAATTCAGGGTAATTGGAAATTCTGAAGGGAAATAAGAAGAGATGTACTCTAGTCTTGTTTACCTCTGAGGAATCTGTAAAGCCATTTACAACTCTGCACAGTGAACAAAAACGGAAGTGTAGACCCAGTGCTGGTATCTAGATCTACTCGTGAATTTTCAGAGTATTTTTGTAAAAAGACAGCAAACAACAGACTCCACAATTTAAAGAAAACATGATTTTTTCCAGGAGAAAGCCCATCTGTGACTCCAAGGAACTATGGCATCCTGTCTTAAATGCTTCCATTAATTCTATTTTCTACAAGTAAAGAAAGAAAGAAAGAAAGAAAGAAGAGGGATTTAGACAGAAACTTGCAAATTATGTCCAAACTGCTAGACTTGGAAGGAATGTGTGGAAAGGGTACAGAAAATCATGGAAGTGTGCCTCAGCTCTTCATGTTGTGCTGTGGTCTTCACTGTCCCCATAGGTGCTGTGCAGAGCTGGGCTGCTCAGCTTGTGAGTCTGCCCCAGCAACTCTTCCAAGAGAGGCTCAGTGTCTCCTTTTACTGACTAGAGAAGAAAAAACAAAACTAACAAAGGGGAAAAAAAGAACCAAACCAAAAATAAAACAACAACAACAACCAGACAATTTTTCATAGGACTCATCTGCTTCTGAAAACTCTCTGTAGCTCCTGGCTTCCACTTTGCTGCAGGCAGAGTGGTCTCTGTGATGGGCCAGCTCAAGGGCCGGTGTGCCTGCGGCGTGAGGGATGCAGGGGTCTGCTGTGCACAGCACACTGCTGCACTGTGTCAGCCAAGGTTTAAGTGGCAGAAATAGCAGGTGGAGTTCATCTATTTCACAGTAACTGAGAATAATCACTCCATTGTTCCTGGGCTTCTTCCCTCCCCCTTTCCTTTCTTCTTAGAGCAGATGGCATAAAAGAGAGGTTGGTCTGAGAAACAGCATCTCTGCAGTGGTGTGAGGATGGAGACTGGGCTTTAGGTATCACAGACCCTCATTTAACAAGGCACTTATGCATTTTTGTGGCTTAAGTACAAGCAGCCCCCGTTGACTTCAAAAGAATGACTCACAAGGTTAAATTTATGTACATGATCAAATACCTTGCTGAAATGAGGCCATGGAAAACATCCATTTTTCAAAAAAGCTGGGATGAATTTAATTGAAGACACGCATTTCCTTTCAACATGCATTTTTTCCCTATTGTACTTCTTTTAATGACCACATAAAGTAACTGAACAATTCTGTGGAGTCTGTTTGTATATCCTCAGGAACACATAAAGTATTTTCACAGATACACAAGTGCAGATGGAGCCTAGGAAAGGGTGTGGAATCTAGCGGCTGCACAAGATGAAACTGGACTCCTAATGTTGCTGGAGTCAGAAATGATAGCACCAGACCCTAAAGGCTGCCTGTCAATCTCAGATGCAGATGGTACTTCGTCCAACTGGCCTTCGTGTCAGTTCCTTCAGCCATTTTAGTGACAACACAGTTCCCTAGAGGACAGATCCTGTTGCTTTGCAGCCTGGATTCATACCCAGGGCACTGTGGTCTGTACGATCTCTGCTCAAAGTAGGTTTTTTTAATGCTAATACAGTGCCTCTTCTTGCCCTATCCCAGCCCCAACCCCCCATGCAAAAAGAGATGGTCATTTTCTTCCTCATTTCAAATGTTCCAATTTATCAAAGGGATCAGCAATAATTGTCTGAAAGATTCACTTTTGTTATGCATGCCAAAACTATATATAAAATCCCTGCTAATAAAATTTGCAGACAACACGGTAATTGGCAGCATGATTAATAAGGATGACACTGCCATCAAACAGAGCAGTCGCAGAAGCCAGGCGTGTTCAATCACAACCTGTACACACACAATTGCATGTTAGCTTTCCCACCTTTGCACAGTAACTTGGACAATGCTGTGAAAAGCTGTGATGCTGAAAACTATTTAGGGATTAGTGGACCATCAGTTTAATGTGAACTTCTAGTGTGATGCTGTAAGCAGAAAGGCCCCATGCTATATTTAGCTGTATAAGCAAGGAAGTAGCAGGCAAATGTAAGGATGCAATGTTCTCTTTGTGACACTGGAGAAACTAATTCTAGAATATCTACTTCCTGTTTTACTGCCTACTTTTAAGAAAGGGAACAAACAGCCACAAAGTGATTATAAATAGAAATAGAAGTTAAGTGGGGTAAAAAACCTCTAAAACACTTAATAAAACCCCCTTCTGTTTTGCTTATTACACTTGAGCTTGGCCCTTGAGCTTGGCCCTCGAGCTTTAACATGGAATAAAGGTGTGATTAAGGGACACCGTGACCTGGAGAAAACCTATACAAAACCAAAAGCAATGACTACAAGTTACAGTCAAATTCAACTGAGAAACAAAGCACAACTTCTTCAGCAACTAATCTTTCACAGAAGCTGTGGTTCTGCGACTTTGGTTCTGCAACTCTGCCTGTTTTCAGATCAAACCTGAGTATGTTCCTAGATCACATAAAATTCAGTCAAAAGTAGGAGGTTCAGTATAGAGCAAACTGGAAAAAAAACACCTATGCAGTTTGTTTTCTGTAGAAGGTCAGACTGGCTGAGCTTAAGCTTTTTCTGGGCTCAAAGTCTCCAAGAAGTACAGTTTAAGTCTGAAAAATGTCATTGAGAGGTCAGCCATTTATTGTGCTTCCATGATGTCATAGAAATTTGTTCAGTCTGCAAATTAAAATATATTCTTCCTGGCTGTCAATACTGCAAAACCATCTTAGATTCTGAAAGTCAAATTTGGGTGTTTAATTGGAGGCATGATTGATTATCTAATCTAAAATGTGTGTTGAAAGCATATATCAGAGAAACATCATTCTCTTCAGATTATGTCCTCATAATGCCATTTTCTGCACAAATGTAAGTAAATGCAGCATTTGGCTCTGCACTTTGAGCTTACTTCACAGACATCATTCACTCCAGGAGAACTGGTTTTAAGAGTAAGGAGCCAGCAAAACGTGATTTTTGTTTCTACAAGAGTGCATTTGCCTAGAAGGACACCCTGCAGCTCAGAAAGAAACTGCAGTTCAGTTTTCATGTAGCAGGACTTTCACTGGAGACCTACACATCAAAATTAATTGCTGTGTACTTAACCAAAAGATACCAAAATGGAATGAAAGCACTGAACTACGTATTTGACTCACCTAGCATGCCTATATGTAAAGTAATATGTATAACATAGTTTCTACTGCACTTCTACTTCAGGCTATTCAAAGTTGCAGATAAGCTGTTTTGTAAAAGTATTAGATTAAAATTGGACCACCCAGAATAGACACATTTTGACTGTGCTTTCAACAATACACAATTATGTCTAACAGACATAAAATGATTTTAACTAGATGAGAAGTCAGGGCAACACTCCAGATCTATTGATTGAGAAGAACAGCAACTGCCTGAATGGTATTACTTCAAAAACCTGACCCAAGAAGAAAAAAATTTAAACGCCAGGGCAAAAGCCTTCTGGATACCAATTAAATTCTGTCATATTGAGGAATTTTATAGACCAATACCAAACAAATTATCCTATTATCATGTATGCAAAGGCTCTTTCTTAAAGAAAAAGCCCATCATCATATAAAATTATCCCCACCTTATTACATGAAAATAAATTTCTTTCATTAACACAGATAATGTTATGAACTTGTCTTTTTTCCCACACAGGGTTAACATGAAAAGAGGGAAGAATGGTAAAATATGAAACTTTCTCTTTAGCTTCACCTTTCACACGCTGGTATCATACAACAGCAGAAACTAATGAACTTGCTCATCTTCGAAAGCCCTTTTGCATGCTTCTTCCTTCACCCTTAACTCTGATCCTTGCAGGTCTTCCCTTATGTGTGTGCCAATTTTACTGGTACAATATGAGCACTTTTATTAGTTGTGTTCTGATGATTTCTACTGAGAGATACTTAAAGCTTATACAAGTCAAAAACTATTTTATCACTTCTGAAGAAAACTAATAGTGCAGAGGCACTGAATGATAAGAGAGACCACTGAATTTATTTAATAATGCATGTCCATTTCACAAAAATGGCCTGTGTAATCCTTTTAAAAATAATAACCTGTTCATTTCAGACCTTGCACAATGCTTCTCTTTGTCCCTTGTAAGTCTCTCAAATGTCTTATTTTAAAGGAATATATAGTACTCCCGGAAGACATTTTCCCATTTCTATTCTCTTCAACTCCTGTGAGCCCTTGTTCTGTGTGATAAGGCAATCTCCTTCGGGATCTGAGCTGTGTAGTTTCGCACCACGAGTGACAAGGACTCAACTTGAATAACTGCTGTGCGCAGGTTGTAATTATGTCAGCTGGAGTGTTGAACAAGGGGACTGATTAATGTGAGCCCCAGCCCAGGCACAGTCCCTATCAAAACCTTCGTGCAGGCCAGCAGTGGGGATGGGTTAAAGCAGAAAGACAAAACATGCTGTATCGTCCATGATAGATGAATTGCTCCAACAGTCTTCAGGCAGATGTTCCAGGACAGTATAATATACAATTACTCTGCCTTATCACCTTCCCAGGGACAATAAAGCTTCCTCCTTCTATAGCTCATGTGAGTGAAGGCAAAATTAGTTTTACTTTTACAACACTGACTCACTTATCATGTTGCCTTGATTGTGCTTTTACAGCTAAAGAAAACATATATTGCACTCTTAAACTAAAAACAAACAAACAAACAAACAGAACCCACCAAAAAAACCCTTCACTCCTCATCCTTTATATAAAACCAAACTATTCCTTTGAATCTATTTTGCATCATAGTAACACAGTCCTTAAAGGGCTAATTCAGAACGTGATTCTAGGGAACACCACTAACTTTAGAACAACTGGACCTAGTTACAAGCTTAATGTTATATGTACATATATGAATGGACCTACTCATTCCAGTCAGAATGCATAGATAATAAAAAATACACAGGTTTGGTGCAAAAAATGCCTATGTGAATAACATGCCCTTAGTGACTATTTCAACTAAGCACTCATCCTAAAAATGCTACAACTCTCTTGTAAAACATTTCTTTGAGAAGTCATGAATCCACATGTATCCTTAAAGGCCACAAGAGTTTACAACTATTATAAACAATTCATGTATTTTCTAAAAGAAAATATAAATTAAGTAAATAATAGACATTTAGGAGGAAAAAAAAATCTATCTATCTGTATTTGTTTCCTTTTTGTTATCTGATGTATACAGTCTGGATTTTTTTGCTGCAGAGATGGAAGCAGTCTCTATGTTTCAGTGCTGTTTCCACGAGTTTGAAGAACAGCAGCTTACTAACATGAGGTGAATACCAAGAGAAGAATATAGCTCATAATATCCTGAAATCTTTCCTTTCTAAGCACTGGATGGGTATAGATAAAGAAACTGTGCTTTAAAGAAGAGAGTCTAAATAGTTCCACTTGCATTCCAAGATGCATTCCTTTCAGTATTACCCTTTCTTCAGCTATAAAACATTGACACGATCTCCAAAAAGAAAACAAAAAAATGCACCCAGAAATGCATTTAGTGAAACATTTATTTGAAGGTTAGGTTTAAAACAAAAAAAGGCTAAAACAGCCACGGATGATTCTATTGGCACTTAAGACTGCACACATATTTGAAAAAAATCTATTTATATGCATTTAATTTTCATGAAAGGTATTGGACTACCAGTCCATAATGGAAAGATAAGATTTTCTAAGGAGTCAATAGGAATTAGGCACTGATACTGCACTTCACCTTGAAGGCAGGGTCTCAGCTGCTAGACCTTCTTCAAGATTTTAGTCATTAAACAGTATCACAATCCTGGCAACAATAACATTTCACCACAACAGTACAGGCTTTCCTGTACTCCTCTGGTGAAATGTAATCCTGTGTTTATGAATCAAAAAGTAGCTCCAAGAAAGCTGGCACATTCTCACTGCATAGCATGCTGACCAGAGAGGACAGCACAACAGGATAATGATACGCCAATTTCTGTACAGAGACACAGGGAAGAAAATGGTCTTGGCCTCAAAAAAACTATAATCTAAGTATT
Organism: Passer montanus; assembly: GCF_014805655.1. Taxonomy (NCBI): domain Eukaryota; kingdom Metazoa; phylum Chordata; class Aves; order Passeriformes; family Passeridae; genus Passer; species Passer montanus. The sequence goes on from NW_024367037.1 coordinate 7,635,174, forward strand.
GAGAAGGATATGATAAGCAGACAATAGGTAAAAAGAGTAGTGATAGGTTTGGGAGACAGGGTATCAGTAACACAGGGTAGAAAGCTTTTGGTTTAGGTGCGCTGTTGGGCACGGCAGTACGAGATGGCAACTTAGTCTGTCCTTCAAAACCATTCAAATTAACAATGCAATTAGTAGACATAATAAAGAGCAATGTAGGTCTCAACATTTGTATAAATTAGGTATCTACTGTTTCTAAAGAAAGATGTAGGTCACCAATGGGAAATATCAGAAGCTCTAATTTGTAAATCTCTAACTTGGAAAAGGAAACAACGTTGTCCTTAACTTTATAGAAATGACTCCGCTATTCTAGGTAGCAAAACTCCAAAGTTTAGGACTGCCCTTATCTTGAGGAAGGCTGAGTCTGTCCTCTGTCCCAGGAAAGTATATTAGCTGGCACAAAATATTGCACATCAACCCCTTCTTCTTGAAACTTTGCCATCAGACAGCAAGGAACTGCCAGGAGCAAAAAGCAGATCTAATCCCTGCTTTCAGTAACACTCTTCTGTTCAGTTATTTTCCCCATATAATTTTCTTTAAAAAATCCAAACAACAGCCTTCTAAACACTTTGTCCTGTGCCCTTTCAGCTGAAAATCCTAAACAATAACTCAAATAAGGCTGCAGACAGAAGTTCATTATGAACTAAATGAATCTTGACTTGTCCAATATTCAGGCCTTTAACACATACCCAAAAATACAGGAGTGGGGCCTGTTTGCCTAAAAAATGTACCAAAATACTTGAGGCAGACATAGCCATTTCCTCAGGACAAAGACTTGTGAGCATGCCTCAGTGATTTCACTCAGTTGTGCAAGAACTTGCAAACTCAAGTGGAGAGAGAACTGAAAAACAGAAACTCCAAAAGGAGTACATGCTTCTGGATTGAGATGTCTTTTCACAAGATTTAGGAGATCAGATTCTCTCTGAAAATCAAGTGAAAAATAGAAATAACTGGGTTCTCAATCCCACAACTTACTTGCCTGGTTGAATTTTTTTACTTTCAGGATACATCTTGTGGAAGGTGCTGCCAGCTCCCTGGCTTTCCATTTCTCTCCTTCCTAAGAAACAAGTACCATCATGACAGGCGAGAATTGTCACTTCACCGAGGACATGGAAGGAAGGTGAACAACATCAGTGGAGCCAGGATTTTATCCACTGGCTTTGTTTTTGTTTTATATTATCGACCCTGTGACAGTACACACTTTCCAGCCAGTGAGAGCTGATTCCCAACTGAGCTATGGAACAGAGATGCTTAGATGGAGAGGGGCTTAGTTATAATCCTTTCTGTTACAGTACTCCTGACAGGCTACTGGTGAACTGAAAAAATGGGCGCTTCAGAGTAGGAGAAGAAAATAAAGATTCTCCTGATGTTATGTTTTAGACTTCTAAGAGAAAAGACATCCGAACAAAAGAGGAAGCCAGGAACAGATGCAGCTGGAAAAGAACTCAGCAAACAAATATTTGCCCTTTAGAATCAAGTTCTACAGTGCACAGTACCAACAGAGCTACCATCACCCAATACTGTATTTTCATCTCTCACCTCTTGCACCACCACTAGGAAACACAAAGCTATTCCCAAAAGCTGCACTCGCTGGCCTTGTTTGTCTGACTTGATGTCCCTGCATTTATTTAAAACAGACTGGATAGCAGACACCTGCTTTGCCCTCACAAGGGCTCACATTTAGGACTTTCCTCTCTGGTCTGACACAAAGGAACAAATCCAATACAAATTCCTTTATCTTTGAGACATTTCTTCTACTTGAAAGTTTTACTGCTCTTCAAAATGACTATATTTCAGCATGCAAAAATCAATCAGCTAAATACCATATGACTGTGCTATAATTTATTAGTGCTGATCAAAATCTTAAAGACTAGTAATTAAAATTCAAATTAAAATGTGATGAAAGTCACATTTAGCCACATAAATGAAGAGGCTGAATTTCAAATAGGAACAGAGCCACTGGACACCATGATATTTGTGGATGCTCAGTATCACTAATAACATGTAAGAAGAACCTACCAGTTCTTCAAACTTTGTTTCTTTTTCCTGAAGTAAATACATCTATATAGATCTATGAATATGTCAGTCCGTCAGTGAATGACTTATAGAAAAAGCGCAAAAAAAAGCACTTGTGGAACAATCTCTCCACAGTGGGAAGCTTCTTCCTATTCAGTAAGAAATGTCACTGATCTGAATCGCCCAGGTATAAATCTTTTCCAAATGACCCTTTTTCCTAAAGAAAAGCACAGATTTTGGGGGTCTCCTCCTTATCCTTTGAAAAATACCTTTTAAATTTTACCTTTAAAAAGGACGTATCCTGACGACTTGCAACAAACAAGTTAATTTGGGACCCAATACTTTGACATATGAGCATTGTACCAACTGAAGCATGATTTCCTATGCATTCATGCCCTGTTAACTAAATCTCCCACTGCACCAATGCACCAAACAACAGTTCCCCAACATGTTCCTTCAGGATATCCCCATCCAAGAAAAAACAGTTGTTCTGGGTAGTGAGGCTGGATTGTAAGAGAGAAGAATGCATGACAGCTGAATTTTGCCTGACTGGCGTGATTTTTTTTTTCACTCCTCTCCTCATCCACCTCTTTCAGGAAACATGAACTTAATTTATCTCAGCAGCTACTACAGAGTGCCAGTTTTCACTGAAACTGGCCAACAACTTAAAAAGTTATTAAAGAAATGAGTGAAAGATGGATGGATGGGCTGGCATAAGTCTCACAATAAGTTAGGGACAGAAGGCCAAAAAACAATCTTTGTCAACTGATTAAAAAAAACCCTGCTTTTCCAAACTAAAGATACATCTTTTTTCCTGAAACCAAAACAAATTACTAATGGCTTTTTATATGTTAAAATACCCATATAAGTGATCTCCAAAATTTGCTAATGGAAATGGTTCTCTGCATTTTAAAAAGAGCTTTTTAACAAAAATATGTCTGAAACACCATATTTTTCCAATGAAACATCATCAGAACTTAAGAATTTACTTTAGTAGTTAAACAACTTTAAAATGGTTCTAAGTATTGCTTCCCCTGTAGATTGTGCATGCAAAATTTCAACAGAAATGTTTTGAAGAAGCTCATTTTGAGAAGGCTTTCCACATGGGATTTGCAGCAGAACAAATAATGTCCCATGCTACAGTTGTTAGAGAGAATCCATAATCATCTTGAACGGGAATTGAAGGAGCATGCACGGAAGTTACAAACATAAAACAATAAATACTATCTTTTAAGGGGTATTAGCAATATCACAATGAATCACAGGATCAGATAGTTTATATCAGTAGAACCACTAGCTGTGTTTACAGGATTATAACACAAATAATTTTAGAGTATTATGAAATGAAGAGTTTGTGGGTTTTAAATGATAACTTCACTAAATATATATATAACAAAGATAGCAATGCTGAAGAACACCAGGAGAAGTATCCTTTTAATGCATTAACTAAAAATGTGGATTTATGGGTATAGATCTATATTCTAGGAACCACAGTGAGCTGGGTGGTTTGCTTAAGTGGAACGAAAAAGAAACCTGGGAAAAAAACCTGTGCGCTTACAGAAGGAGGTGGGAAAACATCAAGGAATGTCTCCACTCCAATCCCCTGACCCATGGGGGTGGGAGAGAGGAGAACACTGTTGCATTAGCTTGTTCCATTGCATTAGGCACACTAAGCCTCAGCATATCTAACTTGATGAGGAGATGATGAGGTGTGCTGTACCAACCTCATCTTTTCTCTGAAGACACAAAGTAAGAAGTAGCTTTGACCCAATGCATCCAAAACTGCAGAGCAACCTTTTGTTCATATATATTTTCTCTCCTTAATTCCTTTTCCATTATTAAAAGAGCATATTTTAAAACACATTAAAAAAAAAAAAAGATAACACCAGAGCAGTATTCCATCACTTGCAATAACTAACCTGCATGCTTTATATGCTGGTTATTCCCTAGAAGTCTCAGCTATATCTACAGCTATTATTCAGACCTAAACAGGTCTACCAAAACCACAATAATCATCCCAACCAAGGACAAAATAGCTGTAATAAGCAACTTAATAAGTTACAACAGGACAACAGGCTCCTCTCCAGATTGACTTTTTGTAAGTAAAGCCTCAAGGGAAATAGGGATCCCTGATCCATGACTTATGAGAATAAAGTAGAGTATCATACAACAGAGACTGCAAAATGGTTTTAGGGATGGTGAGCTGTTGTATACCAAATGGCTTGTCTTCCTTATGCCATATTTTCCCATGGAGAATGCAACACCTTCTTCCAGCCGCTCAGGAAGGAGAAAAGGCAACAATGAACAATGCAAACCTTGAGACAAGCTCTCTCCTGGCCAACACTAAGCAGCAACTTTGAACCCACAGTTCAAAGCAACATCTTCAGAACCCTGAGCTCCCAAATCAAGAATGCCTCTCTCTCCAAAACAAAAAGCTGAGGTTCTCAGAGATGAGCTTTCAGCCCATAGGGGTAACCCACAACACTGGGAAGAGGGTGGCCAGGAGCACCAGACTTCCAAACGCCAGGTGCTGATGCTGCTCCAGAGCCTCAGTCCCACCCTACATATGGTGGTGCCTGGCAGACACTCTCCAGCTGCACTGCAGAGGTGCAGCCTGGTGTGGCGAGCTCACACTTCCACTCTGCAGCTGGGGAAACAGTGGTGGTGACAGAGGCTTTAGTACCTGAGTTCCAAAAGTGACCCAACATACCTCCCCAGGAGAATTTGGGCAGAAGGTGGTGCAGAGACAAGGGCAACTCTGCTGGAATGTGCAAGGAATTTTATTCAACTTTAATAAATCAGGAATTTCTAACAATGCCAAATTTATCTGGAAAATTGCTCACCATTTCTAATGCATTAAAAGTATCTAAGTAGCAAGCTTTTCTCAAACACAAAAGCTCTTTTCTTTCCCTATTTTACTTGCTACTCAGCAGTTCTTTTCTTTATCTCATTTTCATCAGACTTTAAACAGAAAAAGCCTTTCCCTTTCTTCCCCTTGCACTACAGTATACCTCTTTCTGGGACTTCAGAACAGAATTTCTTTCTGTGACTTCCCCATATTTAATCTGTTTTGTATGTCACATGTGAAGGAGGAAGAAGGAAAGTTGTCACAGACAGCATTAACACAGGAACTTGTTTTACAGGGTAGTAGCCATGCAGCCTGGAGAATAAACCCCACACAACACAACAGGCTCGTGTCAATCAATTTCATCTTGGAGACCTATAATGCTACCAAAGTAATTTCAGATTGCTAGCTACCTGCCACATAGTTAGATGGTAGCTATCAGCAGTAATAATAATAATAATAATAATAATAATAATAATAATAATAATAACAACAACAACAACAGCAATTCCTTGTAGATTTCATCACCCTCAAAGATAGCACTGGGGATTAAGCAATGGCAAAAGAAACAAACAAATTAATTATTTTATTCTCTGCTGGCAGGCAAGAGCAAAGAAAACATATACGGTTGTTTTAATATTTTTTAAAATATGTTTTACACAAAAGGCTCACATTAATTAAGCTATGATGCCAATGATTATTTTTAGATCAAACCATTCTACCAAATGGAAGTTGATTTGTAGACATAAAAAAAATCTCCATTATACTTTTTATCAAAAGCATTGTAAAAATAGGAAATTACAGGTCTTTTTGCTACTACAAGCTATATTAAGACCATAGCATTGCTGTTCATCTTGTGGTTAATACTAAAATGTTATTTACTATCAAAATACAACATACTTAGGATTGTTTTAATTTGAATAATATGCTGGTGTTTCAGATTGATAAACATGAATTAAGTATATATTAAATATAAATATACATGTATTTATGACAACATATTTATGCTCTTTGAGAAAGAGGAATAGATGAGACAGTGATGACTACATATGATAGCAAAAAAAGAAGTGTGAGGACAGAGAGAAGATAAAATGCGATAAAATAATACATTAGTTACATTAATCTGTGTAAAGTGGTCTTATTCATATTTCCTAGACACTAAATACTTCAAGGTTCTGGGTTAAGTGTCTTGGACACTGATTCAGAAAAAACAGCATCAGTTCGGCAGGGAAGGGGCTGCCTCAGAAACATTTAGAGACAAAGCCCAAATTGAACAGTAAGGGAAAGACAATGATTACTGACCGAAATCAGGAGACAATGTTTTTTCAGAACTTAAACTGTGAACAAATTACAAAGTGCTGGCCTACAATCAAGACAGGCTGTAACAAAGAGATGCTGAAACCAGATATTAATTTTTACATTGATATCAAAATGGCTTCAAGTCTCAGTAACATTAAACTCAGCAGTCTCCTTTCAGTAATTTAGCACAGCATTTAGGCTTAAACAGGTCCCTTAAAAGTTGTCCTTCAAAGGACTCAACCTAAAATGAGACTAGAATAGTATTATCAGTGTTTGCAATTGCATCACCACTTAAGGCAGAGCCTTAAAGTCCCAAGTTCGGTGTTAGCATGAGAATCACAGACCCATTTGAAAGGCATATTTTAATTCCTCTTTCTTAGAGTGGCAATCGGGGCGGGGGGAACAACCCCTAAGAATAAACAAGTAAATAAAATAAATAAATAAATAAATTAATAAGAAGGAAAAACCCAAAACAACTAAAGAGGTAGAAGGCCTCTTCATACCTCTTATTGATGAATTTCCTCAACAAGTATTAGTCATTAAAATCAGTAAAAGTCCATACTACCCTACTACCAAGTAGAGTGCATTTACTACGCTTTTAATTACAAATGTGGAGGACCTCAAGAAATGATGACAGTATTTCATGCTGTGCCAAGGCCTCTTAGCATGGCAACTTCCCAGCAGACCACAGTCACCGAGTCAGCGCATGCCAGTGCACATGTGTGTGCTCGGACACCTATCCCCTCCTAAAAAACAATCGTACACACACGTTCTCTTAAGCACTCCAGGCAGTGACATTGGACAGGGACAGCTTTGAGAGACAGAGCCCACGTTCTTTTATACACTGCCACCAAGGATTGCCCAAAACTGCAGAGACACAGTTTCTCAGTCAGGGCAGACAGCACAGACACGTCCCAACAAGGGTCATGTCGTTACCTGTGTGCTCTGCGGTTCCGAGTGTCAGGAATTACATCTGCTCAAGCTGGTTAGCCTGAGAGCTGATCTGCATTGGCTACTGCAACACTGCATTTTTTCATTCTGAGTTCACCATATAAAATATGTGCTATAACTAACGTGAATATAAGAGGTTTTATTAAGCCACAGAAACATTACAAAAGGGAATAATGCTGACCATTGTTTTGTATGCCATGTATTCACTGGAATAATTAAAATGTTTTTGCAACTATATCTAAATTCTATTTCAGATTATTTTTCTTTTAAAGACTTAAATGCTACAACATATTTTATTCCAGATTATTAGAAATATTTCCAAATATTTTACCTGAATGTTTATTAAAAACTAAGGAGGGAATAATATTCTGAGTTTTCATCTGGGAACTGTGCCCATGCACTGACAGAATGTCTCTCTAAACTTCTATCTTCATTTGTTTATAAGTCTCCTAGCACTAGGCACTGGATATCCTCAACTCTTGCTGCTGAACACAACAGAAGCTGGAGTACTTCCCAAAGGCCCTGTTTCCTGTATTACATACCTGCTTTATTTTCCGTAACAACTTTGTATTTACAAAGTATATGCACCATGTTTTTTCCAATTCTGCATTTGTGTGTATATAAATATATATATAAGTGTTCTCTAGTGCAATGCTGGTTGCCACCTGGAATCCTCATCAGCCTATATAGCTGTATTACTTAGTTATTTCCTACACAGGCATATTAAATTTCACTGGTTACAAAGCACATGTTGATATTAATGTTTTAATGATAAATATACTGTTTTCATCATTTTATGTAGAATTTGCCTTAACAGCCTTTCAGTTTTGCTATGAATTAGTATGTATTGTTACCTCATCAGTAAAGTAGTCCCTAGTTATCTTTGATGTAACAAGGGAATAGTGCACAGCTGATGCAATCATACCTAAAAGTTATTGAATTCACCAAAACAGAGAGAAAACACTTACTTTGCACATTCTTATGACTTAGGTGCAAATCCTGGAGTGTATTATAAACTGGTCTTTACAACCTATGAACAGATACTGTAAGTCAGACAGAAATAGGAACTCCCTAGGGATGCTGTCCAAAAAAAGAAAAGTAGCCCCTGTGGAGTAACTCCTCCTAAGTCATGCTGCTGCTGCTGCTGAAAATATGCAATGAATCCGTCTGCAGCTGGAATTTCAGATGCCATAATCCCTTACAGAATGTTGTCTAATTATTTTATTATGCATAATAAATGTAAAATATTTATTTTAGCTTACATAATAATATTAAAAATGTATGCTATTTATTCTCAGTCTTGTAAGACATCCTTCGCAAGTCATATACTTTATAGAAAGGAATGCATGCTGTTTTGCTGGTCTGGCTGTTTGTTTTATCCAGCTTCTACACCTCCTTATCTGTGGCTAAGGAATACCCCTGCATATTGCCTTCCATTCCCTCACCACCATGGGTACTCTGTGCAAAATGAACCATACAGTGGAATCCCAAAGAACTGAAAATTATTTTCTTTAATCACAGCAGAGGGATGGCCTGAAGCATATTAACATAATATCAGTCCCACACTCTTGTGGTCAAAGTAGTAGCAATACTCTTTCTGCATCACAAAGCTATGCAAGTGCTTCTCCTGAGCACTGTAATCCAACAAATTTGATCATGTGAGAAAAGCAGAGTTCTGCCTTTTTTATGCTCCCCCCATGTAACTCAGATCCATTTCACTGAAACATCCCTCTCACACACCATAAACATAAATTGCCTGAGAAGTTGTAGTAGTTATATAGAAAATCAGAAAAAATGGGAGTTAAATTTAAAAGCTTACATATGAATAAATGAGATTTCCCTTTCTTAGACACATGCAAAAAATGAGTTTAGTTCTGAAAATGCTGTATATCTGCATCTTTCATTCACAACATCAGACTTAGGGGAATTTTTCACTTCTGCAATCAGGATAAATTCAGGTGATTAACTATGCCACAGGTTTAGAAAGTCTGTCCACAGACTATACAGCCAACAGATTCAAAAACCTGTGTTACAGACGCTGTTTGAATTCAGGATGTTATACAGCTCTTCAGTGTGTACTGTGCCCACTATCAAATGCAAACAGTATTGTTGTCAGTGTTACTCCAGGATGGTGTCATCTGAAAAGTTCAGCCACATAACACATCTTTTTAAATGACTAAGAAATATAAAATAAGCATTGCATAAGTAATGGTAGTGCAGGGCCCTGAGAGACCAATTCTGTATTATAAAATTAGGTTGAACATTAATTAAGAGTGAATGAATATATTTGTATGACAAAGCACATTGACTTAAGAATGGAGAGACATGCTGTGTGATTTGAAAAAGTAAATGCAAAGGAAAATCATGCATATTTTTATCTAAATAGGAAAAACCTAAATTGAAAACCCAAATATGAAAAATATGTAATCAAAAATACAAGTAAATATTTGTGTTTTTGAATATTATACTTTGCTTCCTTCTAAAGGATTTTTAAAACTAGACTGAAAACATAATTTCAAATTATAATTGTTACTGGAAGTTCCATACTACTGGATCGAAAAGCAGATGTCAATTTTTTTTGTCATTAAAATACAAAAGATTTAGACAAAAATAAATATCAAGTGGTCACAGTACAAAAACTAGAGATGAAAGGGAACATTTTTCACAAGAATACTGAAGTACAACTATAAGCATATGCATACTATAGAGAATTTATAATTTGTGAGCTAAAAATGCTAAGTTAGTTTACTATTCCCTTCAGAAAACCACATCCATTCATGTCTTTTTCTAGTTAAAAAAAGAATGTCTCATGCTGTGTGCTATATAGGGAATAAATTGCCTTTTCTGTTCCATGCAGCCAAAATCACTCTTTTCCCCATAGTATCATACAGTTTATCATACTTCAGTTTATAAAGTTTATAACAGTTCCTAAATTCAGATTAGTTTCTTCCAATAGCCCTTTTTCGGTCCTTCTGGCCAGGGTTATCTAGCCTTTCACTCACTAGACTGGCAAGAATTTTTGCAGGATGATTATTCACAATTTCAGGCTGAGGAATTGAAAAGCTTGAAGTCAAGAATCTCCAAGAATACTCTGAACACCAAATGAGCTGAATGGGGATCATTTAACTATCTTGTACTTAGCCACTGTTTTAATTCAAGTGTCTCAAACTACTTTATAGAACAGAGATCAGTTATCAATGAAAGGAAATTTTATATTAGGACTAAAAATACTTTCCTCCATATCCCAACACAAAAAGAGGAATACTCACATCCCTGAAAGTACAAGGCTCATTAAAGAGTCTGCAGTTGCCAAGCAACACTAAACAGCAACACATGAAATAGTCTGGATGAACTTACAGAGCAAGGGCCGAGCTCACAGTATCACAATGAGACTTCAACCACTAGACTTAGGGTGAATTTTATCACTAGATCAGCAGATTTTAAAATCTTCATTTTAACATTTTCTCTAGATGACACTTGCAAGACTACATACCATCTGCTGAACTGGTGCAAACAGTATTATTTACAGAGTTGCTGTAACTTTCGTTTAAAAGAGAAATACTGCGTGACTTGACAAGGAGGCAATATGTGATTCCTTTAAAGTTGTAGTTTAAAATGAAGAGAGAGGTGGATAGAGAGCAGAACATATACTTGCCAACAGGGCTGGCTAATATCCCAGGACTGTGGAAACTGGCAGGCACAAGCAGGACTGCTGAGCTAAGAAATACAGCAGCCCCTCTATGGGCTCCTCTGCAGCTACACAGAGTGCCTCTCTGCCTCTATGAACTTGCAGCAGCAGCAGCAGCATAGCTCTGGTTCCTGCATCCCTACCAGATGTTTTTCAGCTGAGCTTGGAACACATTTCCTGCAGAATCAAAGCTTCATCAGCTGGTATCTGTAGAGATCAGCCTCCAAAGGTTAGGTCAAAATTGGTCTGTGAAGGATGGAAACTAACATTCTATTGTCATGAAACATTTATTTTTCAATAATATAAAAGCGGGGCATTCCCAGATATTTCTTGTTAATCCTGATAAAATATGCTATGCTTGCATATTCTCTAATAACCTCCAGTATAATAAAATACTCTTAAAACTTTCTATTTCTTGGAATTTATATCCCATATAGAAAACTCTTTATCCAAAGTAAAATTATCTCCTGTCTTTCATTCAACAGAGCACTGGGTTATGCATTTTGTCATCCTGAGTGAGGGAAGCGCATCCACTCATTGGATGTGTGTATCAATCCCCAAACTGATTCACATCTACAACACTCCCAGTCTCTTGGGTCTTCAAGCCAGGATCTCAAACCCACTGTAACCCACTTCTCATTACCTAGCCATGTAATAAGACTAATCCTGCCAGTTGGAATGATTCAGTAAAAGTGGATGACCACAAGATTAAGTATCCTAAAACACACAGCATTAAAGACAGCACTTCTTTTACCTTCAGTGCAGCACATCATGTCACACTAATGCTTACATGCTCTCACTTCACTCAACACAGACCTTTTAACACAACTGCTCTGACAAATGAAAACCACCTCTAGTTCCTCGATGACTTACTGAAGCTGACAAAACCACTTCAACTTATAAAGAAAAATATAAAGAAAGCAGTGACACCCTAAGGTAGCAGCATAGAAACATAGCCCCTTCCCCCTGAGGTTATCAAATTCAGTTCTCTGCAGTTCTAGTATGTGATTTAATGGGTGCTCAGTACAGAAGAGTTCACAGAATGTTTGCCCCACACAAATAAAAAAACAATGATGTTTTGTACAGGAAATGTGTGACCACTGCAGAAGCTTTTCTGTACAAGAGTTTTCTGTAAAGTAGCTCATAAATAGCATGAAAACAGGTATTATGAGAGCAGATAGGCTTCATTATGTAGTCTTGCTTTAGGAAACTACATTGAAACTTATACTAAAGGAACATTACAGTTGTATGTTCAGCATGAAAAGAAAATAAAAAATGCTATAGGGGTATAATAAAATGTTTAACATTTCCCTCTAGTGTGCATGCATCACAACACATACATCTAATCATATACCATTTATCAAATGTAATGCTGATTTTTAAAAACTTTTTGAACATCAACTCTTGCAAATTGCCCACAAAATACTTCTATGGATTCCTTTATGGTACACATAGACTAGCCACCTCACTGCAAGGTATTAAAAGTATTCCAGAATGCAGAAGTGTATTTAAGAGCAAAGATGCACTTAATAACCAATAAGAGATCATTTAACAAGTAGTCTAGAACAAGCCAAAGACACAGGCAATAAGCACCAGAAGTAATCTGCACTGTTCAGTCATATGATTCCTTTAAAATTTAAACTTTAAATTTAAAATTTCAACTGCCCTAACATGGGGATGGGTTTTAGTGGTGTAACACGGGAGGCTTTGCAATGCAACTAACCCTATGGCCAACTTCCATCCTAACACCCTGGCTAGCAAGGAAAAGGAAAACTGGAGCAGAACTGTTCAGAGAAGACTCTGAAGAACTGTAACTAGCTCAAGTTGTTTCCAGTTCTAATAAGTGTCTGGTGAGTATTTATGCTGGTAAGCCTTTTAGAGAACTTTTCTTTTCTTGGTGAAATGGTTGCAACTCAACCAAGAAAAATTTCAAAACCGCAAATGATTTGAAAAGGCAATGTAGATAAGCAGCCTCACCACAGAGAATTCAAACAGACACTGGAGCAGCTGTGAAACAAACACTCAACATTAGCACTGTAGTGTTACCACTAAAAGGTTTCCCATCATTTGTTGTTCTTTATAAAGTAACACCAAATACTGAAGACTAAGTTTTTAAATTTAGCTCCTAATTTAATATGTAATTACTGCTGCCCTGATGGTGTTTTAATGGCAATATATTTTTATTGGTGACTTCAAATGAACCTCATCTGATCACCTTAACCCTTCTCTCATCATGCTTTAGTTAATGACTCATTACCTGTAGTCACACCAGGGACATCTGTAAGGCTTTTCTCCAGTATGGACACGCTTATGTCGTGTCAGATGCGATTGTGTTGTGGAAGCAAAGTTACACTCATCACATTTGAACGGTTTCTCTCCTAGAAGGTGACAAGAGAAGATTATCAGTTTTCATCTACAGAAAAGGAAGACAAACCCAAATTTCTGGCATATCCCTTGAGACATCTTTTAACCTGTGTGTATATATATATAGCAAACACAAACACAACATAAATTTCCAAATACAATGCATTAACTGCAAAATATGACAGAAACACATCAGTATCCAACTGCCTTCCCACAGGGAATTACACAGCAGCAAAAAGGAGGAGAAAGAACAGCACTGAAACAGAGTAACCTTGTTACTGGGTCTTACTCCATGAAAATACCCTAACCAGGTGACAGTCATTTGTCTCACACCACATCTTCTCTTCAGTCTGGGCCAAGAACAGCCCCAAAAGCAACACAGGGGGAGGCAGAAGGTGAAAATCACACTGATGCTTGTATTCAGCATATGCTCAGAAAGGAACATCTCCAGGTGAAAAGTGTCTTTTTTCTATCTCCAACCTAAATTTTTAATGTTATCCTTTAAATAACATAAATAAACTGGGACTGAGAATATGAAACAGAATTCTCCACTCTCCCTATCTTGCCTGTTAGTCTGCCCTTGTGAATATTTTCTGAACAGTAGGCCAATTTTCAGCAGAAGGACTTGAAAGGTTAGTGAAAATAAAACAAACAAACACCAACTACTAAACTTTGACTAGCACAATATTTTCAGATTACTAAAATTCAATCTCTGCTGAATGTACAGCCGCACTGAAAATTTCTAGAGGACTACTAACTGAAGAAAAGTATGGAGAAACTAAAAGCCAGTCCCTGACTTAGGTGATCTTCACTGCAGTGTGCAAGCCTTCCAATGCATTTATCTAAAAACTATATAAAGAATCAACATCCCTGACTTAAGAAATCTGGATAAAACTGCTAGGAACAGACATGTACCTTGTAGACTGTTCAGAGACCTAGGAAAGGCAGTTTCAAATTGAACCATAAGCCTATTAGCAGGTATAATATGAAGTTTTTCAGAATGACAGAAGACACACCACCAGCATAAGACTATCAGTAAGATAGTGGCCTTCTGCAATCAGCAGCAACAGGCCACTCCCAAACAGCCATGCCTTCAAGATGAATTTTTCAAGCTGTTTATAGCAGGAGACACTGAAGATTTTGAAACAGACTTCGCCAGAATTCTAAGAACAGAGAGAAATATGCATTTTTCATTCTTGGAGATTGTTGGGGTTTTTCTTCCCAAGGGAAAAAGATACACAAGGCCCTCAAAGCCTGAAAAACGCCTAATGCTGGATGGAAAGAGAACAGAGCAGCTTCCAAAAGCTCCATAAAGAGTTGGAATAATTGCTTTTAGCAGCTGCGGGAGAGAATACCAGCCAATGTTTTTCATTTATTGTTTCATGGGACAAGGAAAGGTGAAGGGGCAGGACACAAAGCCAAAGCCTCCATGCTGGACAAATTGAGACTGCTAGAAAGTATGTCTTTCCTGCCCCAAATGGGGTTTTCTTGTCAGACCCTGACACTCTGCTCTGGAGAAGCTGATTCTCCCAGCAGCTTGCATGGTAGTGGCTGCTGCTTCAATTAAACTCTCTGGGAGGCCATAGACTCCCTAGCAACATAACCTGTTCTTGAACTGAACATTTCCCCTTCTGATTTATTTTATCATCTAGCATTAAAAAAGATAGCAACATTTTCAAGCCTAAGTAGTTAAGCCACAGGTATTTTAGATAACATACATACTTATTTTAACTGCTTTCATTTAAAATACACTAGAATCTTGCCAACTTGCCCCCTTGAAAAAAAAAAAAAAGGCAGATCTGAACTGAAAGGAGATTTTTAGATTTTTAGTTTGCCATTCAGGAGAGAACAAATCAAATAAAGGTTTGCTGCCATGCCAGGGCAGGGCCAGTGGGGCTGACAGCTGAGTGAGGGCCTGTTGAAGCCAGGAGGGCTTGCAAATTCCATCGTGACTGTAAGAAAAATGGTAATCCTCGCCCACTGCTCCAGGAAGTTTCTCCTTAGGAAATCCTTGTGGCTAACTGCTCCTGTCAAGTAGACTATGTGTAAATCTCACCTGACAGAAAATACATCACAGTAGTACCACACAACAAAAGGCAACTAAATGGGGAGGAAAAAAGACAGCCTAGCACAGCCTGTAATTCTTAGCAGCTGTACATATGAAACAATATTTTTATGGAAAATCAACCAGGTTAATTAGTACAGTTGAAAAAAACCTAAAAGACAACTAGGTATTTCTTTGGGTTGGGTAGTATTGAAGAACATATTAGCTGCAGGAGTACTTTTATTTATTTGTTTATTTATTAAAGCTTTCCACAGACCTACTGATTTAAGAGTTTTTTGTCTTCTCTATCTATGGGCCAGGATGCTTTTAATCGGTCTTTGTGTCCCAGCTTTTCCTCCACCCTTCTTGCCCCCAGACATTTCAGGCAATAAACATAATTCTTTTAATATGGGCTGCCATTAAAAATTCCAAGAGGACTCTTGTTCAGCCCCTGTCAAGGTTCTAATTTATACAAAATTAAAATTACACGAATAAAGATATCAGTATTGACAGTATTTTTTAAAACAATAGTATGTAATAACTTTAAAATAGTGTATCCATAACCACAAGGACAAAGTCTATTCTATTTAAAGACCATTAAAGGTTAAAAAAATTAAATCACCCCCTCACCCATTGCCACTACAGAAGACTAATCTGTCTCTCACCATCTCTACCTTTGTCAATAACAAGCCGCATGAAAAAAAAGATAGGCGCCCCAAAATGACTCAATGGTCAACAAGCTCTATGGAGGAACAAAAAAGAAGGACACACATTCCGAGATCAAGGACCTGCTGTGTGGGGGTTTACTTTGTTTTTAACACAAGCACTTTCAAAAAACTACATTTCCTGACCACGGGATTACAAAGGAAATGGCTTTGCATTTTTGACAATACTGCAACCAACTTCTGAAGTGCATCTGTTGGTTAAGTCACCTGACATGGAAAATTTGTGCTTCAACAATCAAAAATTGGCGGAGAAAATGACAAAAGGACCGCTTCATACAGAACACTAGTATATAAAAGCTGCTGCTAACCAGTAACTTCAGTTTTCTCTTTTTCTCTTGCTACTTAGAGAAAGCTACTTGCTTTCTCTTTCACTTAGAGAAATTGGAAATTTCTTTAAGGTAGGGAGAAAGTTTTAAAAGCCCAGTTTTTTGAGGTCTTTGCTGGTCAAAGGTGTGCTATAATCAGTTTGCCAATCTACTGTAAATGGTGTAAATAGAAAAAGGAAAACAACAAAGATGCTCTTCAAATTTCATCTCTTGCTGAAAAGAAAAATAAGTCTTCTTACTGTGCTGCATTTCCTGTGGTATTCAACATTATAATTCTTTTAAGCTGTGGTGGGGAAGTTGAAGGGAAGAAGCTACATTATACATATAAATTCAATGCCGAGTAATGTAACTACACATTAAAGTCAAAGAGCAGTTCACATGAGAAATAGAAACACAAAGTGAGTCACTCATCTGGATAAAAACACATATATTATTAAATTTTCTTTCTTTATTACATTGACCTATAAATGTCTTGAGATGAGTGAGCAGAAGCAATCATACAAACAGTGCTCTGTACAATATAAGCTACCATCTTCAAAAATGCATGAAAATATTTGAACAAAGACACAATCTCCTTAAGCAGTTCCCCAGGTTCATGGTGACTGCCACAGGAGTGCACAGTAAGTGTACTTACCCACTAACACTTTACTACTGTGATGTACTTCTACCAACCCTGGGAAGATCCCACCACAACCAACACATGGAAAGCAAATGCTGACTGTTGATGTGTAGAAGATGAGAATGGGGTTTTTGCAATTTGCAGGAGTACTAACCAACATTAAAAAAGGGATTTCATGCAAGAGAACACAGGCTGTGACTGATCAGCACTGTGGGACTGAGTCAGCTACTAAAGCACAACAGGGAAGTTTACTGGGAAACATGTAGAAGAATGGGCAAACAAAGGAGGTGAGCAGTACAATAAGAGCAAGAACATAAAGAAAAGATATTTTAAAATTATAAATTGTTTCATATCAAGCCAGAAATAATCACCCTTGCTTGTTTTTTATTCCTAGTTGATCATGATTAAGGCAAAATATTTAAATTATCTGATATTATATGCTTTTTGTATGTGTGTGTGTGAATTTTTGGTGGCTGATTTAGAGGTTATGTATCCTCTTGTGTTACAAAATTCAGGTTCAATTCTTTGTGTAATTCAACTTACTCTAAACCCAGCAGAAAACTATCTTCAGGAAGGTTTTCTTACTGGAACAAAATAAGAATCAAAAAAACTTGCTTCAGGATGACTCAAAACACAATATCTTGTCCCCGCAGCCTTGTTGAGACACCAGAACTGCAGCATCTATGTTCCTGCAGCACTGCAAACCATCCCTTATTGACTGCACAGCACCAGCGATACTGCGAGCAGTCCAAGCTTCCTAAGACAGTTTATCAGAGCCTAGGCAGCCACAAGTGCCTATTGTAAAGCATTTGGCAGACAGAGATGTACAGAGATGTAAGTATTCCTTTCAGTGTGATAAAATTCTGGACCACAAACTCTGGACCATACCTTAACCAATTGCTTCAATTCACAAAACAGAAGTTTACACCTTGGATATTTACATCATCAGTGAAAGACTTTGAGAATATCAGAGACAGATTCCTGCAGAATACAACTGGAAGAAAGTGCACTTGGGTCATAAAATAAAGTTGGAACATCTTCCCAGGACAAAATCAGCCAACAAAATAACTTATTCTCCGTCCAAAATGTACGTTTCTCACAGGACCAGGTCATCGTTACAGACACAATGTATTTAAAACAGAATAAAAATATCAACTGGTAACACACCAGGATTCTCTTGGTAGGTCAAATTATTTGTTCCTACTTTACAGTTGAGATGGCCTATATCAAGGAAATCTTTATGAAAATGCATCATGTTTACAACTATATTAAGTACTAAAGTTTTTCTCTTAAAACTAATGGCTTTTTCTTTCAGTTGAACATTCCCATGCTTCTTTTCATTCAAAACAAAAAAACATCTCTTCAAAGGATAACTCCTATTTACCAAAGTGGTCTCTATAGTTTGCTGCAAGAGTGACTGAGGGTCAGCTTTTTTCAAACCAAGTTATCCTTCATGTTGCCTGTAATATTTCCAAAGAAAATGCATCTTTCACAAGATCAAGGCATTTCTACAGGTACAAAGAAAGAATCTCAACTTAAAAGAGAAGAACAGAGTAAAAAATACCAGAATAAAGAGTATCAAAAGGCTAAGTGGCTGGTCCTACAGCCAGTCTTCCCTTGTGTCAAATCTCCACCAGCAGCTGAACATTTCTCTGGGCTGTCAGGACATCTGAGGCCTTGAGGCTGGGACGAGAGGAGACTTGTTAAGTTGGTTAAGGGTCCTTAACTACATGTAAGGATTTGTTCATTTGCCCTTGAATTGTGGGCCTCTGACAGGTGATAGAAGTAAATTTTGGATTGGAAGATGTTCTGTGTCAGCCCACTTGACAGCTTGTATTACAGTAGGGAATTATTTAAGCCATTTAGAGTATTTTTGATACCTATCCCTTTCCAACGTGATTGTAATTGGCTTTGGCATTATGCTTTGGGAAAATTGTGCCAACTGGAGACAGAGAAAAAAAAAGTAAAAAGAAAAGTACAAGGAGGAATGCAAGAAGCTAATGACTGAGATAAAGTTGAGCACTGGATGAAAAACACAACGGAACCCATGTAAGTGCAACAATGCTAGCAAAGGTGGATTGTGTCATTCTCCTTGAAACAAATAGAAGGTACAGATAATTTTTCTGCTAAAGAATCATCTCTGATTGTTTGTGCCACAGAGGCAGATAAATGCCAAAAAGATAGATCCCTCTGCCTCTGAGATACTGTCCTATATAGTATAAAGTTAATAGCAAAGTAATAACGAGCCTCCAGTCCTGACATAAAATATAAAGTTATGCTTGCTAGATGCAAGCTTCATGATCTATAACCTGTAAATCCCTGTGATCATAGCACAAGAAACCTCTACCACACTGGCAAAAGAAGGGCAAAAATGCCTTAAAAAACCTCGACAGCTTTTCACCAGGAGTACACCATATTTTCAGCCTAATTTTACACATAAATCAGGAAATAAAATAGATTTCCTCTTGGCTGGTGGCCTAATGATACTATATATATATATATATATATTTGATGATAAAGGCTTACAATTCTGAGAAACTAGATCTTCACTCACAACATAGGTACAGACAACATGGGTAAATACAAGAATTTGCATTTCTTCTATATCCCCATCCTGAAAGAACTGTTTACCATTTGTGTGGCTACACTGACTATGAGTCCTAGATGTATGCAAGATCCAATGTGCTCACACGGCAGGACAATCAAAAACAAAAGGTATTTCCTATCCTATTGATAACAATAATTTATTTTTGATAAAGAATTAATTAACTAATCAATTTCTTGGCCCACATTTGTTAAACTTGTGCCAACATGTGAAAATTCTTCAAAGCTCCAGAAAAATGGAAACTTTAATTATAACTGAAGCATACAGCTTCTGTTCCAGTAGTTGTAACTGCTCATATTATCATTCAGAGTGTAATAATAAGATAACTTATTATGTTTACTAAATTACTTTTACTGGTCACTTGAAAAATATAAACTTCCTGCAGTGAATGGGAACTGACTTTGGCAGTACACAAATTTATGTTCCTGGTTATTAGAAAAAAAAAAAATTATGAAAGGAGGATTACTAATGAGACTTGCAAGCAAATTTTGGCCTTGAATACACATATATTTTTTAGAGCTTATCTGTTTCAAGATATTGACTAGCACTGAAAATCCTACCTTTCTGAAAGCATCAAAATCCCCTCCAAATATGGTTGCTTTAAATAAACTAAAAACAGGGTGGGAAGAATTGCTTCAGGCTCTCAAGAAAGAGAGTAGCTGCTCTCCAGGAAATTACACATTTAGATGGTATATGTCCTGAATGAAGATTAGTTTATACAGGGACATAATAAAATCTCCCACTGTGATTCCTTTACAAAATCCATGGAAAATTCATGATGTAACAACTACAGCTTCTCATTTGTTAGCCATTTCTTTCCACTGTACATTAGACAATGGTCACTTAACTCACACTGCAATTCCTGATGATATTACATTATCCTCATGATAGTCAGTAAAACAAAAAACTACAGCGGCTTAAACAGAAACACTTCTATGTCTGTTTGAACAAAATCTATTCAAATAATCAAACACAAGGAACTACTAAAAAGCACAATTAAGGTAGAATGTATTAATAAATGTTTAATACTTACACTTTTTCTGGTCTTCTGAAACTAAGAACCAATTTAATTTTGTCTGATATTAAAATTTTATAACCATGTGGTAGGAAAGTTTTACTAATTCTGGGAGAGAAATCTTGCTTTACATGCCAGCCATGTGGTAACTCTTAAAGTTGCACCTATTAATTACAAAATATCTTAAAATTACAAAAGGGCAACTGAAACAACACTAGCTTTCAACTACACTTCAGTCCAAAAAAATGGATTAATTTATATGTAGTCTCTAATTTTCACCCAGGGACATTCTAGCAGTCTCTTGCAAAATCTTCACAGTAGGTAATCTATTTGGGCCTTGGAAAAAATAAATTAGTAGACTTAGTATTCATTGAGAGAAGAAAGCCAGTCTTCACAATTCTACTTCCTTCAGGGAAAAAAAAAAAAAAAACCCATAAAAACCGAAATCCACCAAAAATACCCCACACTCACCCCCAAAGAATTATTGAAACTCCCAGCTAACAGATTTGATGCAGACCGTGGGCACAGCGATTTCACAAAAATGAGAAAAAGCAAAGCAAACAATGAGCCAATGTCTTATTTGTGCTGCAACGTGCTGTTTGACTTGTGTTACTCCCCAGTGCAGAGGGACTCCCTTGCTGGGGAAAACACAGCGAAGAGCAAAGACAGCTTTACTGACCTGTGTGCTGCCGCCGGTGCTTGGTGAGGGCATGACGTGTCCCGCCGGCAAAGCCACAAAGGTCACAGAGGAACGACTTCTCGCCTGTTGCAACAATAAACAGATGAGGGACTGCGGAGGTCACAGATCATTAAAACATATCTATCAAGGCTTTCAGGGTTACTAATTCCTCCAATCAAATGTTTCCATGTAAATATGTCAAATGGGAATGAAATTACCACTGCGGTTTATTGACTGTGATAAAATCTGAAAAGCACCACTGAACATAATTACATACTTGTCAGACCCATAAAAATTAGCTTTATTATCAATGGAATGGTTTTGTACAACTTCATTTCTGTTAGATGTCTTCCAGATGGGGCTGCTTTATGCACTTGAACAGTTTTTATGCATATCCTGATTTTTTACAATTCCCATACATCTGGCCTTTCTGTGCTGAGTAAAGATTGCCTGGAAAAAAAAGTTAATATACTGTATATATGATTCTGCTTAAATAAAATACATTTAATTTACTAACAAATTAAAGGTACTGAGAAATTTTCAACAGACTAGGTCACAGTCATCTTTAGTTACCTTCTATTTACTAATGAGTATTAAATTATTTTCTTGAATACAAGAAGAGTGCAGGCAACAATAAAAGCCAAATTATTCAGTACCAGTGGCAATTCAGCACTGTTTATGTTTCTAAAGTTTTCATGGCATAAAGAAAACAGGTCTGGGGATTGCTGCTGAAATTGCAGCAGAACTCACATTGTTCGTCTTTAAATGATAATTCTTCATTCCAAACCTCTGGACCAATTTGAGAGATTTTGGCAAGCTCAGTACTCATTAAAAGTGTATAAATGCCCTCTTTTAGGCTCTTTTTTTTCTTTTTTTTTAAACAGAAAAAAAGGCCCTGTTGCCTATAAATACAGTTTATAATTTCACAGCAATATTTTTACTCGGTATGTACTAACATGCACTGACATCTCAGTCCATCAAGGCCACATGGAATGTCATTAAGAAGTAGTAACACTAACCTCAGGTATAGTCTCAAAATCTTGAGATAAGACTGAAATTTTAAATTTTTTTTTAAAGAATCCCACTAGTCATTTGGAGCCAAATTTTCTCCTTCCACAGTAACACAGCAGCGAGGGGGCTGGTGGGGCAATGATGCTGAATTCACTGAAACTAACAATCTCCTTCCAATTCTTCCACATGGGGAAGGAAATTCAGTTCCTACAAAAGATGGCTGGGTTAAGAGGTCTGGTGTCAAATTACCAAGTCCTCCTTCTGTGGAGACAGAAGGATGGAAACCTCCATGCTGTTTATTCCCACATAACCGGGTACAAGAATACACAGACCTTCTGGAAAGGCACAGTGAACTTTGGATACTGTCCACATAAGCAAGAGAGCATCTCGTGAGTGGGAGCTCCCAGGAGAGCCTCTGCCAGGGACCAGCTGCCCTCTCCCACTACCACCTCAATGAGGTCTCTGAGGAACCCCAGCTCCCCACCCCAGATGTCCCAAGTGAGGGAGTCCCTGGGCCCTGTGATACCAGGAGAAAAGCAATTCCAAAGTTTCCAAGGCAGCTCGAATCCTATCACCAAAATGGATGACAAAAGAGCTGATAAACCTCTGCCACGCAGTGAGGCTATGAAATGCAGTGGGCACCTATTTCAGAATTTCACAGTTTCAGAAAAGAGCAAATGGTGCATTGTTACTTTCTGCACCCAAATCTGGCCATGTAAAGCAGACTGAAATTATACAGGACTTTGGGCTTTTAAAAAATTTTGGTCTGTTGATAAGAGTATCCCAGAAGAGAAGCTAAGGTGCAAAATAATTTCAGTATGTCTTTTGGGACTCAATTCCAGCAACCTGTCATTATAATTGAATCTAGAAAAAAAAAAATCAGAAAAAGCAGAACAGAAGCCCATTCTCACTATCACATGAAGAATGTAGTTGTGCTAAATGATGTAACAAAGTTTGAATTTTACTGCAAAATGTTTGACAATAATATTATTGCTGAGGCTATGCATGATTGTTACACAGAGATTTCTACAAAGTGTCTTCCAGGCTTTTTTTAAATTATTTCATGGCATTTTAAAAATCAGGATCTTCAGCATGTAGCACTTCAATTCATCAAAATACTGAAGAAATGGAATAGAATGACTACACATAATGCTTAATTATAATTAAATATTAATTTAATTAATTAATCAATTTAAAGTATAAATCTCTCTAACTAGCACTAATGCCTAACATCCCAGCATAAAATTCACACTTTGAAGTTAAATGCTGTTCCATGCCTACCAAGAAATTGCTCATCATCTATATATTATCATAAATTAGCTCATGTTGTGTTTAACATCCAGGAGCAGACCTCAGTATGGCCTGCAGCTTCATACACTAACAAGGACACAGAGCACCTATAGCATCTTTGCAGGCTCACAGATTTACTGGGTAGTTTATATTTGGGCCTTTGCAGCAGCTTTTGAACCACAAAGGAATCATTCAAAATCAAGCAAGGGCTTTAAAGTAGGGAAACTGATCCATCCCATAAAACAATTTGCCAGTTAAATACTCCACACTCCTCTAGGTCGAATCTAGGAGCTCTCATGCAGGCAGGGCTCTTGAGGGAGGCTTTGGATCTCAAAACATGAGACTGGAGGAAATTTGGCCCCTGTTTTTTAAAATCAGGAAAGGTGGTGTTGCCTCTGATTTTTGCAACATTCATTTTCAGGCATATTAATAAATTAATTATTTTTTGTATGTATCATGGTAAACATACAAATACAAGTATCTCCAGAAACACAGAAAATTTCATCACCTGTGACTTTAAGTTCAGTTGCACAGTATTTCCTAGCCATGAAGCTTGATGGGGGATGAATCCCTCATATCTAGGCATAATATTTCATTT
>NW_024367037.1:7664287-7711787 GCF_014805655.1 Passer montanus
TCCAGTTCAATTGTTAAATCTCATGTTTCCCTACACAGGAAGCAACCACAACTAAAAAAATTAATTCCAAAATTTGAAAAATACACTTTCATATGATCCATCAATGGGGCCCAAATTTCTGCTACTTTTCATAATATCACAGCAGCTGTCCTTTGGATGAGCCAAAGGAGGAAATGGAGACTGCTAGATTGCAACAGAAGTTGCTGATGGCACAAGAATACTACTATATGCCATGTGAAACTCCGCCTTCTAGCTGAAAACATTTGAAAGCATGAAAACATGCTTTTCTGTCCTTACCTCCTGCTCTCTCTGCCTTCACTTACAGTTTCCTGATCCTGTGCTCAGCTATGATTTTCTCTTCTCAGTGCCCATTTTTGCCACCTTCCTTGCTGCTATTTAAAATGTTGTACGCACAAACGCAATTCTCTAGACTTGCTCTGACCCCAGAATGTTCATGCTCACAAATAAACAGTCAACTAAACAAGGGTGTCTTAAAGTGTAAGAAAAATAAAATTTCCCTCAAAAATACACTGTAGGAATAAAATTAGCATATAGGAAGCATATGTGCTCTTTCCTCTTCACAAGCCAAATTTTCTAGATTACACAAGAACCGAGTACAATTATGTTTCACAATTTCTGGATTGGAAAAAACATAGATCTTCAGCCCTGAAATCTGATGTAAAGCTGGATTTACAGAACCTGAATAATTTAAAGATAATGGAGCAGATAGGCAGGGAAAGGAATTTGAAAGGGGAGGAAAGGAATTTGAAAATTTCATAGTGATTTTTCAGAAGTGAATCCAGACACGACATTAATTCAAATACTATTGTACAAAGTCTATGCAGAAGGTATTGATGATATAACTGTACTGATTACCTCACATTCTCCTAATAAGCACCTACTAGAAATACAAATTGCCTAAATGATATGTAGAGAAAGAAAATATTCTTACCCACAACAGTCTTGCAAGTACTTAAGCAGACTGGTATAGCAGTGGGATGAAAAGCTGTGCAACATGCCAAAAGCAACACTGAAGTGTGTACCATTTCTGCAGGTTACTGAAGTGGATTATGACCTTAAATGGAAACTGAAAATCCAACAAGTGAATACATTTCTCAAAGTTCTTGAAGCTTGCAGCATTTACCTGGCTGCAGAATTTATTCATTCTGGTGGCTCACAACCTGCTGTCAAAATATGTGTATAAATTTTAAAATGTAATTTCACCACTAAACTGTACCTGTTGTTAAGCTTTTAAAGAATGAAAATAAATGGGTGCCAGTAAGTACCTAGCAAAGGACAGTTTGAAACATGCAGTTTTCTTTAGGAAGGAATACTTTCATGAAAGAATTGCATAGTGATCCCTTAAAAAAAAAGACACCTTGAAAAACTGAGCAATGTGTGAGATGATGTATCACATTTGTGCAAAAAAAAAAAAAAATCAACAAATTCAACCAGTTGTTTGGATGGATCTAAAAACTTGACTACATCACATTCTGGACAGCACTCAACGTTTCTTCAGCTGTGAGGGAAAAAAGTGTTTTCAAAACTGCCATCACCTCAAGTCTGAGTCTTAACAGAAGATTGTTCTGACTTGTGCATCAGCAATAGGTTACGTGCATCAATTTCTGACCTTTGCTTCAGCTTTGAAATATCACCAATTTCAAATTTACCCATCCTAACACACTGGGCCGAATGCCTCATGTCACAGGAGTGACAAAATTGGCCCAGTGCGTTCAATACAGCAGCAGAGCAGAGGAAAATGTAGGTCTGTAGCTACAGGTGGGTTAATAATTCCACGGGTGCTATACACATCAGAACAGCACAGATCTGATTCTTCAGTCTCTCTTCTGACTCTGCAGTACACTTGGAGGTGAAATGTAGTGAAAATTTAGTCTTGTTACTTTCTCAAGCATTTACACCTTTGAAGAGAGTCAGTTTCTGTTGAGGTGGCAGCTACTATTTCTACATCATTGCTTTTCAGAATAGAACCATACTCTAGATTTGTATCTTCCAGATTAAAAACATTTTTAACATTATCTAGGATAAATGAAGTAGGACTAAAGGTTACTCTCTGTGAGGAAAACAGCAGTGTGAGCCAGCCGAAAGACATGATGCAACCACCAGACACAGTCTCATGATTCCCATTGTATTCATTAAGGCATAATGGAAAGTTTTAAATTTATCATCTTCCACAGTGTTATAATATTCTGTCAATTTTATAACATTAATCTTGCTGCAGAGCTTTTTATAACATAGAATCACTTAAAATAGTGTCAGAGCCTACTGTTTAATGCACATAAAGGTATGTTTCATTAACACTGCTCTGTGAGTTTTTACTAGGACAAATATATAATGTAGAAAAAAACGGAACATCTGTATATAATAGTAGTGATTCAAAAGCTTTTATAACAATAAAACTTACAGATTCATTTGAACACACTTTTTTTTTTCCCTTTACCTAGAGGATGCTAGAACACAGTGATAGAACAGAAGCCCTGGATTAACACAATCTAATTGAATGATGTTATAAAATGGGCACATTTTTGCAGTTCCATTACCTTTATCAGTTGTTCTCCACCATAAATTTCTCAGTTGTTACTGCAGTACATGTGACAATATTTTTAATCAAGAAAAGCTTGGTCTACTCTAAAATTGTTCTGGATCTATTTATCTGGATACTGGAAAACCTCTGGAATTAGATTTGATTCTGGGGGGAAGAAATTCTGGAAGATTTGGAATTCTGTATAAGGCGATAAATCGACCAAATGCTCTAAGAGTACTTTACATAAGCACAAGAAGCTCACAGCGTTCAGGTAGATGAAGAACAGTAGGAAAAACTAGAACTCTAAGTCAGTCTGTGAATTACACTGCATGGGACTCATCCATATGTTTGCAAATATGGATATAAATATGGTCTTTAATTTTTAAGGGCAATATACACTGCACTGGAGTTTAGTACATCAGATTCAAATTACGAGGATCTTCATGATCATAAAAATAGGCTCTGCTACCAAAGGTTTGCACAATTTTAAGGAACGAGATGCAACTACCTTCTGATACCATATTTGTTCCTAATGTTACATCAAGATGCCATTTACATCCTCAGGGCATCTCCAAAGATTAAAACTAAAACTAAAAACTAACACAAAACTAAACTAAAACATGTCTTAGAAATAAATTTTTATTTTAACTTTTACTAGAACCATTACCTACCTTTTAGGATATCAGAAATTTACCGCAGTATCTTTTGTAAATAGAATAAAAATACATATAAAGAAGTATATTCAAATTCAAAACTATTGGGACCTTGAATGGTTTTTTTATTGTTTCTCAAACATAAAACAGTTCCTACACTGTAAGAATGGTTTTGATATTTGCTGTCAATTAGGGTTGGATTTTTTTGGAGGTGAGTATGTTATTTTGGATGTATGTCAGGTCTCTACTGTAAAACCAGCACCTTGCAGCAGAACAGCAACATCAACAGTGACTTGTGTCATTAGAATAAATAAAACCCAATAGCCAATACAATCAACTGACAGACTTGAGGATGCTTGAAACCACAGTAGACAGCAATTTTTAGCTAAATCTCATTGTCCCCTTTCTGACAGCACACCCACTCAGTAAGAGCTGACCTGTTATTCCTGTGTATTTGCAGGAGATGCTGTTCAGATAGAGTTTACTGTACATGAAATGAAGAGTGTAAGCCTTGAGCAGTTTTCTCACAGAAATTTTCTCTTCAGGATAGACATCTAATCAGGCCTAAGTCAAACTAGATTGAAAATTAATCAAATAAAGTATTTCCAAAGAAACCCCAAAACTCTACCACACATGAGTAGACAAAATAATTTTCTTTCTTTCTTTCAGGGTTCTGACTACTCCTACATTCATGTGTATACAACTTTAAAACAAAGAGAAATTGCATCTCTGTATATTCATCAAGTGCAGAAGAAGATCAGTGCTATTTGTACATTTGTAATCGGGTACTTTGGCAGTTCTCACATTTCTTATTTTTCTACCACATTAAAGTCTTCTATCCTTTGCATTCCATCCCTCTATCCAAAAAACACCCCAGCACATAATGGCTAGAAACCAGCAGATGCTGATTCTTACTCTGACCCACAATTAATTTCCAATTTAATTAAAATCTTTATTAAAAGTATATATTTTTATAACTCTAGAGGTCTTTCAAAAGTGATGAAAACTACTCTGTTGCAAACAAAACCAAGGAAACACAATGAGTTTAATTTAGGTCACAGTGACATCAGAGAGGTTTATTTATTGCTAGCTTTGTTGCATCCAACAAAGCTTTAATCTGTGACATGCTGTAGCTTGTAAAACAGCAAAGTGGTATGGTATCAGAGAAACTACACCATGCCATACATTTCTAAAAACGTCTGGTGTCAAGCACATTACATTCAACAACATCATCAAGAAGAAAGGGAAGGGATTTTTGGGGGGTTGTTTTTTGTGTTTTCAGTTTACATTTACAGCTGAAACAGCCTTTGAAAATTCCCATGAAGACTTCACATACTGAAAGACAGCTGTTTTTTTTGTAGTTGGAGATGATGAGAGTACAATGTTTTTATGAAGCTGAAAATCAGGGCAGACCTTAGGTTTTACAAAGGGAAAGGGTGAGAATCAAGGCTTGGTTCGGTGAACTGCAGAGCTCATCCAGTATCAGACAGACACACCTCAGAAGGACAGCAGGGGGAGAAATTCAGATTTCAGCACATGCAGGGCAAGAACTGTTTTGCTCCTTCAAGCCAGGGTTTCATCGGGGTATCATGGGAACAAAGGAATGCAGTGGGCTTTGGGTATCAGAACCCCTCCAACTCCAGATATGTTTGAATTTGATGGCCTGGATCTCCAGTCTTTTGGGAGCACCTTGGGGAGCGCTGAAGCCACTGTGAGCAGATTAAGTGGCCCACTGAACATGTGGCTACTGAGAATGTGACTGAGAGTGAGGTTTTAACACCGCTCCACCAGCCTGAAAAGAAGGTTCCTTTCAATTTTAACCAAATGCATATTGGGAAGTTTATGTATTTGTAGCTCAGCTAGTTCTTAATTACATTTAACATATGCTACCATACTGCAGATTACTTAAAATATCACACTTATTCAAATCCACATGCCAGTGATAGCTTGTATCTGGTGGTTAATTTAACCCGAGTTCAGCTACCAATGCAAAAAGTTCACCTCTTGAGAGAAGCCCAGATTTCCCTGTTTGTTCCTAAACCTTGCCAGCATGGTCTAGGTCTGATTAAGAGCCAGTTCCAGTGTAACCCTGTGCTGCAATGCTAAAAAACAGACAAATCACCACTTTCATTCTGACAATTGAACTTTAAGGGTTTACTCTAAAAAAAAATTAAAATAATAATACCATTGCTAGCACAACTAATAAAAATTAATTTGCTATGGATGTGTGGTTAGTATATATCCTCTTTAAACTGAGCAGATGTAAGACAGAATTTCCTCAGAGATAGAATGAGCTATTTTTTTAAATTTTAAATCAATTCAGTCAAACAAGTATTTTACAGAAAAAAAATTTTTGAAAACTCAGAATTTTTCCTAAATCAGTTTTTAGTCAATTAGTGGTTATTTTCTAAAAAAACCCCAATACTTTATTTTAATTTTTTTTAAATTTACATTTAAATGAAATCATATAAAATAAATAAAAATGTCATTTAAAAAAAAATCAAAAAGAAAACAACACTAAAATCCCCTAAAGGAAAAAATAAGACTACATGCTGAAAATTACAAACTTGATAAAATAATAACAATAATAATAATAATAAAAATGGCAACATGACTTCTATTTCATCTCTGCAGTTGACACACTACAAATCGGTTTTTACAAAGTTACTTATTTTGCTATTTGTTTTAGACAAATATCTGTACAGTCTTATATGAGAATGACTGTTGGTTTGTGATTTTAATAGCTTCTCAGAATAAGAGTCCACAGTTGTCAGAGCAGAGCAATACCAACTTATGGTATGATTTTACTGACATCAGTAAAATATCAGACAAACTCAGTTTGACTCAAATCAGCTATAAGCAGTATTTTTTTCCTAAACCTAATATTATTATAATGCGATTTTTCATTATTAGTCCAATTCAACTTGTATTGAAGTCAATGAGATTATACTGAGTTCTCTAAGCATTAGATCAGGCTCTACGATGATGCTGCAGCTACCACGAAACAAGTCTTGTCAAAAGGACTAAGATAAAGTACATCAAGCTTATATTGTTAACAAATTACTAGTTTATTAAAAACTGAGTGTCTAAATTCTCATTTACTTTTCATCAGTTTGCTCATTGTATCTCAGCTGGTATACTCAAAATAGCTGTTCATTTTCATTTTACATGAGCTGCTTCAGTCACTATCATTTTCATGGTTTTGTCCACTAGCATAATATTCACAACAGTTTGCCAAAATTACTGGAAGATGCTTCAACTCAACTAAAATATATGCCTTATATTTCTAGCAAGAGGAAGACTGATACTGACCTGAAAAGATTTTACAGTACATATACAAAATTTTCAGTTTAAGCATTGATCAATCAATCAAGACCTCTTTGAGCAACGGTTTTGCAAGGCTCTTTTTTTAATTCCTTGTGATTTAGGCAAAATACCATAGCACTCAGTTGGCAGAAAACACTGTGTTAGATTGACTTAATACTATTTGTGATAATAGTGGAACCACAATACAGCGAGAGATACGAGACTGATATAATTGTTTTAATATAACACGCAAAAATGTTGCACATGTGGAATAGGAGAATTGAGAGCAAAGAGGAATATTGTATGTCTGAGAAAACAATGAAAATCCAGCTAAAATTCACGGTCTTTTTAATATCACACATTTTGCTAAAATGCCAAGTGATACTCAGAGCACTGTGGTGAGTCTTAAATCACATATATTCTGCTACTGTAAAAACTGCACATTCAAAAATAATTAAAGCCAATATGTCTAAACTACAACACACAAACTGATGTACAATCTCATTAAAAATATACTGAGATGTCTGTAGAAAGCAACCCAGGATTCAACAGGAAAAACATCTATTTGGGAGTATTATATAGTATTTATCATTATTTTAATGTAATGCTTATCACTAATGTGCCAGCAGAAGCTTTCTTCTCAGAAGGTTAACTCTTTAAATTAAACAAAACTTAACACATGGAAAGTGCTTAATTGTTGTTCTCTCTCTATTTTTAAACAGAGGAGGTTCCTAACATTACCAAGATATGCACGTATTTTTAATTAAGATTGTATCATTCAAGGTTGTGATTCCTAAGCCAATTTACTATTTCAAAATGCAGTTCTCCTTCTAAATATAAACACACGAGGATCAGTGCATTGTTGCACAAATCATTATGATTTTAACAGCTGTTCATTTATGGTCTCCATCATTTTGGAAACAATAGGAACATGAACAATTGACTTTATGTACAGAAATGTATTCTTCTGCCAGGTACATTCTCCTAATCGGTCATGTTTCTGTTATGCCTTACCTCCTTATGACCTGAAGATTAATTTTCTTAAGATCCTTCCCATGAATTCTAAGGAAGGTTCATTACTATTTTTTAAATAATGGGTACTCTCTACTTAAAAAAAAAAAGTGAAAATATGTGACACAAAAATCACAAGAACTCAGAAGTTTGTGATGTAAATAAGCATTTCCATTGCGCACAGTTTCATACTAAATCTTCAGATTGACAAAACAGTAGATTTTCAGTACAGCAGATTACCTTTATTAAACTACATTTCAGATGTATTTCAATCATATTTTATTACCCTTTAAAATTAAATGAAATCAGAAGATTTAGGAGATTACATGCCATTAAAAAGGATTAGACTATCTTCCCTATTACAGTGTAGCATCATTTCTACGTTTTCTTTTCAGTCTGTCCATACCAAAATATGCCTCTACTAAAAACAAAAAAGCATTAGGTAAATTTAGATTATAGAGTGCCTATTACTTGCTACAAAATAATTCAGAAACCACTCTTAAATAATAATTTCTATGACATAAATATTGTAGAGTTCACCATACTTGATCTGAGTAGATTATCTTACTTGATCTAAGCAGGATATTTTCCCTTGTCAGGTCTGGTCTGCAGAACAATCAGGCAAATGACAGTGCTTTATTGGTGATAAACCATTACCTGTCCCTTAAAATTTCTTAAAGAAACAAATCTTCACAGACTTGGTGACACTGAAACTAATACAACCACTCAGAACAGGATTTTTTTCACTCTCTGTAACTGTCTTTATCAATTAATCTGATTATTTCTCTGTTCAGGAAGCCTGCTCAGCTATTGATAATAAAGTACCAAATTTTAACATCGGATTTTGAAGAACTCTTATTTCTAGACCTTTTTCCAAGCTGTAAGGTTGAGGGTACTAAGCATGCTTGCTCTTCACATACTTATCCCAGGGTGTTGTCTGCTCTTTTAGCTGGAAGCAAACCTCGAGTAAATTCCTATTTATCTCCTTGCCAATCACGAAGTGAATGACTGACAGTAACAGAGCCTTATCTACGACTCCTGTCTGTGGTGCATTCTGCTAAATGATGTCATCGCTCTAGCAAGAGAAAATAAGCAGATTATTACAGTGACTAGAAGCAAACTAAACATTTGGATTTTTGCATGGACAGATTTACACACTGTCTGTCAGATAAAGCACAGTTTGCCTGCTGCTTACACAACAAGAATGTGCCTGACAGCTTCTTCCCAGCTTTAGTATCTGATTACATAAATAGGCCATTCCCCACCATTTCTAAAGACTGACAGTCTGTCTTAGTTTAAAGAGCAATTTCTGACTATCAGCCTTTCTGTCTTGCACACAAGGCTGATTATCATCAAGGCACTTCCTGGAGGTCCAATCAGTTGTTTTTTCTCTTGAACTCAGGACGTTACAAAACTTGGAGCCACAAAAATATTAAGAAAATGAAAAATTCTTTTGTAAAAATTCACCAGCAGCAACCCAAAACTTACAGTCCCTGTCATAGTGAAAACTGTTGCTGACTTCTAGGAGCATTTAGAGAAAGATTTTAGGTGACCAATTTTCATTTACACAATTACCATATTTGGGGAAAAAAATTATACAAAGAAGTAAAACAAAACAAACTGAAAAACAAAGAACAAAACCCCACCTACCTAAACGTAACATCATATTAAAAAACTACACAAAAGAAAATAAGGCAACATTCACATAAGTCTGTCCCAGAAATTCATAAAGCAGCTTTGTTGTCCAGGTCTGCAGTGGCCCTTCCCAATTTAGCTTCAAAACTGTCATAGAAAGGATCTTCATAACCTTTTGTTTGTTTTTGCATTAGCTGTGCAACTGTTAGTCTTTCATAATAATTCTGCTTTTCCAAATCATACCTCAATAAAACTGTGCTTTAAATTAGATGCATTTTACTGTTGCTGTTGACTTAAATATTTTTAAGGTATGAGCATAGAAAAGACATGCCATTTTTCACAGCTAAATGTATGCAGGTGTTAATGAACTTATTTAAAAAATGGTTCTGAGCACTGAAAAGGGTAAACACATAATAACTCTGCTGTTTACAATGGTAAACAATTGCAAGTCATAACCACAATATTGTTCCTAGTTATTTCAGCTATAACTTGCAAGGCTTCATAGCCAGACAAACCAGATGAAATATGTTGCTGCAGGTCTGCTCTGATGGATCCCTCTGAAATATCCACATTATTGCTTTTATTTTATTATGTACCACACTTCATAACTGTACACAGCAGACTACAATAAAAACTGCACTACACTCCTTTAAGTACTTATTAAATAGGTCAAAAAGTTACCATAACAAATAACTTGCTCTACTCAGGGTCCATTAATAACACATCTTGTTGGGATTCTAAAACAAACGGGGAAAAAAAGAACAGTGAAGAAGTGTCTGTTATTTGATGCTGCTGCCTAACAGTTTGCACTTAAAATGCATAGTATTATTTGCCACAGCATTACCCAGTCCCTGCTGTTTAAAATATCAGCATTTCCACAAGACGGAAAATTGTGCTACACACAGGTTTGGGGAAAGGGCAGAAAAAAAATCTGATCTTACAGGTAAGGCCATCTCATTTGCATAGATAAGAAATGCCACAAAGCCTAGTACTTTCCTAAGGGTGGGTAGGAGCCATGAGATCCAGGATTGTGTTTTACCTGCACAAAGTATTTTCCCCTTCGCAGTAATGTTCCTAAAATAATAATTCCTCAGTCCAGGAAGAATACTGCAAAGGAGAAAACCAGCAGACCCTGACAGCAGACAGCAGTGTGGGAAAGCTGGACATACACAGGAGGCTGCTTCAAAGCATGGGAGCTGCCACACGCCCAGGCCACAGAGGGGCAGGAGGAGGTGACGCAGGATGAATGGAGGGAATCGGGGAGGCCACAGGGAAATAAGATCCCGAGGTATGTGGAAACACAGAGGGGACTGAAAGAAAGGAAGAAAAGCCTTGTGAACTAGTACACAAAGCAGTTTGGGGAGCCCTCATGGAGCACAGGTGACGTACTCCTGGCACGTATTGGGTGCACATTGACATCTGGAGCTCTGAAGCAAGCCAGGGAAGAGGCAAGAGAGCTGCTGCAGTTATAATGTGCAGATATGAAGGCAGTAATCCAAATTGTATTGGGGACACTGGAGAGGCAAAGATCAACCAAGACAGTGCTGAAGAAAAGGCAATAGGGAGACTTACAGATGGTTGAGAAGAGGGAGAGAGCTCATAGTAAGGGGAAGATGTACAGGCTATGGGTGGTAGAGACAAAAAAAAGGCTTGGATAAGTGAGGAAAAAGACAGAGCTATACTTGAAGATGCTATTCTCTCTCAAAGGGTCCCAGTCTGTTCTACATAAAAGAAGAAAATTTTTTTCTTCTTGCAGAAGAAAAAATTACACATAATAGTACCACAAAACAGACAGTTCAATACAAATAGAATTTAAAACGTGAAGTGTATATATAGCAGAAACTATGCTACATTTGGTCAAACTGATTTAACTGAAAGAAACTGAAGCCCTTGATGATCTCACTTTTTAGCTTTGCTAACTTGTGGAGTAAAGACTATATGCTGTATTATTTGAAAGTTTAATTTTGCAAAGAAATAAAAGGAGAAAGAAAAGAGCTTCAAGTCTGTGGAACTGAAAAATGCCCCAAATTTTATATCCAGTAGCTGAGATGTCTATATTGATTGCCACTGTTACTTTCCAGAAGCATAAGTGATGCAGAATCTGGTACCTTTTTTTCTGACTTCAAAGATCTATCTGCCTTTTAAAATTCTATGGACATATACACAGTAGAAAGGTTTTTGTTATTTTTCTGTGTAACGCCTAGTTTCTAAGAAGTTTCAATTGCTAAAAAGTATCCTAATCATATATATCTGAAACTGATTACCAAAAAAGAATACAGAAAAAGAAAAAAAAATCAACAAAATGAAACAAATTGCTCATAAATCACATTAATAAGTGGGGTTTTAACTATCTGTAGCATGTAGAATATTAACATCTGATGTGCCTATGAATAGTCATTCCTACTAGTATACATTAAATGTTGTAATTGGTTTAAATCAGCATAGGCCATCTGTCTTTAATACTCTTATTACAAGGCAGTAAGCAGAGAACTATTAGAGCTGCAGTATAAGCTGTAAGATCTTTACCCGTTCTTAAATCATTTAAAAATAATGAGAGCTTTAGCCTTTATCTAATTAACGAGTGCCTTCTTTGAATTAGAAAAACTGTATCATTTAGCCCACGGTTGTTTAGTAAATTGGCTTGGTGGCATGTAAGCTAATGCAGGGTAGCAGTTGCAGTGTCTTGTTCCTGGCTTCTTATTACTTGAATTATAATTCAATGATCACCTTAGATCATGGGCTATTCATAAATCAGAAGCCTGACATCAGATGAAAAATTGTATTAATATATGAAACTTATTATATAGTACAAACTGCTCTCTTGATAAATTACATTGTTCAGGCTTGACAATGATTGCATTTAAAACATTATTCCTGTTTGCTGTTTTACAGACTGAAACCTCTTCATGAAAAATTTACAATGCTCCTCTGTGTTTTGGAGTCAGAGGGCAATAGAAGCAAATGGCAGACATAACACCATACTTTAGATTTGCTGGCAGCAGCAGAGGACGGAAAACACTTCCAAGTGTAGCAAAAAACCCCCTCAGCTGCATTCTTAGTATCTACATTTCCAGCCTTATGAAGATACTAATTGTCCTCTGCAGCAGAAGCACAGTAAATAATGAAATTTTAATTTCAGCTTTCTGGATTGCTTTCTTCTCATATATAGGTGCATGTTTCACAGAAATTTATAGCTTTGGAGGAAAAAATAAAGGGGCAAACCCATGAAGTTTAATTTGAATTGAGGCTGAGCTCCTTAGATGATGCGTTATGACAAATGCTTTTTGCCAAGGCTGACTGGGTTACTCATGCTGTAGTTCCATATTATTTACATTAATTACATGAAGGCTGCTTTGTTAATGGTACATTCTGGTGTGGGTCGCAGCATGATATGCTAATGATCTAAGAAAAATCTGCATCTCCAATATTTATGATAATTTGGGAGAGGAAAGAGGATTGCCTTTATTTCTCTTTCTTCAACAGAATAAAACAAGCAGTATAGAAACAATTGTATTCATGGGTAAAAGTTCTAATGAAGCCGACATTTAGGTGTTATAAATGGAGGAGAATAATTTATTGTTTGGGATCTTGTCAGACCCTCTGACAAAGTGATAATACAGCATTTCTCTGGATTTCCCACATTAAGAAGGCTGCTTCAAGCTGAATGAAAAGGAATTCTAAGATGAATTAAAACTTAAAATTTCTTCTTGCTTTTTCTTATAGCATTTTCTCACATTGGCAGCAAATATATGGCAATTCATTTAATTCAGGCCATGTTCAAGTTTATGAAATGGAAGAATATTACTATACCATTAGATACCACTTCAGGGGGAATAAAGCTGCTGCTGTCTTTCTGCTCATCTTGAAGTCTTATTAAGCCAAATAAAATCCAAAAGAAGATTCTAATATAGTATTGCATTTTGTATTCAAGTATTAAAAAAATATACAAAACCAAATACTAAAAATGGCAAGGATGTTTGTTTTCTTTTGTTTTTCCATTTTTTTACACAAACATAGAAAACCAGAAAAAAAACACAACAGGAAAAAAATCTTTTTAAAGTTAAAAAAAAAATTAAAATTTTAAGAAAATAGTCAGGGATGCCTATGCTTCAGAGTACAAGCTCTAAACTGAGCCCCAGATTCTCCTGTGCAACAGAAATGTAACAAAAGTCTTATTCCAAGAAGTTGCTCCCCTTTAAATAACTTGCTGCCTTTATATGTTTTTTCAAACAAATAAACTGGAGTGGTAGGTTGCCTTTTCTAGATATCAGGTATTATAAGAGCATGAGCCACCTACATTTGCTGCAATATAAGATTTTCAGTTACCTCTATGCAGTTCAAGGGGAGCATTGCTGTGAGCAAGTTATCTTCATTTTAAATTGCTGACTTATCAATACTTCGAAAAAACCCAGCAGGATTATTACTATCTCAGTTACTTGATTGTGAATTTCACAATATCAATGCAATATAATGCTTTTTGAATATCAAGCACTGGTTTCTCTTAGAGTTCAGTTTTACAGACAGCTACTTATCTCCAATTATAAACCAAGCTGATTTCAATAAGAACATTATTCGTCTGAAGTGAAGAATGTAAATGCAAGTACATGTGTTTGGCCTCCATTTGGGCACTAATTAATCTTGCCACAGTTGAAATAAGAAAAAAACTCCATCAGTAATATTAAAACTGGTTGTCATGTGTTGATTCATGTGTTGATTTTAGTGTGCAACAGGGCAGCAATGATGCAAGTGCTTGGCTACAAGACACCACATAGTTCTCCTCTGCAGTCTGCACAACAAGCCTCCTTCTGTCCCGTGGCAATGCCTGTATTGTATTTGCCACCTTTGGGAAGTGGGCAAACAATGTGCACTAGGTAGTGCTGGGGTAGAGAATACACTTTGAGCCATATAATAAGATTCTAATATCAAATTTCTAACAAAACAATCTCCAGTCTCTGGGAAATTAAGCAATTCTGAATCCTCCATGTGCACCAACCAAATGTCCTTGCCAGCTAAGAGCAATGACTGTGGGAGAGGTGATTGAATGTTTTGTTTTGGGTTGTTTTTTTTTTTTTCCCATGAAATAAGGTATCTGTATTAGAATAACTTTACAACTGCATGTGTCCCAATGTCTTTATACTTGCTTTCTACCACGGTGACCTGAAATTTCCAAGAACCACAGCTGGATACAATGTAAGAACTTGGGTGCATTTATATCTTCCAGTTCTATTTCAGTCTCTCTGTCATATTCTTGTAATGGAAAAGAAGCATAAAGCACTGCTTTTAATCACAAAATCACGAAAAGTAGCCCCCCCCAATAAAGACAAATTTGTGTGTTGCAGCATCACTACCAGCTGCACCGCAAATGCTGTTTCAAAGATTATAGCACCTGATATGCTGTGGCTCTAACAACCTCCATTCATCTAATTCTTCTGCAAAGAGATGGCAGCTTCATATTTTGCCCTCTTGGATTCAGGAAGCAAAGCTTAAAAAAACACAGCCCTTACTTCTCTCACTTAAATGAGTCAGAGAGCACTGTTGCCCTTAGCATCTGGCCTGAAATCAAGATGCCCAATTGCTTGAAGACAAAGCCAGTGTACTGATTGTGTCCAGTAAGTTAAGGAATAAGCTAACCTAGAACAACAATGCTATTTATAAATATTTGTTTTTCTACAAATTCTTCCTCCAAAGTATTGACTACATCAGACCCTGCATATCTTACAATATCTCTCTCTAATGTTGACTTCTAAAGCTAACATGGCTAGAGTGGTGCATCTTATTGTACCACTTTGAGAAAATTCAGCAAGTATTTCTTTCTGTGAAATCACAGCCCAGATGAAAAATATAAAAATGGCAAAACCAGAGTAAGTTTTCAACTACACACAATGCAAAAGCTCAGGCACTACGCTGTGTAAGACTCAGCAAAAATAAATTGGCTTCCATTCTTTTACAAATGTTCAAGTTTTAAAAAGTTCAAGTCCTTTTCTTAAAATTCAAAAAGCATCAATACATTAGCCCTTATCAACTTTTTGTAACAATGACCCACCATGACAATTACATTCCACAAACACAAAAATAAAACTTCAGAGCAAAAGAGTAGCATGACACTGGAGAAGATACATTGTACATTGCAAAAAGATGAAAAACTCTGTGGAAAGTACTTCCACGTGTTCCACACGCATACTCTTAAACTAACATTTGAGAGTACAGCAGTTCTTCATATATAAACTAAGACAGGTTACTGAAAAAAAATCAGTGAATGCCCACACAGAAAACTTGTTCCTTTGCCCCTAAATGGCGAAAATAAACAACTTGTACTATTTTATTTATAGTTGGTTTTTTTTATTTTATTTTCCTGCATAACACAGAACATTAAGCTGTAGGTAACCAAAGCGATCTTGTAAGCAGAAGCAAACCATTATAGACAGGAGGTTCATCTGGCAGACAGCCTGCAATGTCCTCTCACACCACACAAACATAATTGATGCAGAATTGTAAGTTTGGGGGTCATATTCTATTTGTTTGGGTTTATTTCCTCCTGGGTTATAGGTTCTGTATGTGAAAGTATGATATTGACAGTTGTTCAGATTGGTGAGCGAGAATTATCTGTGACTACCAAAAAAATCCCAAAGACAGAAAAAAATGCATATTGGCCAAAATCTGGCCACAATGTAGAGTTAAATAACTGTAAGAATTCTCTTTTCCAAACCACAGACAGAGATAAAGTAATTAAGATAGCTAGCTAACCAGAACCAACCTATGAAGTTGCACTGTAACTTCCTTTTATCTTCCATACTTTTTAGATGTATGAATTCATTATAAAAGCAACATCAAGCTATAATATTTTAAATAGCAGCATAAGGCATACTATTA
Source organism: Passer montanus (assembly GCF_014805655.1). Lineage (NCBI taxonomy): Eukaryota > Metazoa > Chordata > Aves > Passeriformes > Passeridae > Passer > Passer montanus. The sequence goes on from NW_024367037.1 coordinate 7,680,305, forward strand.
TTGTTATAAAAGGTAACATGAAAGTAGGTTAATTAGGATTTAAGAAGCTACATCAGAAAATAATATTTTATTAAAAACATACTATAAGCAAGTAATTAAGTAGACCCATTATTGGCCATGCCAACCACAAAGTTTGAATACCTTGTTGGATACTATTTATTTTAAATATAACCAATCAGGTATAATTTTACTTACAAAATGACCTGAGCTGGAAAAAACCCTAAAAACACACAGATCAGTATCATACAGCATCATCAAAAATAAGCTTGTTCAAATCAAAGTAGGACTATATGAGACAAGGTATTATATAGAGCAGCGAATGAGAACAACAAATAGAAAAAAAAAATCAAATATCAGTTAAAATATTGGATGACTGCAAGGTGACAAGGCTGTGAAGCTTTTGAATGACTAACTACTAACTACTTTCATATATGTGGGAATCCCCAGAATTTTATGACTCCAGTTTGAAAACAATATGTTTATGGACAGGATACTGTTGTTTTATAATCACTAAGAGTTGTTAAGGATAGCTGACCATAAAAAAAAAAAATCATCATATTTTTGGCAGAGCAAGTACAATAGGATTGTGTTCAAGTCTATCTGAAATCAAGGCCACTTCCATAAATTATTAGAAGTGTGGTTGGTTGAAGAAAGTGTGGAATTTCACAGACCTGGTCAAGGGACAGCAGAGAAGACCAACACAGAAAGCAGCCACTAAAAAGGTGAAACCAGATAGTTGGTAGCTTGGGAAGATCTGCAGTAAACACAGCCAGAGGGTGCTTAGTATGTCCTATCCAAACATCGATCTAAGCCAAAGGTTAGGAACAACAATAGGGCAATGCACAGAGTCATGCACACAATCTATGTGCTCCACCTAATTTTTGCTCAGATCACAGAGCAGAACAACTGATAACACTACTTGGTTTTGTTCATGTCCCTGAAACCAAAACATCTGGGAGAGAAAGTCTAAGCAGCAGTGTTGTCACTTGGCTAGTATGAGAAGCTCCTTCTTGATAACAGCTTAGTCTTGTCACTGACAATCACCTATTAATGATGTCTCTCAAAATTCACCTAGGGAGACTGATACAAAATCAAAAAAGAGATTTGGAATACAGCTGTCATAACAGTATGAGTTAAACAAGCGAGCAAATGCTTTATTTCAAGAAATTGGCTATTGCAAATGTGAAGCTGAGTGGGAAAAACTACTTCAGCTCTCACAAATGAGCAGGAAAATGTTGACTGCACAAATACTCCTGGGCTAAGGGATAAGTTGGTAAATCAGCTAAAACTTCCTGACATTCTCACCTGCTTAGAAGTACTATTAGACATTTTAGCAACAGGTAACTACAAGTCAGGTCAAATCACTAAGTAATTAAATACTAATACAAGAGGAATTCATTATATTGATTAAACCAGTATTTCTACTTTACTGAACAACTACCAGCAGATCTTTTATTAACAAATTAGGACTTGGCTTTATTAATAATAAATTATTACTTTATCAGCAGCAAAGCTACAAAAAGCACTTAGTATTTTCAATATGAAAAATCCCATTCATGATCAAAAGGGTTCATATAATCTTAAACAAAAACAAAGCAAATCTTTGAAGAGGCAATACCTTTAACTATTAGAAGCTCTGATTACAATGGCATAAACATTTATTGCTGTCCGGTAACTAGAAAAACTAAATATCTTCAAAATTATGGTTTTCATATCAGGTTTTTAATTTGCATGTGGTATCTCTAAAAGATGAGGTATCTCCAAAAAGCAATGCTTTGGTAGTAAATTGTATACTAGCAAAGTGGTTTTTGAACTATTGAACTATCATTTTTTTAAAATTGAGCAACTAAATAATACTTTTTCAAACTTATTCTACACATTATATAATCAGTCTCATGATATTGCTGGAATACATCACTGATATGAAGGGAATAAGGGGTAGCACAAGAAACAAGAGTTTGTATCAACACTGAAATAATGTACTTTGACCAGAAAACTAAAAGATCGGCCCTTCTAGGAGATTTAAACCCTAAATTGTCTAGATTCATTATTCCATGATAACTACAATGCCGTGTGTTGATTTACATTTCTGATCCTGAACTATTTTCTGAGATGACTGCATTTCCTCTAATTTCTTATCTGCTTTAACTAATACAACTGATGCAATTATAATGATTGCCCAGTCTCTGCATTAACTAGGAAATGCGGATTTAAAGAAAATGGAAAAAGCTAGGAGAAATCTTCAGTTAAATTAGTTAACCATTACATGTTTTACAAAGGGCCCATACAATTCATAACCATTTATATAAACATTCACTGACTGCTGGTACAACAATTATTCATAAGCTGATGGAAGTTCCTGCCCAAATTCAATAATGTCTGAATCAAACAAAGGTTAAGATGAAGGTTTATTTCTTTAGTATTAAAGAATCCTCACCACCCACAACAGCACATACAGAAAATAAATTTTGCTCCCTTGGGCACAAATACCTCTGCTCAATGAACAATGGCTTTCACTCTGCTAATTGGAGAATGGAGAGGTAAAGGTCATGTGTAAAAACAATAGGGGATATAAAAATAATGCAAACTAAGGAAATTACAGCATTTTCCAATTGTCAGCGTGACAGCTACCAGTGAGAAATAAGGACATCAGATACATGTGCCCTACTGTGCAAGGCTGGGTAACAAGACAGTCTCCACTCCAGTATGCTGGCAGTATGTAAACATCTTCCCCTTCTAGGGACAATGGGCTATGCCCCAACAAAAGTAATAATCTTCTCTAGAATAACATTGACCTGGAATTCAGCTAATAATTTCAACAGGAGGAAATAGGAAGAAAAAGGAAAGGATGAAAACACGGGGAAAAAAAGGCTCTGAAGTAGGTCATGGAAGTCTAATGGTTTGAACCATTCTTCTCTTCTGAGTAAATGAATTTTAATGTTCTTGTACATATTTAAGCATTGCCTTGTTAAGCAGTTTGGTTGGGTGAAAAATAAGAGCACAGATTCAAGCAGCATTGTGCACCTGTTTTCAATGGATGAGAATAGACAAATGCAAATTATCGCAAAACATTCAGGGAAAAAAGTACATGCAGGCAAACTATCATTTAACTTTTTGAAAAATCTTTATGTCTATAGTGGTGTCCTTTTCTTAATTTAAATGACAGATGCAGATGTTGCTCCTAGTAGTTAGCACTCATATTAATTTATTTTTAAGTGTTTGTACACAGGTTTCAGACCACATTAAGAGAAGCCACATTTTCAAATTAAATTATAGTAAGGAATTTTTAATCACGTTTCCTTCTTCCTCCCATTCTTTTTCCTTGCATCTATTTTAAAGAGTTGCCTTGAAAATGCATATGCCTCTGAAAAGCTCTAGAGTGCGATTTTTCTCAGACTTGCAAAGGGTTGTCATGTTTCAGCTCTTTTACCCCTACTTACTTGTCCAGTCTTCAGTGTTCTAAGACATGCACTTAAAGGATAATAAAAGAAGACCACATTATGTGTCAAATTAAATGTTGTTGATACTTGCTTTAAGTGTACATGCACTGACATTCTGTTATGGATCAGCTGCTGGACAATAATCCTTGCACATTCCCCGCCTGACAGATTGTTCTGTATTTTGTTTGAGATGCTCTAATGTTTCTGACGACCCATACAAGGCCACACATTTCAGCAAATTTTCCAAATTAATACTGAGACCAGTTTACAATGCTTTCTTCAGTAGCGCTCAGTCTTACTGATTGTGTCCTAAATAATAAACCACGGCCTCAGGCAGTTTTTCTCAGAATGTTTATGATGAGAACTCATTCATCTAAATCTACTGGCCAGTGGAATAAAATAAATCAAGAATTTCCCAAAATATAACAATATTTGTGTTCTCTAGATAATTGATGACTGCAGCTGCACTAATTAAAACCCATGTGAGTTTCATTAATCTTGGTCACTGGGACCAATTGCTGCACACCACACCCTGATAACTGCACATCGCCCTTGTGTCACATTCAGGTGAGGTTTGACTTTTAGTTAGAATCTCACTGAATCACTGTTTTTTAAATCTGAACTATCATATCATGCATACACTTACTGTGCAGCTAAGTGACTTAATTCAAAACAGGCAAGCTCAATCATAAATTGAAAATTTTACTTCAGACTAAATTATTTGCAGCAAGATACTTGTCAATACTCTGCCACCCCAAAGAAGACAGTGAAGTATGGAGAAGAGGGAAGACTGACTATGTGTAGCAAAATAAGTCTCTAATCAAAGAAAAAATAAATAGAATTAAATTTTCTTCAGTGTTACTACAGTGGCATTTTGTTTGCATATTACACTTTTCTCTACTGGAAACCAAAACTCCATCCTCACTAGAGTATTTCTAGGTAATAGGTGCATTGTACATATATTTTTCTGTATCAGAGAACATTTTTATAGCTGTAGATATGCTTTGCTTGTTAAAGAAAAAGAAATGTGTCAAAAACTTGTGCTTCAGATAAATATCTACAGAAATAGCTATAACTAATGTTAATAACTAAGCTGCCTTGCAGATCATAAATACTAGGAAATATAAATAACTCCTAGAGACAACTGCACAATCTATATTTGAGGAAAGGCAACATTTGAGTAATCAATCACATGAAGCCAACACTGTCATAAGCTGAGTTTATGAAAATACTTGTAAACATTTATTAAATGTAAATCCCTCTTCAAAATGTGTGTTATCAGAGATCCCCATTTTTTCATGCAATTTGGAGTATGTAATATACAGCAGCTGATGAATATACAGGAGCCTTGTTGCAGGAGCTATTTCCTGTTGGTCTTTCAAAGTGCTGGCAGTGATACAATTTTTCTCAAACTAATGTCATATAGAACATGTTCTAGAGAATAACCAATACAATTTAAAATCTGGCTGTATCATCCTTACCAAACAAAATAATTCTTGCTATTAACACTGCTTCTTTTTCAAGATTAAGGAGTACATTTTGCTATCGTTTGCTGATTGAAGTCAAGGGAATAAATAATAACTCATGTAACTGGGAACAAGTTTTGGACCATTATGTACAGGCTTATTTTTAAACCCTAATAAACCTTTTGTCAAAATAACTTAAGAGCTGGCAGGCAAAGTTAATAAATGCTACACTGCAAAATGCTTCCACAGGAAAGCTTTGTGCTGCCCCTTTGGAAGGTTCTTCCTAAGTATGGGAAGGAAATGTTGCAAATCTCTCCAAAAAACTCTGCTGTTTGCCCACACCTGGGTGTCCTTGGGTATACATGGTTTGTTCTTCTCTAGTTCTTCTACTTTCTTTCAGCTCTTGAGGGATTGAGTCAGGCACTGGCCAGCCCCCACGGCTCTGAGCACAGCAATCATTTCTCCCATTGACAGCTATTCAGCTCACTCAGATCTAACACCCACAGACCAGTTTATCTGCTTGAAAAATTAGCTCCCCCAAAACTTCTCCCAGAATTAAACATAAACTAGGCAGGGATGGGTTCCCAAAATGAAAGACAGTAATGCCATCAGGCATTATGGATGTCATACACAACAGTATTTGAAGGTCTGAGAATTAATGTGGAAATCATGCTACAGAACAGCAAAACAAATCAATTTCTTCTGACTGCAACAGAGATACATCTCAGTGGAGACTCATGACCCAGAGAGTCCACACAATCTGCAGGACAAACACAACATGCAAGGACAACTATAGAAGCTACAAGCCTTTTTTGAACAACATCTTCTCCCAAGAGGAAATTCAGCAACCCATTCGCAGGGACTCGGTGCGATAATACATGAATTATGTTCCATCGGTCAGTCCTAGCCTGGTCTTCATCTTTCTTGGTGGATATTCCTCCCACACCATAAAAGTGAAGTGCAGAAAGTAAACACAAATCACTGATGTTATGGAGAAGATGTGTGGCATCCAAAGAAAAGACAGAAGCTAGGTATAGGTTTGGGGCACTGTTCAAGTCACATCAAGCTTTTTTGTTCTTTTTCTGGTGAAACAGTTTAACCAAGTAAGTTATAATCGGAACAGCATTCTTATTCTCATGGGGAATTCATTATCCTTATAACAAAATATGCAATGACATAGAATGAAAATACAAAATAAAAATAGAAATAGTCTCAGCAAATGTATGTACTGCACAAGGTAATAATAAAATTGATCAGGGTTGTCACAGGATATTCCCCGCCCTCCTCTTCTTAAGCATGGCCATCTTATTGTGTTGCTGATAACAAAATCATAGACAACATTTTAGAACATTGCAATAAGCAGATGTTGCAATACAGCTGCAGTGCCAGCTCTGGTCAGAAAGTGCAGGTGAAAAAAATGTGCCTATTGCAATGGTTCAGAGGTAGGATTGGGCAAGCTGTTAAGTAGTAATAGACTTCCTTGTGGAGATCAACCAAACATGTCCTGAAGTGATTTTTTTGAATGGATTTAACAGATTTTCCATCTGCCAATTTTGGTCTTCAATGTGCTATGTTAATATATTAAGAGCCAAAGCCTGAAATGCTTTTGAAAAGGAAAAAAACTCAACAAACCAAAGTCCTGATCAAAGAGGCTGTATGACTCACTCTGCAATAGGAACATTATTTTTCTGTCTCTTTTAACTTGTAAGGGGTTGAATTTATTTCAGTCAAACCACTAGCAGAAACCAAGCCTGAAATACTTCAGTACACAATGAAAAGTTTTTCCGAAGTTTTTGAATTAATGAAAAAGGAAGGACACAAATGCAAGTATTTGCAGACTTTAGTGAAGTATTCTTCTTGCTGTCCCCACGCATTCTTAAATTGACCATTAACAAAACTACTGAACTCTTACATTCAGTTTTAATTTTCCTTAATTCTCCTCTATTTTATTGAAAATTTACATATTCTCACCCTTAGTGAGAATATGTACCCTATTTTCAAATGCTTCTGAGCTGTCAGTTGTGTCAGCTGACCCTGTTCCAACTGTCCATATTGAAACAAGTATTTCTCTATCATTTATCAAACACATTGCAGTAATAACTGTCTGTACTGAACGCAATTACCCAGAAATGAACAAAAGTAGAAAGGGAGGTTTCAACAATGCTTCCTCAGTAAATTGTGCTTAGTGCATATCTGGATGCATCTAAAGCTGAGTTATACTTCCACTTTACTTTTGTCACCTACATGGCAATCACAGATATTAGCAAAAAACCATTTTGATGTTATACTGTTTCATGAGTCTCTTGAACACTGAATATTTCTGATCCATATTTCGGACAACTTTTTCATATGGCTATCCATTCATGTTGTCTTAAGAAAACCTCATCTTCCACCCTGTGCATATTTTCTCTTATGTCTGGGTCACTTCATATTGTTTCTTTACCCATTCATGACTGCAGAACCTACAAATTTAGTATAATCAGATTAATTCTCTGTTCACTGGTTTTAATTTCCATTATACACAGTGCCTATAAACAACTTGCATAATTTTACTAAGTTAAGCTCACCTGTCAGCATTTTTTTTTTTTTTGAATATTGGTATCAGTAAGTACTGCCTCTTGCTCTCAGTCCTCATTTACTTTCTATTCCATGATTTCAGGAGGGTAATTCCCCTGGTTCAATGTCACATAACTTATTTTCCTGAACTACTTTTGACAAATATTTTCAGACTCACTTGCTTTCTAAGACACCAAACCTTTCTTTCCACAAATCCCAAACAGCAGAATTATATTTTGCTGAAGGAACAACACACTGCAGCTTTGGGTCACCCAAATGAACATGCCTGAAATTCTACTTAGTGGGCACTTCATTCTCATTGCAATCACGATGGGGCATCTGGCAATGTCTGCAGTAGAATGGCCATGGATTTTCTTGTGTCAAGTTCTGTCACATGCATTGCACTCTCCACTTCTGAAATGCAATGCTTTATTTCCACTGCTTCTAGACTGTTCCAATGTCTCATTCTTCTAAATGTAAGAAATCTTTCATATTCAGTGTCTTTCTTCATGGCCACTTTTTTTCCCCCCAACTTATCCATCCTCCAAGAGGAACATGAAAACAGGTCATCTTCATTTTCAGCCATATTATTGTAACCTTTTCTCTTAAGAGACCTCTGTTAACATCTTATGCTTCACCCAGAACTGCAAACACTATTCTATACAGACACGTCACACTCAGCCAAACTTCAATGCTATTAACAGTTCCATATCCATTTGCTGCAGGTACTCTTGTTAGTTCACCCTAATTCTGCCATTACTCATTTTCTTATACTTGCAGATCACATGAAGCTTTTAGTCTGGTGACCACATAAAATAATCACATAATTTTACACTTATTTCCAAAGAATAAGCCTTTGACATTACAGTGAAAGTAATACTAATCACTATTTGCATGATCTTGCTGCTTGTCAAGAGAAAGACATACCAAACAAGAGAAAGAGGTATTCTACAAACAGCTATCAAGGTAGATGAGAAAGATCTGCTTTGGTAAGCCCACCCTGTATATTGATAACATCACCTTATTCATTCTTTCTTTGATACTTGTGCTGAATCTCTGTCCACAGTTTAGACCACATAACTGATGATCTCTTCCTTTTCTGTTTTACATTGGTACAGAAATTACTATTTCTATCCAAACTCCTGGGAGGAGTATAAGAATTCAGCCATTCTCTGCTCATGCCTTGCTCCCTGCATGCACAGGGAGCAGATACAGTAGGGATGAGCAGGGATTCAGATGGGTATCAGCACTGGTGCGAGGTGGCAGCTCTGCTGCTGCTCTGCACCCAGGCAGCTCCATCACCAAAGCAGCAGCAATGCTGCCGGTGAGTAAGAGGTGTGACACAGCTGCTCTCCGGCAAAGCGCCTCGGCTCACAGCGGAGTGGAAGGAAACAGCAGCTGAAATAGCTGGTATTTATTTTGCACCTCAGAATAAAAACATACCAGAACAGATGCCACTTGAATGCCCTTTGGGAAGAACTTCTGGCACCTTACATGGGATCTGAGGATCTGTTAGGCTCTACACTGTCAGAAGATCTTCTCCTCTCATCATTTTAACTGGTAGGACTGGAATTGAAATAGCAATTACTGCTAAAATTATAAGCTCTTTCAGACTGGAGCTCCTGATCACACAGACTGGGTGTAAGTCAAGAAGAAATACCCCTAGTTCACAACACAGCTGCTTGACTTGACTAGAAAATAATGTTTCTCCCCTAATTCCCAATTTCATTTAAAACTCTGGTTATAAATCACTGCCAATGGTTGGACTGACTGAAATTCTAATGCTATACTAACTTCTATTGCATAAACACTACGAAAAAGTATTTCAGACTTAATCAGTAAATCCCTCAACTCATTCCATTGTCCCTACATACTGATACTTCAGTGTGCATTATACTGCAACAAGGAATATATTTCCACAAACAGTGAAATTAGCAGAAAGAGTTAGAAATGCAGCCTTCATGATTAAATTATGCTTAGATCCATCAGCACAGAATATATACTGCCAAAACCAAGAAATTATGGTCAATGAAAGAAGTTATAAAAAAACCTCCCCCCTTTATTATCATGTTTATCAGACTTTATATAAACTTCATAACTTTTTTTTTTTAATAAACAATAGAACAGTACTTAAAGGTCAAATCAAAGCACCGATTTCACAAATCAAACTCACCAGGAATTGTCATAATAATGGATTACATTACTTTCTTCAATCATTTAGTTTCTCCTTTTGCCATTTCTAGTAAAAGAAGCTAAAATCTCCCATTTTATTTCATGTCTGTGACCAAGGCAAGTTAAGCATCTCTGCTAATGGAGACTAAAAGGAAAATACTGAACTATTTACAGCAACTGGACTGACTTACTGTGACCAGCCTAGTTACTCCGACTATGTTAACACTGGCGCAGTGATATCCATTTCATAAAAGTATCTATAATGATCAACACCTAAAAGGATGTTCCATAACATGAATTTGATGATGGGCACATAGGAAGGACGCAAAGAGCTACATTATCTTTACCCCAAGGTTCATACACCAGGTTAATTGTTTCTAAAAGTTTGCTGTTACAATTCATTGTAACTGCCACCATGGTTATAATATTAGGAAAATGCTTTAAAAATGAAAATAACTCATTCTGGAATTGCAGTTTCATACACATGAGGAGTTCACCAGTAGTTTCTAAAAGATGAGGAGCCTAGCCAGGGTTTTCCTTCAGGTTAAAGTTCCTAAAATCCTTTCAAAAGCTCAGGAATGGGAGACAGAAAGGCAGAAAGGCAGTCAGCTCTGCAAGCTGCCGGTGCAGAGCTGGCTGAAGGGGAGAAGGAATTGGGGTGCTGCCCTGCCTGTTCCCTGGGTCATGACTCTGACCCCATTCTGAGCACTGCAAATGCTCATGCCAAAAAAGTATTATGCTGCCACTTCCACAAAGGTCATCCACAATCTGGTCCCAAGGAATTCATTCTCACTGCTGAGAAAAATGCAACTCTCATCAAGAGTAATGGAAATTGCACATGTGCTTCAGGACAATTTAAGGCCCTAAAGGAATTGTATCCTCCCTTTACACACACATGTAATTTTCATTAATACCAATTAAATCAATTCAATAAAATTATGGCCAGTTACCATAGCACAGAATCCCATGCAAAACAACAGCAAGAAGCAACGAGTTTTCTTTTTCTTTTTTTTTTTGTTAAGCCAGATTTAAATAATCATTTGAATTGACATTTTTAATAAAAAGTAATTGTTTTACTCAAAGCAACAGCAGCTAAAATGGAAATTTCAGGCTGCAATCCAATCAGTGTAAATTGTTCAGGAAGTAGGAAAAAAACTTAAAATTTAAAAAAACCCATTTTGTTATAATTTCTTTTAGTGGCTCAAATCCTGCAGGCAGAATGAAGAACATAGGATATGGACAGAGCAGATGGAACCTTCTGCCATTTTTATATCTCGTAGATATTACAATTTCTTTCAACTTTGTCCAGCCTTAATTAATATGTACATTGAAATTATTATGTTCTTCTCATATTTAATCTAAATAAAAATAAAAAGAAAATTTAAATATAACTACAATTTACAATTTACTAGTGAAGGTGAAAGCATGAAGTTTGAGAGCAGTCTCACATTTCTGCGTGCTGGGAGTATAGAGCTTTACATTCAAAGAAGTGATTCTAAGTATTGAAATATTTTAACAGCCTCTAAATTTCAGTGCACACAAGATCTCCCTTCTGCTATCACCCTCAAGAACAAAGCACAAGATAAGAGAATGTGACTGTACAAAAGTTGTTTTCAAGTAATTTCTGTGCTTTGCTGATTCCACAGCAGACATAGGGCACGCTGGTCCCCAGAGCACCCCAGAAGAGCCTTTGCACCAACATTTTCCCCCTCCTCCCCCACCCCAAACCTGAGCAGTAGGTCCTGGGAGCCCCCTTCTTCCCCAGACATTGCAAGGTAACCCTGCTGCAACCCTAAACCCACAGTATCCCCACAGCACAGCAGGCACAATTTCCAGCCATTGTCAGGTATGCAATAGAAAAAATGAGGAAAGGATACCCAGGTCACCAGACACACACAAATAAACATATAGGCACCGTAGGGTAAGTTCTGTGAGATGTGTCACAAAAATGAGTTCCTAAACTGGTTCTAAAAGTTAAAGTACACAAGGTCCAACAGGAGAAAAGCAGGAAAAGTAACTTTAAAATGAAAAAAACCTGCATGGTTATTTTCCTATTCCTGCTCATAACAGGCATATATACTGTACATAAAGGGTAAATGCAAATATTTAAATATTTATCAAGAAAACACATGTGCTTGGGGGGGGATGTTTTATGTCTAATTTTGAGAACAAATAAGTTTTAAAAGGTAAATCTAATGCAATGTAATAAAACTGCAAAGTATGTTCTGACCTTCTACTCTTCCCTGCAACACTTACATGCACATATATACACACTTTAATAATACATATCCCAGTGGAATACAACTGACCCCAGTAAATCCTGCTGTTTCCCCAAGTGTGGAATTAAAAGCTTCATGATCAGAGTGAGAGAACACATTTGTTTCCATTCTTGTGATATCATTTTCCCCCCTCAGACTAGTGTAACCACTGAAGCCCATGATACTCCACACAGCTGACTCAACTGTATATGTTAAAAAATTTACAGACACTGAAATCAAATCTATTTCTTTAACAAAAGAGGCTTGTATATTTTCCCTGAAATAAGCTAGTAGAACATTGTAGAAGGAAAACCAGACATTTTAAAGCAATAGTTTCAATACTGCACACATTCAGTGAAACCAAACAAATCAAATGAATGTTATTTTGTATGTACAAAAAATAACCAAGCCACGGAATCCAGGAAAATTATGAAATTAAGGGCTTTTAACTTCGGATATTACATTTTTTGCCAAAACAGAATTTTCATGTTATAATTCTGAAGAAGATAGCTTATCCACCTAATCTAGTTTGTTTAGACAATAGAAAAGTAATTTAGAAAACCATGGCATATGTGTAGAAATATATGAAAACCAAACAACATCCATATGCTTTTGTTTGTAGCATCAAAGATCAACCGCATTTGAGAAAAATTTACACATATGCATGTTATCTCTGCAAAAGAGCTGAAATTTCCCTTCTGTCTATGTGAGAAAAATAGTCTTGAAAGGCAATTTTGGATCTCAAAAGTCATTATTTACTCAAGTCATCTCAAAAAATTATGATGACTTGAGTAAATAATATTTGTACTTTCTTTGGTCACTGGTCTCCACATACCTACTGTCCTCCTTCCTCAATAGCCTGCTGCTACACTGGGCCAACTGGTTTTCCTACACTTCTCCTTGCACTTGTTTCCCCTTTTTTCTCCTTCTGTGCATCTTCTCCTCCATCTCTCTCCTTCACCGTTTAACATTTCTTTTGTTCCTCATTTTAAGTCATAGCTTTCTACCCCATGATTTTCCAGAATACACTAATATGTAGCAGACTTAGACACCTGTATTTTTAGTATTTGCAGTCTTTTATGCTTCTAATTCTTCCAAGGCACCAAATACTCATCAAGCTGCCTAGGTCACAAGATGGTGACATTGGTACAATGTAATTCCAAAACCACTGATTTCTGGAAATGCATTTTAATATCTGCTTGCATTTCCAAGCAGTGGGAGAGCCTTGGCCACTCCTGCAATATTTGGGTGGGTTTACTTCCTAGGTAACATGCAGGAGAAAGCAGTATTACACATATAAATCATTTGCAGAGAAGGAGGGTACCTCAATGGACCGAGCACTAAAAGGACAGTCAGGAACTAGGCTTTGTCTCAGTTCTGTCACTCATATGCTGTTCAACCTAAGAAAAGTCTTATTTTGAGTAGTATGCCGCCAAATCTGTAAAGATTGTAACTTAGGAAGGACATGTGGACATTGTTTCTGTACTGTGATAATCTTCAGATTCTTAAGCTGCAGCTCCAGCAAAGAAAAACATCACAGTTGAGTCCTCTGTTTTTCAGACAGTATTGTCAAAACAAAAGCAATTATAGCTGGTATGACATGCTCTTCACATTACTGGGGCTCAGTGTATTGGGAATGCCACTTCATTCCTCTCACTGTTTAATTGTTCAGTACTGATTTTCTTAAGGAGTTAACATGATCAACAAAAGTAACCTGTTCTGGTTTCTTTTTCAGTGTTATTGAATTGCTTCATTTGCTTGTAAGCACAGCAAGGAAGTGACACTCGTCGCTTTGTCAAAGGTGACAGTGCCAGGAGATCTGGAAGCAGGCTTGCCTGGGAAGACCTAAGCCTTTCAGCAGAAGAAGGCTTCTTTTTGACAGGCTTGAACACCCACGTGCAGGCAGTCTCTCACCTGAGTTGTGCTGAGATATGCTCCTCCACCACAGAAGTTTTTTCAGTCACAGACTCTTGGGATTTTGCCGCAAACCTCTTATGTGCTCCACTTTCTAGCGCCGACTACTTCCAGAAATTGCAAGGGCTCCTCTCAGAAAACCAGAGAAGTGACGGGACTTCAGAAGGGAAACTCCCTTCACCTCAGGACCTTGGGCACAGGCCTGGGCTGATGGCATCTGAGAAACTGTGTCTCAGGCTGGGCACAGGATCACAACGGGAGTGCTTCTGAAACTCCCCCAGGCCTGGTGTCCATGTGGAGAGGGTATGGAGCAGCTGTGGTGTGTACATCAGTAGCCATCAGTGCTTGCCTCATGAGCTGTCACACATCACAATGTGTGGGGCTTCACCCAGCACAACAGTCTCAGCCACCCCTTCCCTATAGGAGAGCAGGTAAGTTCCTCTCCAAGCTTGCCGAAGATTTTTGCTTAGAATTTGCTGTGAGTCATGGATTCAAATTCCATGATCCAGAATAACTTGATTTTCTACAGTTAACTCTGAAATAGCTCACTGTGTTATGGCCAGTAGATACTGGCTGTAACAGTCCAGAGGTTAAAAAAAACCCAACAACCAATGAACCAACTCATTCTCACCTTTTCTCAACCTCTAGACAAATTATGTTGTTGGAAGACTAAGAAGCATCCCTGGTACTGAAAAGATAAAGCTGTGGCACCCCTGAGATCTTCGAAGAACAAAGCAACTTATTGTGTTCTTTTCTATAACAGCCAAACCTAAGGATATTTCAGGCCTGTGAAAGCTTCCTTTCCTTCTGTATTCAAACCATGAAGGAAGAAACCACAGCTGGCTACAGCTGAAGACAATAATTAGCCCTGAAAAAATATTCCGTTTTGAAGCTAGGCTAAAAAGGATGGCAGTAAGCAAAAATGAAGATGTGCCTTTAATATCCCTCAACAGGTTATAGAATTTTTGGTGGTATATGTCAGGAGAGCAAAGCTGCTTTCTTCAGAGAGTAACCTATTTTCTAAATAAAATGTGCATAATAAACTGGATGGAATCAGAATGCCCACAGATGAATGGCACCTAGCTAATGGGATATATTCCTCAAGAATTACATCAATACTACTAAAACTTATTATTTATCTCAACAAAAATGCAACAGCAAGGCCAAAACACACACAAATCCAAGAAATGAGAATAAGAATATTTTCTATTGCCACAGGAGAATCCATATCAACATCCGTTTTTAATGTAAATAATAAAAGCCACGTATATCTTCATTCCCCTATGAATAGCAAATATTACTGGGATTGACAATGAAATTACAAAATGGCATACTGAAATGATGGGACAGATCCACCCCACAATTATACCTTTGTATGCTTGTCACACAACTATAAAATTAACCTTTTCATCTTTAGGTTCATCCAGTCTGGTTCATGCTAGAAAATAGCCTAATACATATATTTAGTAAAAACAAAACAAAAAAAAATCCCTATTTAGATGAAAAATGAAGACAACAGCTTCATATCTTTAAATAAAAGAGATGACCTCAAGCAATATCTTCCAGCAACCGTACTTGCAATCAGAGACGATTGAAGCCTACTTTGTAAAAGATGCACACAAAAAAAACCTGAACCTCAAACACCTTTCCTGCACTTCACTTACAATTCCTCAACTCTCAGAGATCTAAAAAGATTTATCATGCTAAATTCCCTGTAGATGATAGGCAGCCAAACATTTAAATGTGACATCCAGAAAGGTAATTTGTCCTTATAAGGAGAGTCCACATCCCTAAGCGTTCAAGCTGTCATCTTATACTTTTAAACACTTAGGGTTTTTGGATGAGCAGTGATAATTTTTAACAAAGCAGAGAGGTCTCAATTTGCAAATTGAGTAACTCATCGAATAAGAAAGTTGGATTTGTAATAGAGTCTGACAGATGTCTGCACCACGACATGACAGTGACAAAGTGCCTCTGAAATTTTCTCTTCAAAGATGAAGTTTCAGCTTGCCTCCTTTCACCTCTAGGAATCCAAATAATATTTTTTGATTATACAGGTGAAAAGAAATTTCGTTTCAGCTACTACCCATTTACATCCAGCAAATAAGTTATGATTATAACACCACACTCTGATCATGAGAGGCTCCAGCAATAACAATATTGCAGCACGATTCTTAAGAGTGCCTGGAAGTACAGGAACATGGCAGGGAAAACCTATAAAAAACAGCTCTGGAATAAGGTAATTTCTTGAGCACAAAATTAATTTCTGAAATTTAAGATATTATTTTAATGTCTTGTAACATACCACATTTGCAGATTTCTTTGAATTTCACCTTAACACAGATATGGCTTAATAGGAAATTTATGTTAATCATATTCAACTGTATCAACATGAACTGAGAGCTCAGAAGCAATACAACAGGAATTTGTCCCAGAGAGCCTGTCCAAATAGGTTAATACTCTGCTAACAAGCACTGTGGTCAAAGAAAGCTGTCACTAGTATGATTTCATAGTGTTTTCACATGCAGGAATCACTCAAATACTTAAATATTTCCAAAATACTAGAGAAGGAGTACTCATGGCTCCATTTAATGAACACAAATAATAGGGGAGGGAGAAAGGTCAGTCATCTCCCAGTGGTGGCAGAAACATACTACTAGAGCAACCACTTGGTTTAAGACACAATCACATGTGAGGAAGTGCTTCACAGCAGCTGGTTGTCCCCTCAGCCTGAGCAGCACAGCAGGAGAGGCAAACAAAAAAGTATTGTGAGCCTAGGGGCTTTTTGAGGCTTAGGGATTTTCCAGAACACAAGCATTTGGTAGGAGTGAACAGGTGAGAGCTCCTCAGTCCATTAGTTCTTCTTTCTCAAGGTAGGCTGTTGTTCTGGTAAGAATTTGAACTTGAATCCTACGACAAAAAGCTCAGTCCTAGCATGGCATCTGTTCATAATTGTCTCAAATTAATTCATATGAAAATTAGCCACAAAGATTGATCACATATACACAGATAACACCTAAAGTGGCCATTTTTCACTCAAGTATGCATGATCCCTATGCAATTCTGTGTTTTAAGCTGCAGCCTAACCAAATATGTAAATATTGCTGTCTGATACTGTCTGTAAGAGACATGATATGTCCTTAACTACTAGAATAGGACTGAAGGCCTTAACTCTTCTTGAAGGATACATAGCCAGAAAAAATTAATAACAATTAATAACGTGGCAACAGAGTATTATTCAGATCTTCTTAGGGCATGCCTTTCTCAATTGTGCATAGATTTATGTAACCTTGGAGATCTAGAATCATTAGGGCACAATGCAAATGTTTCTCACTGATACAACTTGGAGAAACACTGCAGAGTCTGCATCTTGGGTGAAAATATAACAGCAAATAGTATTCAAAAACATCACTGTGGTCTACTCTTTTAATTTAAAAAAAATGATGGATTCATAGAAAAGATTTAAACATTTAGTGGCTAACAAAAACACCCTTACTGAAAGAAAGGGGGGAAACCCTCCATGCTCAAAACTTAAACTTGTGCTAATTATGGTGGAGCTAGATCACTGAGAAAGTGGCCAAAAGAGTTTGGGAGAATAATTGCAATAAAGTGGTGAATCAAGTATATAACAGCTTTAAATTGGAGTTCAGAAGAACAATTCCCTCTGAACAAGTTATTCTGTATCTGCTTAATGAAATGTCATGAACTGCAAGTCCTTCTCAGAAGCAGTTTCTGGAAACTTCCAGGGGCAGCATCCAGACCAAAATGAACACACCCAGCAAGTCCTGTAAACTGGTTCTTAAAGATTTACTTCCTACAAGAACAGCAGCAGCATCAGCCACAGTCTCCCTTTGGGTTCTGCTGCTGCAGACAGTGACTGATGGGGGAAAATTAAATGACTAGTCCTGACCTATGTGACTTGTTAGTAATTTTAGTAAAGGATAAGGCTACATCTTTATGCACCATTTCAATAAAACAAATCGTCTTCTTTTTAGTTCAGATTCTCACTAAATAACATAAATATATGAAATAATGCAATTTCTGCCCTCCTCCCACTCCATCTACCCATTACTTCTAATAGACTCATACCTTTGCAAAACAGCAAAAATGCATTTATAATGAACAATGCTAAAAAATTGTAAGACTGATATCAGGAATTAAGAGATGTTTTCCAGAATGTGTATATTTTATGACAAACCCATATGATGTATAAATTCAAGGAATCAAAACTTGTAATACAGTGAGACTGTACTTAAGTATGGAAGTATTTTTGTTTTCAACATCTCAAAAAGAAGATCAGAAAAAGTCGTTAAGAAAGTTATGTGAAGGCTAAGAAACTAAGCTAAGGAAACTGGGATGATTAGCTCTATATAAATTCATCCATCTTAAACTCTCTGGCTGTAAATAACATACAAACTAAATCAGTACACATTACTCTGTGCCTCCTGAGATGACTTTGTCTGCCACTGCAAAAATTTTTCCTATCCCAGCTGCAGCAGAAGACATTTGTTACCTGGAGAACTGTCAATCTCACATATCCATTTTATGTACCTGTTACTGCAGAACTGAATGCACTGATGAAGAAAACAGGTGAAACTGTGTGTGCTGTTGGAGATCTAAACACGTCAGCATGTAACATGAAGACTGTTTGAGTTCACAGCCATGTAATTGCTTTGCCAATACACCAGTAGTTAAATAGTTGAAGAAATTTGTCAAGAGAATTGCTGAGCATCTCAGTCAATTTCCAGTTCACTTAGAAATATCCTGTAAGGCACTGAAAATTCAGTCAGACATGGAAGAGACCAAAGTGATTGCACAGTCATGAATAGGATATCCATGTAATCACAAAACCAGGATCCCCACAATCATTAATGATTTTCTTGTATAGTTGAAAAAAAATCCCTGCCTACCGTTCCTCCCCCATCCCCCCAGCAAGAACAAAACAAACAAACAAAAACCAAGTAAAAACCAAACAAACTACTAACTTTTTCCAGGAAGATGTTTCCAGTTTGTTTTTTTCAAAGATGTTGGTTTGTTTTTTCCTTTTGGCAATGTGTCAATACTAGACAGGTGAGTGGAAATTCACTGGATTCTCTGCCTCTCAAGAGGCTAGGGCCAGCCTCACCTCTGGAATGGGATGGCACACCAGTGCAGTGCTTTTTAACCTGCATTAGCAGTAATAGTTATGTTCTGCTATTGAAAAAGTGGCTGTGCTCACATTATTTGGCACCTGATCAATAAACTGGCATTTGTCTCCATAGGTTATGATTCATATTTTCCATCTGTCCACCAACAAGGGCTCTTTTTAACTAGAAATTTATTCTCCAGCTCTGAACTTTATATTCATGCCTGAGTTTGATTTTATAATCAAATAATAAAACAACTACCATTATTCTTATTTTGGAAGAATTCAAATATGATCTCACAGAACTAGATACAGAATGAAGAAAACACTCCTGAGTCCTGCCTACAGGTAAAAGCAAGGTAAATCTACCACATTTTTACATTAAATAGTAAAATGTAATTTTAATTTAGAACCCATAAATACACTTCAAACAGATAGCTTCTCATTTGAGGATACAGACTACACAAATCTCTTCAGTCCAAACATGAAACCCTAATTTAGCTAAAAGGTATGCACAACTGCTTCACATTAATTGTTCTTTTCTCTTTTCTCAAAGTTCAGGGTGCCCTGCACTGCTCACCAGTATCTTCTGTACTAGATTAATTCCTGAAGATCTGCCAAGCTTTTACCATACTTTTCAGGGGTAAAAAGAACCATTCTGGTATAAAACTCTTGGAAGCCATGCAGGTTGTAAGAATACCCACCCACTCAGCCCTCCACCCTGGTGGTGCTCACATCATGATGAAAGCCTATTTCCTCACACATTTTATCTGGCTTTAAAAGATACCTTTTCTTGTTCAACCCTTTTACTGGATGAAGTCAGTCCCACAGTGTGTATCTCTTTTCTACACATACTTCTAGTCACAGAGAATGATCTTAGAGCCTGAAAACAAATGGACAAGGCTCATCTGAGTCAACACAAACCACTATGGCTAGAAGATATTAAATTAAATACCACCTGCTCTAGATCCATCCTTCAAATACAAAAATGAGCTGAGATGATTCACCTGGTAGAAAATCCCGAAGTTGCTTCCTAAGGGCCAGCTCAATGCAAACAGCAGCCTTTGCTCTGCAAGGGCAAAGGAAAGACAGTCATGTCCTCAGGGCATTCATGCAATGGCTGCCCACACAACCTGAATCCTTCTCTCCTGTATGCTTGTCTTGTTTAAACTACATTCCTAATCAGTTTCCATTGTCATGTTTACCTTTTTTAACATCTCCCTTTCAACACTTTTCTACCATTGAATATTCATATTTTGCAGAGTTTCAGATGTTTTCATTTACATATTTCTAGAGCACCTAATTTTATCTCTTGCTCATATTTCCAACCTCTTTCTGTCCTTCTGTATTATAACCTTCTCTGTATTTGTTGTTATATCCTAATTTTATGACCATCTGTGAATGTAATTAATGTAGCATTCAATCTTCCTCCTACATCCCTAGTAAATATGTTAGATTTAACTTGCAGATTCTAGAAGCACTTTAGTTGCCACATTCCTTAAAATCGTGGTTTAGCACTTCTCTTTACTGTCCCTACAATTACTTTTTAATGCAATCAACAACTTTCACATGGAGCAACAGAAACCAAATTTTTGAGGTATAGCACTAAATTAGTTCTTAAAAGTTTACATTACGTAAATCATTACTGCATTAAAATCTTTATAAAAAGATTTTTAGTATGACTTACTTTGTTTATTGTTCATGGCTCTTTACCCTTACTACTATTGTTCCAGTATCTATCCTATTACTCTTCTGTACTAACACATGAAATCACAGAAGAACAGCTCTCCCACACACACTTCATGTCCAGTCAGCTGTTAGAGACTGAATTTATCTTGGAGGTGCCAAAGGAAATTCAGGATCAACTATGTACAGCCACAAAGAAACAGAGTGCCCCTCTCAACTGAACTGATGCTCTCAATAGAAAGAAATAGTGCAACTGATTGCAAGAGAACACTGTATAATGCAATATAATGTTCATTCATTTTGTTCAAGGACAGTTGTGGCAGAATGAGGGTGTAAGAGAGGATGTATACCAAATCAGCTATTCTCTGCATCTGTACCTCTCTTTCTTAAAAACTTCTACAGCCTTTCTGACCAGCTACCACAGGCAGTGCCAGCTGGTTGCTCCATGGAGCTCACAGATAATCAGAGCACAGCTCCCACCCCAGAACTTGGTCTGGTGTGACATGGGCAGGGACTGCAGCTAATGCAGACTGGATAGAGCAAAGCCAATGATTATGAAGGCTGACTCCACTCATTCACTCTGAGGGTGAGCTTCACCCTATGCCTTGAGAGGCTACCTAGAACAGAGGCTAGATAGTGTTGAAGGAATAAAGTATTTATTTAAAAAGGCATTTAAAGGACACACCTTGGGCAGCACAAGTGCCCAACCGTGGCTCCACCCAAGCTGGAGGATGGATCACATATTTTCACACTTTTATAAGTTTTGGACCATTTACATATTGGGGTTAATTGTCCAATTACAGCTTCAGATTATGAAGTCCCATCCTCAGTTTGCTCTCCTCAATTCGCTGTTGTTTATACTTTTTGGGTCTGAAGCTGCAATGGTGTTCTTGGTTCTTGGGCTGGTAAAGGATTGTTTTGTCTAACTGAAGTGTGAGGAGAACATGCTAACACTTTATATGAAGTTCAATGCAGTACAGATCTAGATAATATGAGAGCTAAAACTTAAGGCATCAACACCAGCACTGCATCATTGCACAGTCAGAACGCTGGGGATCGCCCAGTTGCAGCTCTTGTGCATGACGCAATCCTGCAATCTGGGCTACTGAATAATGTGCCATAGGCCTTGTGTCCCTTGGCCATGGGTCTGGTCATACATGAGTTACAGATTTTGGTTGTTTCCCCAGAAAAATTTCCTTCTCCTCCTCTAATCCCCTCACAGCACAACAGGGCAAGCAAGGATAACGGGGCCCAATACAGCTGTTCTTTTACACAGATTTCCTCAATAGCTTCATGTAGCAAAGCATTATTTCTACTCCTTCACTTCTTTCAACAGTGTATCTTCCTTGCACCTCCTTGTGTGACATTTCTAGGAGGAATGCAGAAGGAGAAGGAGCACAGTTCAAGAATAAAATTCTGGTGGGAAATTTGGTGTGATGTGTTATTGCACCACAGGGAAATCCAGTAGGGAGAGCTCAGCCAGGGACAGGAGGGGAGAGGATGGCACAGTTTGGCTCAATGACTCATTCCTCTGACTATACCAAATTTCTCCAGAGCAGATTGACCTCCCATCCCTGATGCAGCCAGTCAGCTCTGTGGCTCCAGCTATGCAGCTCTCAGACAAGCAAGGAAAACAAAGGACCCAGGGGACAGGACTACACAAGGAGAGATGTCTGATTACCATTGTCTTATCAATAAGTCTAAACCATCATAGAGAATGTAAAGGGAAGCTGGAATATATTGTCCAGAATTTCTTAAGCCAGCAATATTATTCTTCAAACAAATTGCTATTAAGAATATAGAAGCTGAAATATATATAGAGGTATGCAACTTCAATAAATTATTGAATTGATAGTGAATTCATTCTAATAGGAAGTCACTGGGATAACTACCTTTCCTCTGATAAATGTCAAATCCATGTCTAAAACTATTTGTTCTCAATAAATCTGAGTTTCCTAAATTTCTCAAAGCATCGTGTTTCAGCATGTGCAGGTAAGTGGTAGAATAAGCACCATGGAAGTTGCAGAACTGTCCCCTTGAAAGATACTTTCAAGAATAAGTTACATAGGCATCTATCAAAGAATATTTTGATTGTAGCAATGTGTTTGGAATCAATACTTATGTTTTCATATAAAATATGATTGGGAAATCACCAGCATTTTTTCTAGGTTCACCTCTTAAAAGGCTGTGATAGACATTCATATTAGGAAACAGCTAAACCAATTATTACAAACATTTTTGCAAAGTTCAGTTCATCAAAAGTGTCACCTATAATCCTCAGCCTCAGGCACCAGGAAGAGAATATGTTCCTTAGCAATTTTTCAGCTTATTTACTATGCCCAAACTTCTGTTTACTCAGATGCCAGTGTACAATACCCAAGTTAAACTTGACATGCCAAGACTCTTCATCTAAACTCATTCCTTGTTCTACAGATACTTCTCTAACAAATCTAAACTTCTACTTAGGTTATGTAACATAATCAGTTATTCTGAAAAAAAACTCCGTATTTACAGTACTTTGTATTTGCTCTGGCCTTAAAAAGTAATTGACTTCTAGAAATATTTTATTCATGATTAGCAAAAATCTATCATCAAAGTCTACATTTAAAGCTTCTGATCAACTTAAGAGACCAACAAAAATAGAAACAATCAAAATATTAAATAATTTTCCTGCTGATATTTGATACCTAGGAAATTTTCAAAATTCTCCTATGTCAGAAATGTATTTTTAGAAGAAGGCAGAATGAATAATAATTTGAATTTGCCTTTAAACTACATTCTAATTCTGTCTATCTTCAAAATAAAATCTTGTTAATTAAATAATCTGCAATAGATCTACAAAAGAGCAGAACTGGAATACCTGGGACAAATGGTCATGGCAGACTGAATTCTGAGCCCTGAGGAAATACAGTTTGTAATCAGCCAATGTTTGTAGTAAATTTTCTGTACAAAAAAGTTTACTATTTAATTAAACAAACACTAAATGAAGCTTACCTACAAAGGAAAAAAAACATACTGTCCAGAACATATGCTTTGAAAGCAATGGCAAAAGCTAAAAACAACCAGTTTCATGTCAGTCTGTCAGAAAGACCACAGAAAAATGAATGTGTAGCAGGAGAGGTGTCAAGGCATAATCAGTGCACATTAAAGACAGGAAGCAAGAATCAAAAGCTTAAACTGCTGAAAGGGCAACTGCCACATGAGGTTTTTATCTTTAATAAGTTTCCCCTACAAAACAATGTGGAAGTTCTATTACATCATGAATTTTGATACTATCTGTGAATTAGATTGCTGATGGATCAGACAACACGGGAGTAAACAGTACGGTGGGAATACAGCCCCCTGAGCAGCTACACAGGTCCAGTAGCAAAAGAAATCTTCAGGTCAACATAAAAAATACCACACATATACTCGCACACACACACAGCAAAGGGAATCTGGTTTTGATATTAATGGATTTTTCAGAACCAACAAACTGTTGGAGGAAAATCATCTCAAAATTTGTTTGGTGAACTAATAGCTGTTTCATAGGGAAGATAAACGTAAGGAGGCTGAGCAGGGTAATAGACGGCACCATCTAAAAGAGATACATGTAAAGAGTATTAGGATGAAAAAACCCAACATCATTTAATGCAAGGACTAGTGCCTTTAATCCAACAAAGAGATCATATCCTAAGGGATGATATCAAGCATTCATCAGAAAGCAGACTCATAAATATTTTCGGAAGTTGCTGTCTATGTTAGACAAAATGCATCAGAGATTTTCAGCAGCTGATGTGAATTGCATTTTTATTGTTTTTTTCACTAGCAGTAGCCCAAAGAAGAATATTTGTAAAACTGTTCACAACCTCCCTATATACAGCAGTTTATATATAGAATCCTACCTCTGAATCTGTGAGAAGTCCATTCACAGACACAAGGGCACTGCAATACATCACTGTACAAGCGTACATTCGACTTGTTTATCAGCAAAGCACCAAAATTCAGTGTCCATTCTGTTTAATGTTTCAGTGTTAACACAGGGAAGAAAGCAACCCTTCATTGTACCAGCTGAGAGACCTTATCAAACTGCTCTGTATACATGTCACGACGATTCTGCCATTGTCTTACATCTGCATGATGACCTGAACTCTGCTGGTATGTTTATAGTAGAAAACAATTTCTATTTTTATAACTTTTATTTTAAAAAAAAGTTAAAGCAATATCTCAAAACAGAAGAAAAACATTATATTAGTTGAACAAGAATTAGATCACATAAAGGTTCTATAAGCTGGAATAATCTGAAACTACACAGTACATATAAAGTGGAAGAAACCTCCCTAACACTTTTTATCTTCTCTGTACCTGAGGAGATACAGTGGTGCACCTAGAAGTCTCTTTTGACTCTTCCAAAAGCCATAGCAACCATTCCTAACCGTGATCTTTTTAAATAAATTAATTAGACCTTCATTGCCCAACTCCCTCCCTTTGTTTTTGGTAATGTGTATGCTTCATCAGAAGTGCAGTCCCTTTTCCTATGCTTTTTAAAATCACACTAATGAAAACAGGGCAACTGTAGCAAGTGTACATGGTGGGCACTTTCTAAGAGGTCATATCTTCACTGCATTAATCCAGGGACAGCTGTAGGATACCATTATAGCTTTGATGATGCCATTCCTGTTTTTAAAAGTACTTTTAAGGTACAGTAGACAGATTTAATGAAAAATGCATGCCACTATCATTTGCTTTTACTAACTTAAAATTTAGTTTCTAGCTGAAGAATGTCTGCCTCCTGAATGACAATCTAAATGACCTTTTATATCACCTTAAAAAAGCAGCATGTATCATTTTGCTGCATTTGATCTATTTTCATTTTAAAAATGCAAGAATAAAGTCAACTGCAAGAAAGCATAAAAGGTAAAAAACAAAACTATACCCTGAAGTATCTGTCATTTGCTGAAGATGTAGTCACAGTGAGCCCATTCCTGTAAGTCCATGTCCAACTCAATATTTTTTGTGGGGAAGTGGGTTTGTTAGTTGTTTTGGTTTGGTTTTTGGAAATGGAGTGGTTCACGTGTGTGACAACACTTGATGCAAGTCTAGTATCCTTTCAAATCTTATATAACTAAGTCAAGTGAGCATTTGGGGCTAACAACACCAGTTTTCAGCTGAAAGGAATGCTCCTCACTGTGCTTTTTCAGGAAAATAACAATCTACAAAGGCAGCAACAGTAAGTACTGACTCAAGGAATGCAGAACCACTAAGAACTGTATACTAAATGGGACTTCAAGGTGCAGAAAGATACTATTCATGACACATGTTACTAGCAAGTGCATGCCTGCAGAAAAAAAGCAAACAAAAT
This sequence comes from Passer montanus, assembly GCF_014805655.1. Lineage (NCBI taxonomy): Eukaryota > Metazoa > Chordata > Aves > Passeriformes > Passeridae > Passer > Passer montanus. Next base: position 7,706,263 of record NW_024367037.1, read on the forward strand.
CAGAGTATTTTACAGGTATTTTTTGATAAATGTTAGTTCTGAAATGAACACAGTACATGAAAAAAGATGTGCACCAAAATGTTGTCCAATAAAATTATATTATATTTTGAATTAATATATAATTTCTTATTTTGCAAGAACAACAGTTGATGAGGCAATGTATCTAGCGATACAGAAAACGGTTTGATTCAGCATTATCAAGTCCTCATATTTACAGGGATTTCTTTTCATTCTCAAGACATGGTCACATTAGTGTTACAGGAAAAAAGCAGTCATAAGAAAATTAATGATTATGTTCTTTGTGGGTTTTCTTTTCATTAAGTGTATGAGAAAGCGGAATCACAAAAGCTACTCAAAAAAGTCCCCTGAATTTCCACTGCTTTTCCCAGTAAGTGCAAAATAACAGGAACAGAATAACACTATAATAACTAAATGGACTAACCAGAGAACCTCTGTCCACAAAACAAAATCACTGTAATAAATTGACAGCAACTGGGCTGGTGATGTAGAGAGCCTGGCCCCCTCTGCTGTCTATTTTGTGCTTCTTCTAAAATCCTTCTAGTAAACCTACAGACTTAAAGAATAACCTTTTTTGTATTTCTGAATGTCTTCCTCTGACTTTGATGCTGACAGATAACCCTGACAACTCCTACAGAGACTGACAGACCAACATACTAGACAGGGAAAAGATGGAATTTAGAAAGGAAAACGGGATCTTAAGACGTTAAAAATCATCAGCCATCTTTCCATACGTGTAATCCGGAATCATAAGCTTGTACAAAAATTTACAAATTCCTTTTGGTGACTAGACACTTTAACTGGGAGACAAGATGTAGATATACACACAGGCATATCATCAAGCAAAGGCATTTATTATCTGACTTATAAGTAAAAAATACAAAGTAAATTCTAACTGTACTGTCTATAAAAATGAACTTTTTGATATATTGTGATCAAAATGCAAATGTAGCGTAACTTTTACATGCTTTATATATACTGATTTGTTACTATACTGAAATTCATCCTGAAAGGGTACTGTAAAATGAAGTATCTTCATTACTGTTAAAGGCTTATCATATTCCCTTAAAATTTCTTTCATTCATTCAGAATATTGCCAGAACAAGGAAGAAAACACATGAGCCATTTGCATGGCTTTGCCTCTTATGAACCATACCCCATACACTTTTTTCAAATCCCATGCTCTTGGGACACAGAACATTCTCCTCTGACCCACATCAATACAAACTTTAATTCTGCTGGATTCCCCTTTCTGTGTTTGCCTACAGCAGCCTGCTTATGCACACTAGCAAAGCAACAGAGACATACATCATCAAGGTTACAGCATTTCTTAAAACTGCCGGTGTAAAATTCATCATAGAAAACAATACTAATTAGAGCCAGAGCAAACCTCAATGAAATAAAAAAAATATTTGCATTAGACATCTGATTTACACATCTCAACAACTAAACTAGAGAATTAAGTCAAGCCCAAATGAAAAACAAAACCTTTCATAGCCAGCCCATATTGTATTGGTCTGAACTCTGCCAAGGCTGTCTTCACAAAAAGCTTTCACAGAAAGCAGAATTGAACCAGGACCATTCTCTGAAATTATGTGAAACACAAACCAAAAGAGCAGCTGCTGTCAGACTGAAGCTGAACTTAAGCTGAACATAAAACTAAGAGTCTACTGGATTGACTCCATATACAGCTCTGTTTTCAGCTCAGGTACAGAGATATCAAGGAAAAAAGGAAACCTCTGCAGCATTTGCAAGGAATTCCCTTCCCTAGCAATTGTTTGGTGACTCTCTCCAGATCTTAACACTTCTGTTACATCCATAAGAGCTCCTGTCTCTAACTTGATCAGAAGTCCTATTTGGAGAAAGATCTTCACTTTCTCTCCCCCAGCATTCCTGTCCTTCAGATTAGCATTTCAAAAGCACATCAAATCCCTTTCTTTCAAAGTATGACAGCCACAATAATTTTATCACATCATTCCAATAAAAGAAAAAAGTCATCATAGTTCTATTTGCAATGCTTCACAAGCTCTCATCAGCACCTCTGAAGTAAGTGTTACTACACTCACATCATAAGTGGAAAAAAAATCAAACACAAAAAAAGGTACAACTGCCCATGCTGCTCAGATGACTGCCACTGGTGATGAAAACACAGCTACAGCAGAATCCACACTCCTTTGCTGCATGTACTCCCTGAACCTCCTCCACAGGTGAAGCGTGAAGAGCAGTGAAGTTTGGCAAGGAGAGGGACTGCTTCTTTACAAAACAGAACACTGAAAACATTCTAGCTTGAGACCAGTTTGCAACTATGCTGGACAACATTCTGTGTTCTAAATGCATTCTATTCTCCACACAAGTGGATTTCTCTATCCACACAGCCAAGAAGGCGTGCTTTTATCTGACATAACTAGCACAAGTAAGATAATTCCTGCAATCTTATTGAAAACAGCAATGAAGAAAATGCAGATTTCACTTCCTTGAATTCAGACAATGCCAACAATTGGAAGAGATACAAGTGCTGAGTGCACCTTGCTCCACCTTCATGGAAACTACCAACGCCTTGCCTTGGCTGTTATAGATAGGTAACTTGCATGAGACACATTGCTATGAATAAATACATGTTTTCAGTAAAGATACAGCACAATAAAGACTAAATTTGTACATGCTTGTCTCTCCCCAAGTCAGTCTGTCAGAACTGCAGGCTTTTACTCAACAGTAAATGCATCATGATATAACAGGAGTAGGTCTATTGCTCTGTCCTGTTTTCCTACCTAGTGTGAATGTTCTCTTACTCAGTAAGTAACTATTACACCTTTTTTACTTACCCAACAGCACAATTACAGTCTTTACAGAATGCATAAAAAGTTGCACTGTTTGGCATTAAGGTAAACATCTGATTTGTTCCAACAGGAAAAGAATTCATGCCAACATAATCGTATGTAAGAGAAAAGTCGTAAACCAAAGAATACTCTTCACCTACAAAGTCTCCATAAACAATGGGGAATATACTGATAATCTGGTAATCCAAAGCAATTCATTCAAAGGGTGACCACCAGCAGTCAGTGATGATTATTATGGCCAAGTTTCAAACTTCAGCAATTTTTACTCTGATCTGGAAAACAACAGGCAATGAAATAAAAATTACATCAAACTAAAAAAAAAACCCAAAAAGCAGCGGTAAATAAATTTCCTCAAATTAAAAAAAAAGAAATATTTAGTGAACAGCTATGAAGCATGCAAAAGCTGTCTCCAAAAGTTTCAGTTTTGAAACACGGATTCATTTGGTCATAAATAATACAGTTTCATAGCCATAATAATAAATAAACAAACACAAATATTAAGGAATATCACATTACCCATATCCTACAAATTATCCTTCTTTCACAAAAATTCAAGGAGTTTAATAAGGATGCTTTCATCAAGGCCTAATATTTTCTATTTGCATAATATCATAATAAAGAAATGAAAGAGTTACTCTCTTATGTCACCTTTCTCATGGTAGCTTTTTCTTTAAATATCCTATTGACCCAATATTATTCACTCTGATGGAAGGCTCAGCAGCATTTTCTACACTCTGATTATGTACACCAGATCCTTTATACTTTTTTACCATTAATTTTACTATGAATTAGCATTTAAAATAATGTACACTGCATGCTGCAGAATTTTTAGTTTTGCATAGATTTATCCATGGTTTTAATTGTATTGTTATTATGAATTCTCAGAAGCTACTACGACATATGTTTTGAATATGGATTAACAGAAGTAGGCTCTTCACATATTTCAGAGGACACAGTAAACACGTTCTTGAACAGTAGCATATATACAAAATAATATTTAAAATATAGTGTCTAATTAGAGTTTTGCTTAACAAGCAAAATTATGCTTCATTAATGATCCCAATCAAAATAATACTTTCTACTGATTTAATTAGACACGGAATCACACCCCAAAATGTATATGTGTTTTGTGTAATGCATTTTAATTCCACAGTATATGTGTTACAGGAGGGGAGAAAACACCCCTCTATGATAAACCTTATACTTAAAGAAATATTTGGGTTTTTTTTAAATTCTACACTTGGCCTTCAGATCTCTCTTTCATATTTGACCAATTTAATGGAAATGATCATTTGGTACCTAATTTCATAGATCTGTAACAATGGCATGACTGTAACAGATTACAGGAAGCTTTACATTTGATTTAAGAATATATATGAAAGCATATTCAACTGACATGAGAGAAAGCACAAAGCAAAGCATTTCCACTAACTACTATTGTTACATCATATATACTGCTAAAAGTGAATTCTCTTGTTGATAACAGTGTCCCATTTTCTGTTGTTTTTTTTTTTAATCACTGAGAAACAGAAGGAAAAGTCTAAACTGATTTTTAATTAAATGCTTCATGAATTTTCCTCTGATAACTTTATGAATATCCTATACTCCTGTTCACAGGAAAAACAAAGGATTACTGTAGATTCAGAAAAGGACTACATTTTATAGCACGCTTATGTTGCTGTCCATTGCTCAACAATTTGCATTGAAATTGTTGCTAGGTATTCACCTTTGCTGATATTTTCCCTAAAAATAGGAAAAGCAGGAAGCAGACTGTAATGACAAGTCAAAAGTAGATTTTTAGGGAAGAAACACTATAAAAATATTGCAAGGATATGACAAATGTGATTTCTTAACTTAGAATAACACCATTTAATCAAAATAGGGGAATATAAATCTACGTAGAATTCTTCTACACTGACAGACAATTAAGTAGAAGTATTCCTAACTGAGCTTTGCTTTTGAGACAGCAGTTAGACAGACTTATTTGAGAGCTCTATCAAAGTAAGTAACCACATCTCAAATACCAAAATCTGTTTCATCATTTATAGTTTTATCACATCATATAGCATAACTTTCACATGAGAACAAAGGTCATTTTAAAGCAAACTGTTGTTCTAAGGTAACTTTTAATTTGAGGACTAAATGTAAATTGCTATGGTGAATGCACATTAGGTCACTAAAACAACGGTAGCTAAACTCAGATGTGACCTAGCAACCCAGGTGTTCAGGAAAAGTGCTGTTAACAGTAAGGATTGATGATCTAATCAAACTGTCACACTCAGATCCTCAGCAGGGTGGTTGGAGGGGAGGTGGAGGAGGATAATATTCAGAAAGCAAGCACATGCTTAGTGTTACTTTAAATTGATGCTGACATTTTCAATTGTAAAAAGAAATTTTTCCCTAAGTAATATAGGAAACAACTCTCCTAACCTTCCGGAGGATATCAGATAATCAGAGAGCTTGTTTTGCAAAAGCCAACTTCTCAGATGTGTGACTTTATGAAATACGAACTATCAGACATTTTAGAGATTCAAGATGATAGCAAGTATTTTAATGCTTTTCTTTTACTTAGACAGGCATAAATCAGTATTTAGCTAGCTCTGTGCAAATGCACTTGCTATGCATATACCATAAAGTAAAAGAATTAATAAATTTATCTATTTGTGCTAG
>NW_024367037.1:7716787-7809287 GCF_014805655.1 Passer montanus
ATGTTCAGATTTGAGTTCTTCACTATGAGAAGGGCATTGAGGTGCCGGAGTGATTTCAGAGAAGGGCACCAGAAGGGGAAGGGTCTAGAGCACAAGTTTTAAGTGGAATTGTTTAGCCTGGAGAAAAGGGTGCTGAAGTAAGACCATATCACTCTCTACACCTACCTGAAAGGAGGCTGTGATGAGGTGAGGTTTGCTTTCTTCTTCCAGGTAACAAGTGATAGGACAAGAGGAAATGGCCTCAAATTGAACCAGGGGAAGTTTAGGTTGGATACCAGGAAAAAAATTCTTCACTGGAAGGGTCTAACATTGTAACAGGCTGTGCAGGGAAGTGGTAGAGTCACCATTATTGGAGATGTTTAAAAAACGTGTAGATGTAGCACGCAGGGCAATGAGTTCGTGATGAACACAGCAGCGCTGGGTTAACAGTTGAACTTTAAAAATCTCAGAGTTCTTTTCCAGTTTAACTATTTTATGATTCCATGATATTTGTTTAAAAGGACCAACTCTTTCTCAGGCATCAGAAAATATCACCTTGTATTTCAACTTGGAATGACACAAAGGACCATGAGGATGATCAGAAGACTAAAGAACCTTTCCTATGAAAGCACCTTTCCTATGACAGAGTTGGGGTTGTTCAACCTGGAGAAAATATGGTTTTGGGTTGACTTCACTGCATCCTTCAAGTACTTGAAGGGAACTCATAAAACAGATAGACAGTGACTTTTTGCACAGGCAAGTGGTAGGACAAGGGGAAACAGTTTTAAACTAAAAAGGATATTTATATTGGAAGGCAGGAGGAAATTTTTTATTCAGAAGGTGGTGAGGCTCTGGAATAAGTTGCCTGGAGAAGCTGTGAGTACCCCATACCTGGAAGAGTTCAAAGAGTGGTTGGATGGGGTTTTGAGCGACCTGGTATTGTGGAAGGTGCCCCTTTCCATGGCAGAGGGGTGGAACTAGATGGCCTTTAAGGTCGCTTCTAACTCAGGCCATTCTATGATTCTATGACAGCAAGAGAAAGTGGAACAATCAGTATGAAACTGACTTATGAAGTCACTTAATTACTATTGTTTTATACATAGAACAGTGCCATTCAAATCAACTTCCAGGATCAGAAGGTATTTTACTATCCACTATGTTACTGTTACTCTTTTCTTAAAAAAATACTGTCAATAGACAGTAGAAACAAAAGTTTCTGTACAAAACAAAAACCCAAGCTAGAACAACCAGTGTTCTTTCCACAATCTTGGAGAAGAGCGTATTCCATTATGGTGTTCCAAGACTTAAACGGCTGCTGCAAAGAGGAAAGAGGCTCTCTCTTTACAAGGAAGCACACAGAGAATACAAGGGACAAAAAGTACAAATTACACTTGGAAAAAATTCATCTTAACAAAAAATTATCACAAGAACAAGCATTCCCTGGAGCAAATTCCTCAGAGATGTGGCAGAGCTCTCATCACTAGAAATTTTCAACATGTGATTGGACAGAGTGCAAGATGATCTCCTCTAGGTTCCACTCCCCTAAAAAGCTTGCACCAGATGATTTTTGGACTTCCCTTCTAAGCTGGGCTGTCCTATGACACTGCCCACCACAGATCAGTACAGAGCACACCTTGCTCTGTAGTGACTATGTAGGCTCATATTGCAGAAGATTGTCTTTACAGTACAAGACCTCCATGTTTCCACTACTTAAGTCTCAGTCAACTTTTTTTTTAAACATCATAGCATTGAGAAGGTGATTTTAGAATTGCATTCATGGTACTGTTCACTCCAGAACATGTTTCTCCAGCATTTTCTTTCCACCTTGAGGTGCTGAAACTTAAGTAAACCTGGATAAACAAACATTCATACTTAATAATTATGCAACTGCTTTGCTGCAGAAAAGTAGTCCTGACGGCATCATAACTTAATGCAAGAATTATGAAGTGTGTGGCTAAAAAGTAGAAAGTAACCTTCTATCATCAGTCTATACAGCATTTGCCACAGAACTTCTGTTTTCACTTCCAAAGTTTATAAAATACTCCTCTTGATTCTTCAGAATGTATGGAAAATATTTCATTGCAGCATGGTCAAGAGATTATGTTTCCATTTCCTTTACAGTATTCTCAAAAAATATTTGTGTTGTATTATATAGACTGATCAAAGTTAAAAGTCATGGTATCACCCAAGACATGGAACATTTCACATCTATAAATGTCACAACGTACAACCCTCAAAGCAGTGTGACTGAGACTGCAGAATTGTCTGGAGAGGTCCCTTGCTACCAGTCCCCCACAGGTAAAAAGGGATCTAGAGATACTCTGCCATCCTAATCCTTACCCTCTTGACCGGCACAGTTGCCTTACACAGTGGAAGCAGCAAGCTGGGACATGCAACTCGAACAACTTTCAGCTGACTGCATCAGAGGAGGGATCAGTTTGCAGCTTACAACTTTTTGGCTGATGGCATGCAACAAGGAACTGTGTTTTCCTTGGAAACAAACCATTGTGAAATAAAGCTGGTGCTTTCAGCAGCTACCCACACTGTCCTCCACAGATTCACTGACAAGGTTAGCACACTCTTGCTAATGGAACTAATAATCTGTGCTCTAGACAGTACTCGATTGTTTATGAATGTGAGCTCATCATTTATTTCTTGATATGATGCTTAAAATTAGTCAAAGGTGCTCACTGTGGGCAGCATGAATCCCATCAGGACTCCCTCTATTTTCTAACCATAGCAGCTAAGCCTTCACAACAGGAAGACTGTTGCTGACTACACAAATTTCAAAAACATCTCACATACCTAGCAACTAAAAGAAACTTACTTCAGATTGTCCTTCCTTCTGAACAAAACTCTAATATTCCCAGGATTTTATAAGAAGAACAAATGAGTAGTAGCAAAATAACCTCATTCTTTTACAGTCTTTCACGTGTTATTTTTCTTTCTGAAAAGATGCTGAAGTTATCAATCATCCTTGTGATAGCAGTCTTCCAAAGTCTGTCTGCCTAGTCTTCATTTCTTTTTAGCAAAGCAAATGCATATGATGTGTACAGACAACAAGCCTTGAGGAAAGCTGTGAATTTTCAACACATCTTCTGCTTCCAGTACCTGAGGAATCACAGGTGGCTTCCTTATGTTCCTTGGTCAGACACAGACAGAGAAACACACTCAGGCAGCAAGTGACTGTGGAACCTGTTCCACACTCTGACATAGTATAGCACCAGACAAGAGCTGAACACCAAAGAGAAATACTGCTTGCAAAGGTCAGATAAGCCTCCAAAACATGGAAAGCTGAGCATGCATATCAGGCAAAACTTCAGCTCCCAAACATTGCTAAAGTTGTGTCCTTTACACACACACATCCTCTCATCACAAACTTCCAATCAGTAAATATTTGAAGAAAAAGCTATATTTTGTTCCTTAGCGCTTTTCCAAAGTATGATTATGCAACTGCCCAAGACCCTCTAAAGGAAAATGCAGGAAATAATCAATTAAGTAAAACTTTTCATTCCTATGCAGTTAACCTACTAGTGTTGGGTTCCAGTCAAAAACTCATTTACAAGAAGCAGTAAAAGGTGATGACAAAGCTAGAAGGCAAGACTCAGCACACCACTTATTACAGGAAGCCTCTTGTCCAGTGGATCCACATGTACTGCCAGTGCCTCTAAATGGAAACCCTTCTGTGAGACAGCGACATACAGCCACACTCCTTCAGAACACAACCAGCTGGAACAACTGAAGCAGATTATTACAAAATTATTACATAGTAACCCTTACCCTCTTGGCCTGCACAGTTGACTTATGCAGTGGAAGCAGAAAGCTGGGATGACTGGAACAACTTCTTTTCATATGGATGTACGGCACAACACTTTGTGACTTTTGCCACTTGTTTACCCAGAATTTGCTGTAACATCAGACTGGATCCTTTTACTTTGCAGGGGCAGCATCGCCCAAAACAGTGTATCAAATGGTGTATTTGTAGTTACTATCACAAATTTCTCTACTCAAAGAAAGAAAAATGTTTCAAAGGAAGAATTAACAGTTCAGTTAAAGAAAAGAGGGTTGTACTGATGTACTTCATACACTTCTAGTTTTACATTCAAAATCGAAATATCGGGACACAGCGGCTGATTAAAAGACAGTTTTCTAAATAATATACAGAACATCAACCCTGAGTTCATTTGTCCTGACTATTTTTCTTTCAGACCTCAACAATCCCTTCCACTAACATACCTACAGACTTGTCTATTTCATGATATTTACGTATTAGTAGAATTTAATATTCACAAATTCAGATGGGCTTATGCAAGCACATGAAACAACTGGCACCTAGGAATTTCCTCTTTTTACTTCAATGTGTAAAACATACACAAATTTTAAAAGTATGCTATATTCCAACATTATTTGACAAAGCAACTCAAACATATTTATGTTGCTATTAGACAGTAGTAGGTATTTACCTACAACTCTTCCTCTCAAGTTGAAATCACTGCACAGTTTTTTCAATCAACCAAGATCATTTCAAAATCATATGATCTTCTTATGATGTTACTGGCACTGTAACAATGATCTGATTCTTAAAGCACATGAAAAATACCAGAACCTTCCAAAATCAAATATATGTTTTAATGACCTTTACAAGAATTGTTTTATAATAGATACTCCAATTCAGTGACTGTTTGTGCTACCAGCAACTTTATTCATTCATATATGAATGACTCTATTTTATTCAATGGGATTACTCATATGTAAAGTTATTTCAGAGGCAACTCATCATTTAAAATTCATAAGGAAGATGAGGTAATTAAGCAACTATAAAGGCTTTTCTATGACTTTTTCTTATGTAAAAGAATTTTTAAAACAGATATATCAGATAGAACTCTAGTTAAGAAAGTATCATAAACTAAAAAATATATATTGTACAGTACTAATGGTGTCTCTAAAAAAATCTTTAAAGAGTATTTATGTGTATTTTTCATATTTAAAAAAATCTAAATCCAGAGTTGTACTTAACAGTGGCAGAATTTATTCTCACTGATGAATGACTTAGTGAATTTATTTTTATTTTCTTGCTCATATTTTTATGTGTGTATATCTTCACAGTGAAACATCTCTTTGTTCTGTGTTCTGACACAATTTACAAGTACAGTAATGATGTAACAGAAATTAGAACTTGGCACCATTAACATTACCGATGCTCTCACCTTGTCCTCAACCACAATGTCTACTAGACACAATAAAGGTGTAGCCAAAGATTTATCCTACCAATAAGATATAGTTATAGGTCCCATGAAGATTACTGACACTGAAGTACCAAATATGTACTGGCCTTGGACTTAGCAGATAACATGCCAGTTTTGAGACACATTCAAGTTGACAATAAATCAGTATCACAGTTCCAATAACAGGAAAATATACCTTAGAGGAATTCTTTCTGTTAAAACATTCCACTTTTGAGTTAGCTATTAAATGGTAATGATCATAATGGACTAGGCAGTAGGGGGTTTTGTGTCTAAAATGTGCAGACATTTTACTACAAGTTTATTTTTTAAAAACTTATGTGATTTTCAACTGCACAGTATTTTCCCCTTAAATCAACTCTGTCTTTTAAAAAAAGAAAATAACTCGAACAAAAGGTGTTTTAGTAGCAATTTCATTATGAGTTACACTTGTTTTCTGCATCTGCCCATGCAAACACCTCCACAGCCTCCATAACTCCTCCCTTTTGTGCATTAAAAAAACCCGAAAGTGATGGAAAGCTACAGAGAGCAAGTTGTGTAAGTTAAGTACTCCTTACTAAATTGTAAATGTGTTTTTTCTTTCCCTTTCAGAACTATCTCTATGCCTAACACCAGCAATTCTATTCTAAGAAGTTTGTATAAAGGGTCTCAATTTCTTGGGGTGTATGGGTTATAACCATTTTTTTCAAGCACCCTTTTGAACTTCTTTTCAATTTTCTGTTTTTGATGATAGTCATGCTGACAACTTTTTTTGGTCCATCAAATTCTGTAGTACAATTACATGAATTTACTTTTAATAAATTACCATCTTTGCATATATCAGTCAAACCATGAAGACTAAACACTTGCAAATAAAATGCATTATTAATTTAATTGTCACAGCCTATTTAGCTAGCTTCTATTAGTATTTGCTATAATATGCAATGTATCAGAGGGCAGAATCAAATTCAAAACATAAAGAATAAACTAATTATATTGTCCTAGAGAAATTAAAAAATAGCAAGCTTGCAAAATTAAAATCAAAGCATTAATGTTTTACATAGGTAAGAAAACTACATAACTTAATTTATAATATGTTTATGCCTAAAGTGATGGTTTAACATGCAGAAGAAGGATTTCTTTGGTTCCTAAAGCCATTAAAAGGCATCAAACTTTCTCATAATAGGAGAGGAAAGGTGGAAAGGAAAGCAACAGTGGTTTGGTATTTACTGCAGTAGTTCACATGGCTTAAACATCCCCCATCCCCAGCGAGGGACTGCTACTAGAAATTTATATTGTTGTTGTAGCTCTGCCACTACTGTTTGATGCTGCTCTACATTAAGCTGAAGTGCCACCTGAAAATGTATTGTGGAAAAGAAATACTCAAAAGATGGCTGAAGAAATTGCAAAAGAAGAGGGCATGAAGTCACTCCAATTCCACCTGCCTATGCTGGAGGCAAAGCCTCCCCAGCCACACCAGCAGGCAGGGCAGGGAGGCTGCAAGCCTCAGCAGGGCTCCTCTGCTCCTTGGGCAGCCAGGGCCTGTCAACCTGCTTCTCTCCTCCTCCTCCTCCTTGTGCCATGCTGGCCAGACAGAAAGCTTTGAAAGAATACGGGAAGAAATGGGGAAAACAGCCACAGCTGAGAGGCCTTCAGAACAAAACTCTCAAAGAAAAGCCAGCAACAACTGCTTTAGTTTATAGCATCCTGCTTGTTTAGGAATTCATTTCAAGATGATCATCACTAGAAATATTCCTCTCAGGCTAAGATACTATATTTGGAAATCTATTGTATGCATCCTTTATTGTGCACATATTCACTAGGGTGATGCAAGTTATCTCTATGTTGTATTTATGATGAGTGTACAGCAAGTATCCCCTTGTAAAAGAATATATTGGTATTGAATGCTTCCAGTTATAAAATAAGCCACCAGAGCAAAACACTTTTTGTAATTGTTGTGCTATGACAAGAGATAACCAACATAAACTTTATTATGATAACTGCTTTGATGAAACTGTAATTGTTTTTTTCAGTGCATCACTGTGTATTTTAGATTAAATAGAATATCTCAAAACTCTTGAATAATCACATGTTAGGGAAATTCTGGTTAAGCCCTTTGTAGAGGAAATCTCCTTAAAAATAAAAGCACTACCTAAACCAGTGCTTAGTCAAACTAAGACATATATGGGGTGTTAATTTAAAACCCTACTCTTAGGTTCCTCCATGATTTAAGCATGACAAACTTGTGAGGAATGGGTCTAATTGACCACAATTCCCATTGTCTTTAACAAGAAATGAACATGGCTCAGAAAGTGCTTTGCTGTGCTCTCCTACAGCTCCTATCATTTATTTTTCTCTTTTTTTCATACCAAAACCAGAAAATACTCTTTATTTATGAAAGCCTACCCCCAAAGAATGAGTTACAAGGCAGTAATATTTGAAACAGTATCATGTATCCAGCAATGAACACCTCCATCTACCCAGTCTGAAAGAGAATATGAGATCTTTTGGCTATCCAAAACACATCAATTTTCTAGTTGGCCCAAAGATTCAGTGAAATAGCAATAGCTAAGCCACAATGTGCCAAATAAATCTGAAGCAAAATCTGTTTATCTGCAAACACAGTGCCATTGAGTTTGTAAAACACAGTTATATTTTAAACCATATAAAAAACAACCTGCTTGCAAACAAAGTTGGAGAATAAGAAGCTTTGTACAGATTGAAAAAAATAAATTAATTCATATTAACAATAGTGAAAATGCCAAATTTCCCTTCCTGCCCAAGAACACTTGAGGAAACTTTCTTTTTGATTTCTCTGTGGCTTTTACCTCTTAGAAAGTAATTTTATAAACCTATGAGCATCAAGGCCAGCAAGAACAGAACAAAAAAGGAAAAGAAACCCAAAAAACCCCAAACATTTGATTTTGTACTGAGACGCACATTTACAACTATGAAAGTTTAAAAAAAATAATATCACCTGTCAAAAAAAGCCCCAAAAGGTGCAAATCCTACACCTTTTACATGGAATTTCTTTATACAGATATGTCATAAGCACCACAACATCAGAACACTTAAAGATGTTGGCTCTTTCTTGGAGTTGTGGCAAAAATCCAGATGGCTTCATTGTGGGCAAGATAAATATTCTAGAAAAGACCTCCACATACTGGGTATGATACAATGAAAAATAATTTTAAAGCAGTTTACCTTTCTTTGGGGGTGCCAACTCCGTGTTTGCCCAGCAAATGAGTATTCAAATGCTTCTTCATCACAAATGCCACCCTGTCAAAGAGCAAATGAGAAAGATCATTTTATTAAACTTTTTTTTTTCTGTTTTGAGCATGCACTTGAACATATTTCATTAAAGGCAGACCTTAAAAAAATCCCTCCTCTGCTAGGATGTGATTTAGACTGGGGAGTCCATTCTGTAACAACAAGCTTCCCTCATTTTGCAGTCCCTTGGCTTTTCTCTTACAAGTCCCAACCATACATCATTGGTCAAAAAAAGGAAAACCTGTTTCTGCTTCCCTTTGCAAATTAGCACATTTCACACATTATACTGATAATAGTCTATTTTACCTGACAAACATTGTCTGATGTTATAAAGCAATACAGTTTTAGTTATACCTTTGAATATATTTAAGCCTTATGGGCCTGTCCTGCAACCTTTCTTCATACAGGTAGCTCCATTGTTTTTCATGAGAAACATGAAAAACCAGCAAGATAAGATGCTTTAATCACTGCTCATGCCTGGTCAAACTTCACTGTATTAATTATTTAAAGAGATACACACAGAAACAAATTAATAGCCTTAGTTATTTTATAGCCTTGTGAAAAAAAAGGATGAAAAACGTGAAGCACATGTTCATGAATACACTATGAGCAGGAATATTGTTCAAACTGGCAAGACATTCTTCAAAGCACCAACAGCAGCAACAAAATACATACTACCTGGCATCATGTTTCTACCAAAGCAAACACAGATAATTTACTTTAATTTTGGTGACATACGTAATGAAACAGATAGAAGCCTATCAAGTACTATTCTTCTGCTGATAAGACCATAACAGCAATTTAATTATGTCATGTGACTGCTTCAAACAATTTAGATATCAGACTGAAGCTTTAAACTAAAATGGTTCTCTCGATAAGCAAAAATTTTACTGCTGCAACTTTCAGTGTGAAAAGGGCTTGCAAACATTTTTGTTAATTATGTATTACAGCTGTCCTTCATAAAGTTAATTACTAATAGCTGAAAGGCAATAGACTCTATTTGCATATGTACATGAAAGGCATGACATATGCAAAAATATGATTTTAATTAGCATTCCATGATATGAAGGGCTACAAATCAAACTGGCATGTTATAAGATTTTTAACATTAAATGCTGAATTCATCTGGACGTGTTTGCAGTAATGGACAATGCAAGGACTGTAAAACAGCAGCACTATGGGATATAAGAGCCACAAAAGCAAAGACACAGTACTTTTCCTTTACAATTATGTTAATTTAGCTTTTCTGTGTCTGATCTTCTTTGGGCATTTGCACATTATTACAGAGAATCTCTCTTGTGCATCCCTTAAGGTGTAAGAATATAATACTGTCTTATTTAAATGATATATATTTCCTTATTTTTTACAAAAACACATTTAAAAAGTATCCCAAATACTTTTCCCTACCCAACTTATTACTATGGCACCATAACCATTACAACTGTGAATAATCTATTACACCGTTACCATCATTACTATGCAACTGTCATCAAAATTACTGTACATAGGGAAAATCATTGTAACAAAATAAAAAATGTATTCTAATAAAAGCATAAGGCATACAAAATGTACTGTCCTTGCTTTTCAACAGAAATAGAATTTCCACAAAACTGTGGATGGTACCAAACATATTTTCATTTAGTAATGCCTGTATTTCCTGTTACAAACTCCTATTTTCCCCCTTCTCCAGAAGAAAAATAAACTCAATGAAATTACTGTGAAAGGGAAATGTGCAATCACAGTTGTAAAGGGATATTTTGCTATTTGCATGGAATATAAAGATCCCAACCAGCTACACAATATTTGCAGGGAAGAACTTTTTGGTTTCTGAGCCCGTTCAGTTAAAGCTTCCAAACAAAGGCTCACCATTTGATATACCACACAACTGCAGGGGGTACAGACAGACATACCCTTCTGCAAAACCAAAGACAAAGGTCTTGGTAATAACATGAAGCAATTAATCTCACATTCTGCCTCCTCTCTGTTGCATCTATGTTCTAGCAACCATTTTTCTGCTGTTACACAGCACAAATAAAATAAACCCTGACTCAGTTTGGGTTTCAGTACCTGCTAACATTTTAAGATTTAATGTAAGGCTTGAAGCCTTCAGACTTGAGGAGTGCAGAATGCCTCAGTGCAAGTCTGGAGCACTCTGCACAGCTCAGGGGCAGCTCCCCACCCTAGAGAACCAGACCCTAAGAATAAAAGTAGAGTTGCTATTTTCATAAGAAATTGAGAAAAAGATTTTAAAAATTACCAACAGAGACAGGTATTATTAAAACAAGAGGCAAAGTCTAAACAACCTTGTTTGGATGCTGAGTTTGAGGACCACCCATTAAAACAAACAAACAAAACCACAAAGAGAGACAAGTGAAAACTATTTGGTTTTGTTTACTAAATCCTGCAGGTGATTTTCAAACAAGCATTAGCAGTGTTTGCTGTCTTTACAAAAGAAACACAAAAATATTTTCCATACATTCAGTAAGTCTAGGTTTCGAAGTAATTAATGTTTAGTAGTAAAAAAATAATGGGTTTTTGTATGTTATTTACCTCTGCTGAGGTAAATCAGTTATTCCCAAGCTACGGCTAGAATAGACATGACCAAGCCTTGACCTTTTAAATTAATCTTAAGTCTGATTGGCACCTATAAGTACTCACTGAGTGAACACTTTCAAGATATATTGCACTGATATATCTTCAAATCAAAAGGAATCTTTCCATCAGCAATTGATAAGCACCAATTCAGGCTTCACCCAATTTCTCATTTCTTGTTTTTAATTCTTGTGGAAGTATAGACATTCAAATGCTAAAAACTAACTTGTTTCAGAAGCACATCAAAAGGGAGTAGAAAAAAACCTGCCATCAAACCAACTCTACTGTTCCAAATATGTGCAAACCAGGCCATACTAGAGGCCTGGAATCTGTTTTACAAACTCTAATCTGGACAAATTCGTCCTCAACCCCCATGAAGACAAGAAGTCACAGCCCAGCTGCTCTCCTGTGGGTCAGGTCTCAACAGGCAGAGATGTCTAGCCTACGCATCCATGTCATTGTCACTGGAAATTCCCATCATTTAGTAGGAAGACTACAAGAAGCCTCCTCTTAAAGTGGAACAAGGTGATTCCTTTTGGGGGCAGTAGCATTGTGATTTTCAACTACTCTGGCTTCAAAACCAGCAACATCCTCAGTCATACACTCTATGCTGAAACTACAGGATAAATTAAAGACAAGTTGAAAAATTACACAGAGCTTTAGAATAGCATCTTCATTCCCTATAGACAACTTTTTGCACACAAACTATAAATAAAAATTACTTTAAATCATAAATACATGAGCACCTTTCCCAAAATAAGTTTGCAGAATATTCTGGTTTCCTTTTAGAGGAGTTGTGGTTTGTAGGAACGTGACCATTCATATTCCATGACAATCTTCAAACAGTATTTGGACTCCCTCAGAATGTCTGTAACTGATTTAGGAGCCTCTATAGACTTGTCTTCAGATAAAAGCACATTTTAAAGTACAACAGAAACAAAGGGACTTCTAATTCTGGGAACAAAAAAAACATATTGGACAATCTTTACTTCTACTTTTTATTCTAGCATAATACAAATTTTTCAGCATGTGCAATGTTTATCATCACAGTACGCAAGGAATAGGAATAATCTGTCATGTATTGTCTGTTTTCTATTTTCTCTGTGGGGAGAGAACTGTTCTCTATGAAGTATCTTGCTCTGAGAGGGCAAAATATTCTAAGTTTTATTATGTTTTGAATCCATAATAGCTCTTTCCTTTCTAATAAGTACATCACTGGGTTAATCAAAAGCCTAAAAAAAAGCCACCCAGAAGCAAACACACACGCACAAACCAAAACAAGCACTCTGGGCCATAAGGCCATGAAACCTGTCATTTCCTGCGTGTTTACCAAGTGCCTTGGCCTAGGAAGGAGCTACATGTTACCTCTACCAGAGAGTCACTCGAAGCCATGGTGACAGACCAGCCATCTTCTAACTGCACATAACTGTTGAGGAGGGCCAGCACGGGAATTTATTTTTGTGGGACTCTACAAACAAGGTATCGAGCAGCTGAAGAGCAATTTTAAATCACTTCTCAGTGGATACATTGCTCTCTGCAATTGCTCTTGCAGAATTTATCTTACAGACAACAATGTTCAATGACAGCAGGAAAGTCCAGGAGAATAACAATGAATATCTAGCCTTTATTCATATTCTCAATATCCTTTACATCTCCTTTAAACTGTCCAAAACCTCTTTATACACAAATTTAACTCTGAGAATACAGGTAAGCTAGTGCATAACCCAAGTACATAGGATGTTTGAAAAAGCTGCTTGAGAGCCTTCAAAAAATCAAAATCAAACCCATAAACAAATCCAAGAATTTAGTGCTTTGTTTTATTATAAGTTTCAGGCACATAGAAAGGATAGAATGTTTTACCATTTTGGATGAATCAGCTGGGAGATCTGACAGCATCAAGGAATAATAAGAAATAGGATCTCAAACTTGTATACATCATCACAGAATACAATGAAATAATATCCTATTCACATCAGGTTTTGTTTTCTATGATCTGTGCTTGAATTTCTGTCCATGTATCTCCACATGAGGCAAGAAACCAGAAAATCAAGGCAAGCTTCACAGATGATGCCGAGAAGGGGGACCAGGATATATTTAGGCAAGTAAAGAAGAATGTAGAATCTATGGCTCTTTCTAAATTAGTGAAGCATACTTGTACTTACTAGGTCTTGAAAAACACTGGAAACCCTCATTGCTGTAGTTGAATGAGTGGTTCACATGGAGCCATGCCAACAGTGGTAACAACCAGCAAAAGAAAGAAATAGTGCATTTTCTCAAGAAATACCAGGACGTGCATGTATTTCAGAACATTCAATAAAACTTGTAGGTGCAATTACAGATTTTTGCATGCACTTAAGTTGTGCATGTTCTACCCTTAAAAGCAGAACTTCTCATATTCAAATCAGCACTTAGTCAAATAGTATTTAAACAGTGGACATGAAACTAAAAAAATTTCAAAAGTTTTCAAATTCTCCAAATTATATAAAAAGATGCTACCCAAATCTCATATCTCCACCAGGATTTATTCAGCAGGTTAACTTCCGGAACAAGAGCACAGAGGCAAATGTAGAACTGTCCAGAAAGCAATGGTTTTCTATGAACAAGTAAGCTTTTCTTTCAATGCATCAAAAGACTAAGTTCCTGAGAATTTCTTCAAGTCCATCATTTATGGATGTTTGCTGATTCTGAAGGGTCCAGACTGGGGCTCTGATAATTCTCTTGCATGACTGCGCGCCAGGGACTCAATTTAAAAGAAAGTATCTGGCAGGGCAGAGTCTGGTGTGGAAGATATCCAGTAGTCTGAAAGGCTTCATGCCCTTTGTGACAAGATGTCAGGTTCAAGTAAATATCTGGCAGGGCGAAGTCTAATGTAGAAAACATCCACATATCTGAAAAACTTCATGCCTTCTATGACAGGACGTCAAGTCCTAGAACCCTGCACAGGAAAGATGGGGATTTCTCCAGACTCATTTACTAGACAAATAAAGGATGTCTTATTACTTCCAAATAAAGAAGATGGTTATGCTTTGTAAACTTTAAAAAAAAATCAATAACGTTCTAAAAGGTTAACAAGTCATCACGGAATCTGCGGTGCTGAGAGCGCAGTGACACGCTGCCTTCTACTCCCTGCTGACCCCAAGTGTCAAAGAAGGATATGGCTGCTCTGTGCTCCACCCTCACCAACACCAGTAATTAAACTGGGAAGCAAAACATATCCATCCACCCATCCACATGTCAGGTGTGTGTAACTTGGCAGAATGAAAAATACAAATTTTTCCTCTTCCCTTACCAAAAGCGGTAAGTGAAGACAACCTTGCCATCACCAACAAGACAAAAACCCAGATTACAATGGGAAGATATCATGCTACTTCATGCAACATAACTTTTGAATTTCTGAGAACTATCAGCATTTCTGCTTCAATTTTGGGTGGTTTTTAGGGTGTTGTTTGGGTTTGGGGTGGGGGGTGGTAGTGTTTTCCATGCAGCAACCAGGTATGTTTCTTAATTATTTATTAGCTTCTTTTCCATTGAGAAGTTTTGCTACTGAAGTTTAAAACCCAACATTTTAAAATATTTTTTCTGTTACTATGAAATCATCAATGCAATGAGTACAACCTTTTCGTCTACAAATACGTCATCTCCTTTTTACTGTTACTTGTAACAAGCCAGCAATGAAGCCCAGCTGCCCAAAAAATAAAGACAACAACTTGTATTATCAGAACACCTGCACACAGCTAGCACTCAAGGTAGACTTGAGTATCGCAGCAGCCACTGTTCCTGCCTTGCTTTGAACAGGATGACAGACAACAGGATTGTCAATGTGCTGTTCAATGACCTGCATCAATCTCAAGAATAATTTACTGCTATATCAGACAGATCATTATGGATGAGTTGCGCGCTATCAATCAATCAATCGACTGTGTTGTTCCTGCATATTCCTGCATCTATCAACCAGAAGAGAGAGACATCCCTCAACATATTCTTGTTGCTCTCTGCCACCAATCTGCTATTCTCAAGATGGCAAAGAATTATTAGCCCCATGGCCATAAAGTAGTAGCAACTGGCACAATTATCTCCTCTTACATATTCTAGCATTCTGCTAGACCTGGTTACAAAGAAAGAGCAAACTAAATAAAACAGGAAACATCCTCTACTGTTCCACTTAAGCTTGTCTTGCCATCAGAAGTTGTTTTCTCACCATCTCACTTTGAATAAACATATGTTATAATATAAACCATCCAGGACATCCAGAAATTTAGTCTGTTATTGCAAGCAAGGACTGTGGCAAAAAAAAAGGAATTCAGTGGCAGTATTTACACAACTTCCTCCCCCATGAGGGAGCTCACTTACTTGTGTGCCTCACCTGAAGTTACTTATTTTTTAACTGAAATCAAAAAGGGTTCCTGCAAGTTAGCTCAGGGTCCATTCTGAACTTTTTTGGTTTGAAGGTATTGTGTTTGATTTTAAATACGAAAAGTACCCTTCAATGACAGCTGCAGGAATAAGCCATGTCCAGCCAGTTATAATTATTATTAACATAAAAGTGAGTAGAAACTTAAGAGTGGAACTGTGAACTTTTATATTTGAAGACACAATAACAAGTGTTAACTGTAAGTAAACAAATGACACTCTGCTTTTATTTGCTTGAAGAACAAACTTAAAATAGCTAAACAGTGGCAAAACTGTTAGTCAGGTGTTCCCTCTGTCAGAAGATCACCTTACAAATATATGAGAAAATTAGTACCACTACAAGAAATGTTTGTTTCAATATTCAGAAAAGTTAATGAATGTTAAGTGATAATGGTAGACAGCAGCAGTATGTAATTAGATTTCTAAACACATCTTACCAAATCACTTCTTAGCTAAAAGAATCACATGTTCTATTAATTTTCATTGGTTATTGAGCATCTGTAACTGTCACCTCTAACAGGTGTTTGGTAATCTAACAGCTGCACAAAAAAAAAAAAAAAAGGAAGAAAAAGAGAGAATCATAATGTACTTTCTCTAGCACTGCCATCAACCTCTCATGTCTACCACAACGCAGAACCTCTTTTCCTAAAGTCTGAAATACAACCCTAGGTTTGGTGTTGGGAGTGCCTTTCATTTAAGAGAGATTAATACAAACTTCCAAAACCAGGACATCACCAGAAAACACACTTGCCATGCTACATGAAGCTGCAGAAATGCTTTAAACATAAATGAAGGTTTACATCTGTAAGCACTGTGATCCAGAATAGTGCTTTAGCAACCTTGCCACCAAGCCACAGCTTATGTCTTTTATTTTTTCATGATTTGTATATCCAACAGTCTCATAACTGATTCCTCCCTTATCCATTCTTTCCACTTTCTTCAGTTACTGGCTTGCCTTCCTGCTCATGGCCAAGTCCATTTCCTAGCATGCTCAGGACTTCAGATAAAGAATTTGATGCGGAAGGCATCAGTTCCATATATCACCATTTAGGGCCCGGAAAGCAACAGCAGGATAAACAGGCTAGTATTTGCAGGCAGAAGTTGTCCAAAGTTAATTCAATATTTTGGGTGGGTCAGGTGAACCACATCTCTAAGTGCCCTGAGAGGAGTTTTGAAATACTGGACTTTCCACAGACAGTTGGTAAAGAGCTTCCCAGTGATCCCAATGAGCAAAGTCTGTGCCTTTTGAAAGCGTAAAAAACAGACTATAAGGCTATATCAAAATAAGGATGTTCCAATGACTTTCTACTTAAAAGTAGAATTCATAGAGCCAAACAAATATATTTAATATCTTGCTGTTCCTGAATGAAAAGTCACTTTTGATGTAGCTTCTTCCTGACAGCTCAGAAATCACACTGCAGACTGAATTACCAGGCTTATGCAGATCTTCTAGAGGAAGAGCTATCTTAAGAATGAAATTCTCTTCATCAAAAGAATCTACTGTTGCCTGTCTTTAAAAGAAATCAAAACAAATCTAAAGATAGTTGATTTGTCGACTAGAAAACACATAGGGCCTGCAGTAGCAGTGCCACATACATAACTCAGTCAATTCTGCAGCTACAGTGCCTGTGGTCTTTTGCAAAGTTGAGAGGTACCAAGAAAGGAATGAGATGAATAAATTGGTCACTATCTGATGACTGAACTGCTCAGAAGTCATACACAATCAGAAGACACACACAATTTTTATTGACAATTTCCCCACAATTTGAAATGCTGCTGGTGATAGATGGTGGCTGGAGCGAAGACTCTGCAGTCTGCTTGATCTGTGAGAGTAGTGAGAATGTTGCCCTAGGTCTTTGCCTGACATAGAAAAGCAAGTGCTGGTTGATTTGTTTATTCCCGAGACTTAAACTCAGCTGTAAAACACATCCTTTTTGCCTTACATCCAGGCATTCCACAAGACTGTTTGACTGCAGGTAGAAAGCAAAATGCTTCAGAATATCTTTTTGCCAAAGTAGCTGCATAAAAATAGTAAATCTATGACAGCAAGACCTAATCTGTAACCATCAGTAGTACCATCCACATTCATGAACCTTTAACAACAGGCTGGTCGAATCAGATCTGACTGGCTCCAGCCAAAGAAATCAAAAGACTGTAATATGGATCAGATTGGTTTCAGTCCACAAAAAATGCATCTCATACTTGTATCCTCATTAATACGTTTAAAGCACAAGATGGTTCTGGCTTTCCTGGTCCAAGGGCTCTTGGGCCTGGCCATTGCTACCTCAGGGACTAAAAACCACCTAACACTGTGTCATCAGGCCAACCTAACATCTGACAAGCATGCCTGATTAATGTTTGGTTTTCCTTTGTTGGAAGATATCTTTGTTAGTACCTGAACATAAGTAAAAGCTCTCCAGATACTTTCATTACAGCCATGCCCAGCTCTTCCCAAAAGTGGAGTGTTGCAACAACTTCCTCCTACCACTGAAGAAGGAGGCTGACTGAAGAAAGTAACAGTGTCTCTCAGAGCAAATCATAATATACAGAGAGAGACTGTTATGCACTATCTAAGTATTACAGACCTAAAAAGCTCTCTCAAATTATGGCACTAATCATAGAGGATGCAGATGATATAAAGAGCAGCACAGAAGTCTATCCAAGTAAGAATTCCAGGTGTAACAGTGGTGTTACTCCACTTATCCCATTAAAAAATGCTAACACCTCACATCACTTCAGTCACATATTCAGCAGGGGAATCACTGAAGCTGCCAAGCATAGTCTGGTGTTTCTCAGCTTTCCTGTGATGGCCAGCAGGAGTCACTTCAGAAATCCAAAGCCCGGACTGAAGGGACTAAGAGCACTCACCTGAGATATAAGTTACTAAAGCAATAAAGACAAAACAATTCCACTGAATTTAGATGGATGTTTCATACACACACAGAATCAGCCCACATTCATGCAGCCTGGTAAGGATGTTGCATGCTCTTCATATGAAGACTGTCATCAGTCTGGAAAAACTACAGGAATATAGATCAGACAAATCAGTACAGTCATAAAGATGATATCTGTGACACAGCAGAAGATGTTCTCTGGCAAAGATTACTCCAGTTCCAGCCAGCATCTGAGATTAACTCTGACCATTTCTGGCCACAAATCAAACATGAGAGATGTAGGAACAACATAGGTGCCCAATGGAATTGAGAAAAAAAAATACACCTTTGATCTCAAGGGCCTGAAAAAAACCTACATACACATGCTGAGTGTACCTATGAACAAAGAAGTGAAGGAGAAATCAGTGTAGTTTCAAACAAAAGCTTGTATGCTCTCTAAAAGAGAAGAATTTACAAAGTACCCCAAAAAGATGCAACATATATTGCTAACAGGAAAAATTATAGAACTTCAGATTTATATACAAAGTGACAGCCTGGTCCTATAAAGAAACACAAACCATGTCTAAAAAAAATTTTTTTTTGACTACCTTCCTGAGATTAAGTTTCAGTTAAAGGTGTTTTCTTTCCTAATCCATGTTGTCATTGCAATCACAGCCCCACAAAGCCTCATGTCAAATGCCAGCACAAAATCATGGGATTCCACAGGTCCATTTCGGTAGCAGGGGAACCAGACAGCACAGGTGACTCAGGTACCAATGCATGCATGGTGCTCCATTTCATTCAGTATTGCATCACATTTGGATTTCCAGTAATGGGTTCCTGTTAGAGCACTAGACTTTAACATGCTCCCAACTGACACATGTCCAAATGACCACCTGAATTCTCCATATTTCCTGGAGGTCACTTACCACTATGGAACAGAGCATGGAACCACCGACATGCAATTCTCTGCTTAGCTTTGTAACAAGATGCAAGTAAAATGGCTCTCACACTGGAGTCAACACGCTCCCCACTGTTTAAGCCCACAAGCCTTGCTGCAGGGATGAGCTGCACCAGGACAGTCTGCAGCTGAGAAAGGCCTCAAGTTTTAGGTAGCTTTAAAACATTCTGCAAAGATTAAATACATACAAAATGCTTTCACATTTTATATTAACATAAATAAGCAAACAAAAAAAATCCAATAAATTAGAGGGCTGTTTTGTTTCTTTACAATTTCTCAGATTAGCAGAACTCCTCTCAAAAAAACTCCATTATTTATTGCATGAAATATCTGTACCTGGACAGGCACAGAGACAGAAATAGTATGATCAGTGTGCAACTTTTACAATACTGAATAGCAGGCAATGTTATGTACAACACATAGCTGAATGAATAGATGGAATTGATTTTATAAAAGAGTAACAAACAAAATAGACCAAAATATTAACTGATAAACACATGCTGGGGTGGAAACAACCTATTAGAAAATTACTGTAAAGACCCTCAAACTGTTCAAGGGAGAAAAAAGTCCAATTTTCCACATAACCTGAGAGCACTGAGTTTTCTGATTATAAGATCCAAGGAACCTGTAAACCCAAGGCTCTAATTTTCTTATGGCGACTGCGTAATATTTTGCAAAGTAAAATTGACTGAGATGGAAGCTATTTTGCATGGTACAGTGGCGATGGCTAACAAATGAGAGTTTTGTGGGCTGAATGTTAGTCCCCTGCCTCATCTGCCACCCCTAATGACAGCAGCCACCTGCTGTTTTATTGTCACAGCTGGAGCCGGTTCACACTCCTTGGTGCTGAGCTCTGCCCATGAGCGCCAAGCTCTCGCCTCGCCTCATTACTTTGATGAACTTTTTATGGTCAGCACCCATGAAGACCTCATCTAGGACTATACAACCTAGATCGGCTTCAGGGAGTGCTTCCAGCTAGCATGAGGTGATAATACACAGTGACACCATGGCTGCTACTGCCTGTCACTTAGGCAAGTCACTATACTTCTGGCTCTACAGGGCCCTCAACAGGTAAAATGCCATGAAATTCTCCTTTACTATCAAGTTCACTGCCTTTCTTTTCACATTGCAACATAGAGAGATCATATCCTGCTACCAACATTTAGCTTTTCAAAGATAGATATTACAATAAAAAATGTATCATGCTGTTTATTGCATATAACTACAGACAAGAAATCTCTACATTCCTTAAACATAACCCTGTTGCCTTCCAAAAAAAGAAAGCAAGCATGAAAACCATATTACAGCTTGATTAACACCACCAAATAGGGGGAAAAATAATTACATGCATATTGCAAAAGGACCATTTCAACTTAAATGAGCAAAAAGCACAGAAACAAAAGTTAAACCAGTCAAACCAAATTATTAGGCAAATGAATTCACAGTGGAGAATGATACGTTACTTCCCTCTCACCTAAAAACCCCCAAACTTAAGCGTCTATTAGATATGATATTTTCTGAAATTCAGAAAACAACAAAGCAAAGCCTTTTACATAATTTTTTCTTAATCCAAACAGTCTGTTACTATTTTCTTCTAATTTAAAAGCAAATAGAATCATCCTTTCCTTTTCAATTTTTTTTAGTACTAACAAACATTCTGCATCTCCTGAGCCTGTATACAATTTTAAACTTCATCAGAAATTCTTTTATTGACGCATTTAGAGCAAACTATTTTATGCTTGATCACTGAAATTTAACCCCAGGTTTACTTTCAGCAGCAGAATAATTATTTTGGTGTCAACAGAGCTTTACATTTGCCCATATTTACATATATCATTAAGATTAATATATGTGCTATTAATAATAATTTCATTAACATTCTGAAATCATCAAATAACATTTTGACTTTTGAATGGCTGTAGGCTATTATAAGCCTAAAAACCAGAACATTTTCAGTATTCATTGTGTAGCAATCCAGCTGATCAGTTTTGACAAATTCATGCAATGTTATAAGCCATTAAACTTCATTTAGTTTCACTTAAAAATTCCACCTAAAAATAAAAAGCAAACTGTCTTTTTTTGTACAGACAGAATGATTTCTAGCAGTTACCAGATCCCAGGATCCTCCAAAAAGAAACTGGAGTTTTATTTCTTTTATTGAAATGTTTTAAAATTTATCGAGGAGTTTTTGAAATAATATTTTTGAGACCACTAGCAAGAGTTGAAAATCTCTAATATGTTACAGTGCAATTGAGCTCCTCTTGACAAGGGACAGTGCTGCAGAGACACTGTGCTTCGCATACAACCCCTACAAAAAACAGAAACTTAAAAATGTGTTGCTGAGTACAGGTTATGTCTGCTGCATTTCGGAGAAGTTACACATGTGCTTCTTTATGAGTGCTTTTTAAATTTCACCTAAACTGCAATTGAAGAGATAGAAGAAAATAATGATGAAACAAAGATTTCTATTCTGCTAAAAGCTGAGCACCACCCAGACAGTTATGAAGTATTAAAGAGACCACAAGAACACACAGAACCCTCCATAATGAGGGCCTAAAACATATGATCAGTCTCAAATATCAACAATGCAAATTTCTCTACCACTACAGTTTCTGAAAGCACTTGTCTTCTGCACGAGTTCAAGAGAACTTCTTGTAAAGCACAGTGACAGACAGATCACATCCTTCAGAGAATCCAACAACAGAAGAGAAAATTGCTTTCAGAAGAAAAAGGGATTCCTTTCTTTTGACTAGATCACATATTTGTCAAGTGCATAATTTGTAGGACTCATTTCGTACCCTTAAAAATAAAAAATAAAAAATGCAGCTTGACCAGTGCAGGGTAGATATTTGAAATGGACAAACTGCCCCAGTGGAACAATTAAAGGTTTCAACAGTACAATCTCCTAAACAGTGCCAGCAATTAAATAACAATAGCTGAGAGGATTTTTGTTTGGTGTTGGTTTTTTTTTTTTAAACCAGAAGTATGTCAGCAGTGGCATGTCTATTGCATGCTTTGTCATATAGCACACTTTGATAACTTTAAAAGTTTCAAGCATCTTTTTCATCAGTCACTAATTCATGAAGAAAATTCACCAAAATAAGTAGCTAAGTATTTCTTGTCCTGTTATAAAGGAATTTGTTAAAGAATGCACAGCTACACAGACTATCTATATTTGCTCCCTGTCTTACAAGCAGGTAGCCTGCATACACATATAAAAATTTGGAAATACTTTTCCTTTGTAACACTGGTTTGCCTTGGCATTATGACTGTGTTTTAGACTTGTACTCTAAAATATAACTTCAATTTACCCAGCACTTACAGTTCACTGGTCTGTAATTCTTAATATCCCTCTATTTTCCACCAATTTTAATTTTAGTCACTGTTATTTAAAGTTCATTTTCCATGCCCTTTCAATTGTGATTTTTTTCCAATGTGACAACAAACCTAAGTGTCACTTCTGATGGTGACTTTCATTGGAATACAGAGGAGACAAACTTTTTAAAAGAGAAGTTATAAAAACTTATGAGAAAATAACAAGGTGTGGTCAGTATAAAGATGAGCTCCATGTGAACAATCTGGAGGTGATGGAATTTGTATACAATTACTAATCCTCTGAGCTATTCAGCCCCCTGAACAATAAATTTCTATAAGCTGATCCCTTAACCCATCACCAGCTGCTCATGCTACTGCTTTTCAACATTGATGACGAAAAGGGAAACACCTTGCACTTTCTATTTAAATCACCACAATAAGGATGCTCATCTTGGAAAGTCCCCAGACCTCTCTTTTCATCTAATGGATCCTACAAAAAACAGGAATAGGCATATAAAACTATTTGGCTTAATGTAAATATTCTGTGTTCTCTACTTACTCCAAGCACACAAATAACTTCAGCGTACATATTTTCCTAGCACTGAATAGAAATAAATGTCAATCCTAAAAATGACTGAACTTCTATGCCTCCTGTTAAAGAAAAAGATATCCATATGAAGGATATTGGAGACATTGTTGAGGAACTGCTCACCCTTTAAAAAAATATTACCTCTGTAATACTGCCAGTGTCAGGCTGGGCAATTAGCCAATTAAGTGTGAATAAGAACTGCCAAGAAACTATTTTATTTTAGCCTCAGAATATCTGTGAATCTGTGAGCTGGTGTGTTTGTGTTCATGCATCAATGGAATCTGGTTGTTCATGCCAGGTTTCCTTATCACACTTTTCTGCCTCTTTGAACCCACACATTCCTGCAATACAAAATGGACATGTGTCTGCTGATAATGTCAACATACTCAGGTTCACAAGGAGAGATTTTGTATAACTAGATCTAAAGTAGTCTTTGTATTCATTACCAGACCCTGTCTACTTACACAAGGCTAGAAGAGTGGAAGAATCCAATACTGCAAGCTTTTCTAGGAGACATTAAAAGACAACAGGTGTGGAAGAAATTAGCATGGACTACAATATCCCTAACCAAACACTCTCCTAGAAATCCCATTTTTAAATGTCATCTGATGGAAATTCTCTCTTCTCAGTGCAGACTGGATTCAATGGGGTGCTGAGAGTATCCGGTTATCCCCTTAATTTAGATCTCATTATGCTTTAGACTCCTGTACATCCATCTAAGAAATCCACTTGGAAATATGAGTACAAAATATATCTCAAGCACTCTGACTAGGGCTACAGCATAGAAAGCCTAAAGACATAACCAGATCTCTATTTTTTTGCATTTTTTCTCTTTTTTTATTTTTTTCAAGAAAGGAAGCGGGAAAGATGGTGTGCACACCTACCAACTGCTAGCCTTTTTCTTAATTCAATTATGCAAATCAAGAAATCATTCCAAATATAGATTCTTCAACAGCTTTGTTAGAGTTATTCAAAATTAAAACCAATGCAAAAAAAAATGCACAATTTACAAATCAAAACTGAGCAGTCCCAAGTACAAACAGAAGTATGAAAAACCCTTTCACAACACTTCAGAACACAGATATTACCTGGTATTGAAGTTACCTTCTTGAATACCTATTAGAGAATTTCACAAATCTTAACAGTACTGACAACTCATTGAGAATTTACCATCGCTTAGACTAAAACACATCCTACTTTTCAAGACATGTTAAAACAGCCTTGATGAAAATGAGTAATGTTGTAAAATTGTGAGTATGTTTACTTACTTATTTTAAGGCCAGTCAAAGTAATTATCCAATATTGCTGCCTCTAATCAGGGATTATGGAGGAAGGATGGGTACAAGTCACTGATAAAAAAATGTCTCTGATCACACAATCACAGAATATGCTGAGTTGGAAAGGATCCTAAAAACCTTCAAACTCACAGTCTCTTCATCACATGACATAAATTGTATGAGTGACAACTGTCCTTACACAAGGATTCACAGCCAAGCCTACTATTTTCCTAATAAATCCCACTAGTCTGGTAAAGAAGAACACCATGCTAGCTACAGCACAAGTAAACCCCTGGTTTGATCAGAACATGCAACAATTTCTGTGCCTAGGGGTGAAGCTGGTAGACCAGTTCACCATGACACACTGAAGATTCAGCCAACTGGATTTTCTGTGTCCCCAGTAGCTGTGCTGTGGAGAAACCTGCAGGAGGCTGGCCTGCAGGAGGGCCAACCTTTCTGCTCAAAAACTCTGTCTGAAAATAACTGGTTTTCCCTCAATGGTATCAACTCTTCCATGGATCTCCTTAGCTGGAGATGATTAGAAATGGCACACATCAGCACCTCACTCTTCCCTCCTCTAGGACATAACCATAAACAGAGAAGGGACCAACATAACCCACACATCTTTGCCCTTGTTTTTCATATACTCCATGATAAGGGGAAAGAAGAGCTAGCAGGCAGTGATAGAAGTGAACAAGCAAATGACAGAAGTGAACAAGCAAATTCTTTCTAGTATTTTTCAGATTAAAATGGAATTCCTTTTTTCAGCATTCTTCTTATGTTTTGCTATGAACATCTGTAGCTCTTACATTTGCAGTTGCCAAAGGATTCTGCTTTTTCTTATCACTTTGGTAAGCACAAACATAGCATTTCTTCTTACCTTTTTGTAGATGCATCACTAAAAATTGTATCATAAAGCATTCAGAAATTGTTTTTCACTCCAGCACAAGACAAATTAAACTGAAAATATTAATTTTTAAATTATTTCAAAATTAAAAAACTCTTTCTGTTTCCAATGTATCTCTAAATTAATGCAAGCCTACTTCCTCCCAAGAAGAGAGCAAACAAGTGTAGGTTTCACTACAGTACATATGATCTAGATAACAAGGTCTAATCACAACATATTTATCACCATCTAGCATTTGGCTTGTATATGATGTCCACAGGCACTTGTAGTGATAGCTGTCAAACTGCATTCTTTTTCTGGCATAAAAGAGCATAACAACAAGGACAAGCAATGGAGTGCATTACAGAGTAACAACACAGCCTGGAATTTAGCCCATAGTAAAGAAACAGTCAAATTCATTATCAGCCTCAATGATGGAGGCTCATGCAGACAGTGGCAGAATATTTCAGAAATCACTAAGCTTCTTTCTGCTAAAGATGTTAAAAAAGAGTTTAGTAATAGCATACCATTTTCCTCTCCTTTCTTTTTCACCATACCAGCTGTCAGAAAATCTTAGTTATGCTAAGCATGTTCTCTTAGAAGAAGGTCTAAAAGGGCATGATCCCCCCTGCCCAAAACTGTTCCAACAGTATATGGTCCACCAGCAAATAAGTAAATCAAACTACTTGTGGTTAAATTGGAGGTTCATGTCTGCTTGACAGGCAAATGTCAGAGCTCATGCATCATTCAGAAATGTCTTGGTTTATTGACAGTGCAGAGAAATGTTGTATCCTTTACAACATTTCTGAAAAATAGAGGAAAAAACATACTGGGAAAAAACATATTAAGATTTACCTGTCTTTCTCAGATCACACTTTCCTTCATCTGTTTTTAATAGATCACTAAATTTATTTATTAGTCAATGTCCTAGGGTGATGTTATAATGCTTGTATCACCCTAAGACAGTCAAGTTTCTGACAAATGGCTGTTTCCCCATCCTTAACTTCTGTGGTGAATGCTTAACAGGTGAAAAATATATAGTCCTTTTCCGAAACAACCAAGTCTCAAAGCAACCTTGCCAGCACCTTATAAAGCTAACAGTTTCACATGGTCCAAAAGCCAAAACCACTAACTCCATCACTCCATTAGTTCATTGGGAAGTAATGCATGTTTGTTCCTGAGAACCTCTTGTTAAAAAAAATTAAAATAAAAAAGAGAGAAAGAAAGAGAGAGAGAGAGAGAGAGAGACACAGATAATCAGGTGATCTGGTACTCAAAGTCAGTTTTATTCATCTGCAGTTGCTCAGCAGAAAACTGAAAAATGGAAGACACTAATCCTAAAAATCAGAGGACGGCATGCCAGAACGAACACAGTGCAATTCTGAGCTGTATAAACAGAGACAAGTTAAAGGGCATCTAATCTTTAAATTCTTTAAATTAGTTACACTAAATCCTATACTAGTTAGACTGTTACAGTAAATCCTTAAAATAAATATTATTTAGCAAAGGCCATGACAACTTGTGCTCTATTTGTAAACTCCTGGCCACCTGGAACAGGATCAAACTCATTTAGTATTCTTGAAAGCCTGTTCTAAAAAGTAAACTTCGTATTATTTGTATTATGTGCATACACCAGGAATATGTTCACCTGAAGGTCTATTCATAAACAAATATGTAGGCACCTATGGCAGTGACCACCCTAAAATTCATTTTTCATCTTTACAGTTAACAAATACTTCTGATTACTCAATACATATGTACATATGGATGCAAAATTATATATTGATTAGTTTAGCTTTTAGCATAACATATGAATCTATTGGATTTCTCCAGAGTAACAGATAACATTTTTAAAAAATTATACCAATAGACCATTAGCATTATGAGTGAATTTATTTTCCCCAACAGTGCTAAAGATATGCAAAATTTTCATTTTTCAGACTTGCATAGTAAATGATTAACACCAGCTCTGCTCATTATCTTGCTTAACAAAACTTCTCTAAAAACAAATAAATCAAAAATGCCTCTAACATTCCTGAATAAATAAATTACAGACCTGTTCAGTGGCAGCAATGATATTTTAAAAAGCTTGTGCAAGCTCATTGTACAATTTTATTACAAAACTGCAATTTATAATAAAACTGTCCACTTTTTTTTTATTTTCTACCCAGTTTTGTTAAAAGAAGTACCTTTTGTGATGCAAGAAATTTTTACGAAAGCTACGTATCAAGAAACATCAGGTCCATATTCCAGTGTATTACAACATACAAATAATTATATCAGGAGAAATGTTACTGCCTGTTGTACAATAGGATTTGTAAGGAGAACTGCAATTACAATGAATGAATTATGATCCAATACAAGATTCCCATCACTCTGAACGCATACTTTATTTTTTTTTCTTTTAGAAAAACATTTCTTGTCTCAGAGTTTAGAATTATTTTTCTTTTGTTGCATGTGGACACTGAAGTCAGTCTGGAAGTAAAACACTGCATTTCCCATTCTTGCTGGAAAAAACAGTGAAACAAGCAATGTCCAGTTTAAAAGATTTAGTGAATTGCCTTCCTACCTCAGTCCCCATGTTCAAAGGAAAAACTTACTGAAAAAATATCTGTATTAATGGGGTAAATTTTTTTTTGTTGTCCTTGCCAACAAAACTGTAGTTTGGGGTCAAAATAGCCATTGCTGAGAGAAATGCACACATCACAGAAAAATTTCCCCCTGAAAATAAAGTATTGAAAATAATGAATGTTCCCTCTGTAGAACAAAGAGCAAAATGAAACACAATCCACAATGCAACCATAATAAAATGAAACTGTTATCTGTTGCTAGTTCCCTACCAGCCCACAGATTTTTCTTGGTGTTAAAAAACAGCATGTAAATTAAGGTGACTGAAACATGCTTTCAGCGAGCAGAGTAATATGGTAGCTATTCATCACCTGAAGTCATAAAACACTAGGTCTTGTCCTTAGCATATTCTAATGAAGCCTATCATGCAAATGAGAGTGACCTTTTCCGTGCATTCTGCAAGTTCACATTTATGTGAGGAGTATATATAGTTTGCCAATACAAACTAGCCAAAGACTGCGTAATTACTGTAATCAATTAGTAGTTAGTGTCGCTCTGCTCATTTGTGGCTAATGTCAGCTAAACCATTTTTGAGAAAACCACCCTGACAGCCTCTTTCTGTTGTTTTTGATGCTGCTGTTATTCCACAACAAGAAAACAAGATACAAGTCAAACTTCTCAAGATGGAAGCACTGTAGCATTTTTCTAAAATGCTTTCTTAGGGTGAGAAATAAAAATAATACTCCCTGTGATGGGTACTGATTCCCCAGTTATGTTACATATCCTTAAAATGACATTGAAATTTTCTGCCTGTAAAATGAAACATTAATATTTAAATATTTAAATGAAGGACACTCTCCCATGAGGCAGTTCAGACCAAGTACGGAAGACTTGGTAGAACTTAGGCACTCTTTTCAATGGATGAGTAAACAGGCCATACCCTCTGCTCAGCAACAGTCTATTTTGTAGACAGTTATGGATAGGAAACATTACTGGAGCTGGTAATTAAAGTAAAAACTAATACTGTCTCAGAAATGGGGAATTTTACACAGGAAAATCATTTATCATGCCTACAGTTCTCCACAACTGAAATGAATTATCTTCTTTCTTAGCACATGTCTGTTTTATTATACAATAGCTTCTAAACTGTAACAAGGCCCACTTGCTGCTTTTCATATCAAAACCGACCAGACAGAAAGGAAAGTTATGTCACTATTTCAAATTAACTGCCTATATAGTATCTGACAAAAGCCCAGAACTTCAGGACAAAGAATACACAGATCACAAGGTTTGTATTCTCATACTTAGACCCTTCATACAAGCCACATCCAAGCAGTTTAAGAAATCAAAATCACCTCAATGCACATGAAAAAAAAAAAGCAGATTTGAAAGAAAAAAGAAATAAAAAATAACTCTATTTCCTAATTTATAAACTATGCTGGGATTTTTTTTTTCCCTTTTTGCTACGATATTACTGTTTATGCAACAGTGAAAAATCCACCAACATGTGCACTTCATATATTGTATATATGTATACCGTGCACCAAAAAAAACTTTCATCTTGCTTCTTTTTGAGGTTTGGTGAATGTTAGTCAATTGTGTTTTTTCAGTCAGCAGAGAACTGCAGATGGGTACAGAGATAAGAAAACGTTGCACTTTCTGATGAAGTATTGAAGGCAAGTTTTAGGTTTTTTGCATGCCCATATCACTCTGACAATGCTCTGAGATTTGTAAAATTCTGTTTTTCAAAATATTGTGCAGTAAAGCAGTTGCAAGGCGTGTATCATTTGTCCAAGTAAAACGTCAAACCATTTTTAAAAAATTATTATCAAAATCTAAAATTATTAACACATAAGACTAAAGAAAAATGTCAAATGACTACACATGTATATAAAGACATAGCAATAAAACACGAACTCTTCTCCTCACTTCCCACCTGTTTGTGTGTAAATCATACTGAACCCAATTCTGAGAACACTGAAAAGAGCAACATCCCCTACAGTTTCACAGGAGGCAAGACTACACTGGACTCTTCTGGGTTCTTCAACCATAAAATGAAAATACTACTTCTCTGCAGCATCACAAAACTTCTATTTGGCCTTGTTCTTAAAAACGCTTAGAGATATTTCAAGGGATAAAAAATATTGAAAAATACATCTGTTCAGCAAGAAAGTAGCATTAGTCACAGTAAGTAAGTAAGTGAGTAAGTAAGTAAGTAGCATTGTGTCCCAGCAAGTAAAGAGGGGGCAGCTCAGGAACACATTTGGAAGGTCCCTAAATAATGTGGACTTTTGCGATAAAAGTGCAAAGTAAAAACTAGAAATAATGAAAGTGAGGTATTTGTTTCCATGGTGACGGGGGCTGGCGGTGGGGGAGCAATCAGGTCGCACTAAGCGGAGTGCCTTTGAAGATGGATCGCTTTCCCCCGCACGCTGCCGGAGCCCGGCACCTCGCGCAGCGTCGCGCCCGTCCGAGGTGTCAATCCCGCCGCGGCGCCCAGCAGCGGAGGGAAGATCGCTCTTTTCCTTCGTGTCAGAGCGCTCCGCCACGGGGGCATCTGACAGCTACTGAGAGGGACGGCGGGGAAGGCGGCGGCGGCGGCAGGCAGGGCGGGCGGCGCTCCCGGAGAGCCGCGGGCAGCGCGGCAGCGCTGAGGGAGGCCCGGCGGAGCTGTCACCTGACCGGCACCCACGAAAAGGCGAGCGGGAGATGCTTCAGAAAGCAGGAGGCTCGCCGATCACTGCTGATCCACCCCGGGATGATGCCTTTATGATAAACACTCGCGACAACTTGCGACCAAAGTGCTGTTACAACACTAATTGTCCATGAAAGCTGACCTGCAGCAAAGCAGCAGAGTTCAGTTTCGATAGGCCCGGCTCAAGAGTACGGCCGTGATTGGGGATGACAGGAGACATCCACGCATCAAAAATCTCCGAGAGCGGCTGACGTGACTTTGCACACTGTAGAAAAGCAGTGGAAATCCCAGACTCCTGGCTCTTTGTCAGGAAGGCAGAAAGGACCGCAGGGGGGGCATTTTGAAGAACATCTTTCCAAACTACCATAACCTTTGCACGGCCTGAAAGGAATGGATGGAATCTCTTTTTCCTCCATGCCAATTTTGTTCTTATTACTATGCCTTTAACCAAGCATAAATCCCATGTGGTTAATGATGGAAGACCACATTTTCCCAGTGAAAGAGACGTTCCCCCTTAAATTTCAAAATATTTTCTGACTTTGATTCAAAGGAGCAGGGTTTTTTGCCATTTTGCTTCAACTCAGCAAGTGCCAGGACTTGCAACTTTCTAGTGTAAGCCCCTCGCAGAAATGCTGGAAGTGTGTCAAGGCAAGCAGGAAGCATTTGCACTCTTATGTTCATGTTCACATTCTCTGATGTGAATATTCATTTCAGGTACACTTGATAAAAGGACTGTAAAATCAAAACTAAGGAAAACAATGGTACAGATAAAGCTATGCAGTTAAGAAGCACTAAATACCTATTTTTTTTTAAGTAGGAAAAAACCTAAATG
Source organism: Passer montanus (assembly GCF_014805655.1). Taxonomy (NCBI): domain Eukaryota; kingdom Metazoa; phylum Chordata; class Aves; order Passeriformes; family Passeridae; genus Passer; species Passer montanus. The sequence continues at coordinate 7,748,257 of NW_024367037.1, forward strand.
GAAAGAAAATAAAACTCTTAAATTTTTAATCATAAGCAACATAGAGGGATTTACTGTTGCTATGATGCTTCAGATTTTTGAATACTTAAGTTTGAAAGGAAGTATCAGCTTTATTACATTTTGTAGTTTACTATTACTTCAGCGTTTCAGGCTTTTTTTTTAATAAGCTAATAATGTAAAGGTGTGAGTCACCTTTAAATTAAAAATGACAATTTAAAATTGCATTTTATGATATTAAATGACCTTTCTTATTATATCTTATTAAAAATAGTGTGACCCAAAATCAATCGTTTGATTGATAATTTTTAGCAGTTCAACTTTTAAAAATCTAAGAGGAGAATAAAGTGCAAACGAAATCAATCCTGAATCTTATTTGATAACCATAATTTTGGATTAAATAAACAATTAATCTTGTTTAACTTTTGAAATGGTTCAATGTTTAGATTGACCTAAACATAAAGTTTAAAATTAAATTGATTAAAAATTTAATTGGTTTAATTATTCAAAACACTTCAAAATTACCCATTTTAAATATTGAACAGATTGAAAATGTTAAGCTACAATGTCAAAAAAAATAGAAATAAAAAAAATTCCAAAAGTTAGAAATGGAATAACAAAAATATGCAGGGAGAGGTTCAAAAAACATGGGAGGAGTTGGGGGTCTTTTTGTTTTGTTCTATTTTTTTTTAAGGAATAATGCACAGTAAACTACCAAAATTGTAACATTTGATAGGACCACCAAAATACAAAAGACCATCAGAACAGAGGAAACCAAACTGACCAGGCTATTTGTGAAGACAGCGCAAGATTATAAATTAAGATTTTATCACCCAGCCCCCTTCCCTCACATATCTCCAATCTGGTTATTTCTTAAATACTTCCCTCTTTAGACAAACACAAACACTGGCAACAAGACATCCCCGAAGGCAGCCCTGGGCATTGGCTTGCACACAGCCCCAGGTGGATCTGCAGGAGGAGGCTCAGGTCACTCGGGGTCTTTATCAGCTGGGATGGCAGGTGACACTCAGACACACTGGGGCTACTCAGCTACAACAGAGGGCAAGATGCAAGTCATGCTTTTATTTACCTACACACCTTTGCAAAAGGAAAAGCAAGTTTCATACCTTCCCATACATCTAAGATTTTATTCTTTTTAAAGCGTGTGAGCCTGCTGTGTTATGGTTAAAAGGACACTGTATCATTTGTACTGCCCCTAATGCAAAGGCCTGAGCTCACTCATAAGTTGCTATTGCTACAGTTAAAATGCTGTACTACTGATAATTTACTAACATATACAGAAAACTGAAATAGTTTTATATCCCTGTACCTGTGGGCAAAAAGGCCAAAGATCTCTACCACAACCCTTGGTATATATTCTTGATTTATAAAAAGGCACTCAACTTCAAACAAGAATTCTTAACAGAGAAATGTAAGAACCTTGACACAACCAGTTTAAAATATAAACTTATTTTAACTATACAACCTTACTAAACACAAAATATTCAAAAGGGACAAATAAAGACTTAAATACTTTTTCCTATTTTTCCCCCACATTAAACACATTTTTCAGCACTCATTTAGCATAGCATTTTTTCCCAGAACTGATGAATATCTGATAGCATGCACCAGTGTTTCCAAAGAACACTTGTACAAGCAGTAATAAGAGCAATACAACCTCTGCTTAGCACTTCCACGAGAAGTTAAAACAGCCTACCTTCAATCAATGCTGAGCTTTTAGTCCATTAACAGACCAAAAAAAAAACAGTTTACAAGAATATACATTCAAGAAGAAAATAAGGAGGGAAAATTTAAAAAAAAAATAAAATCCCTAAGTGGAACACCAAAACCAGAGTGTGATCATGAAAAATAATAAGCACACACCACCAAATAAAAAGAAGGTGACTAAGCCTGCTGCATCTCAGAATTCGGACATGAGATTAAAAGAACATAAAAAAACCCATCCCTTCCTAAAACTTCTGCTCTTTCCAGGAGATATATAAGACAACATGGTAACTATTTCTTTTTTAAAGCCAGAAAAAAAATGGGCTTTTTAAAGTGTCAGAATAGGTTGAAAACAATTAATTTGTTAAACTGCCCAGTTTATAAAAGAGAGGATAAATTTGATCATTTTATATTGATTTATTACATTAATATGCATATATATATACACATATGCACACATATACAGGCACTGCGCAGCATTCAAACAAGTGGAACCATTACACAGAGGCAATGATGAAAATACTTGGAAGCACATATGCGCCCTGCTTCCTAAAACCTAGACACACACCTCTTCAACAAGGACAGAACAGTGCTTTGTAGCAGGGAGGACAGGCCCATAGTTACTGTTCACCAGATACCAGGACTTTAAATACCAGCTCACAGAATGGATCATGTTGGAAGACACTGCAGTGGGTCATCTGGTCCAGCCTCCCTGCTCAGGCAGGGTTGTCTGGCACAGCACATGGCACAGGATTGCATCCAGATAGCTCTTGAGTATCTCCAGTGAGGGAGACTCCACAACCTCTTTGGGCAATCTCTTCCAGGGTGCAGGCATCTGCACAGTAAATAAGTTCTTCCTAATTTTCCAGTCAAACTTCCTGTTCCAAAGTCAACAAGAGTCTTACTTTATTTATGTCATTGGCACAAGCCTGAAGCCAAGCCAGTCATTCCTCAGCGTAGCTGCTAATGCAGCCATATTCTCAAATGAGGAACCTGAGATTCCAAAGGTAGCACCTTCAGAAAGCCTGGCATTTCACAAGGCACTTGAGCTCTTTCTTGTGCCCCTTTCCACGCACACTCTGCCTCACCTGCCTCCCAAATGCTTCTCACTTGGCCATTGTCATTAACCTAGGACAGCCATCCACAAGATGAGCTCACCAATTTCCTTGTAGCCTAAAGCTAATGTCATGCTCACCCAAATTACCTTACAGCTTTCTGAACCATGATTGACAAAAAAGAGGCAAGGGATAAGGCTCTGTAGTTGTGATAACACCAAATTTTGGCAACCACAGAAGCTCAGATCAGCTTTAGTTTCATAGCCCTTCAAAGGCTGTGGTCATAACAGGTCTCTGCTTTAGAAGAGGTAGGTTTTGGTTTATACTATTTTCATCCCACACCTGATTTTTATGAGGTCCTCAGTCATTAGTTACACTACAAATAATAGGCTTAAAAGAAAGACTTAAGTCCAAAGATTTGAAGTCAAAACAATTCAAAGAAATGACAGAGGTGCCTGATGTTTTAGTTGGAGCTGGGCTGTTACCTCCCTTGAGTGTTCATTCTCTCTACTAATTTATTTTCTGTTGTCTAAAAAGACATTAGCTTGTTTTTCCTTCTTTTTATGACACTCCTGTATTGACACTACCCAACCCAGAAGACCACACTGTACAGTTCCAACACTAACATCCACAAAGAAAGTACCAGAAGTCTAGTTTAAAAGTATCCTTAATTATAAAGTGCTTACAAATGCTTAATATCATCGTTTATTCATGGGGATACAGCCTTTCAAATCTATGATACCCACTGATAATTCTAACAAATGCTCGGTCCATAAATATTTAATGGCCACTTGTGGGTGTTTTATGTTGCTGTCTTTGAAGTTGACCTATTCACAGGTTTATTAATTGGAAAAGGTTTATTTTATCCTAAATCAGATATGCAATTTCACAATATTCGAGCTATGCATAGAGGAAATCAGATCATTCTGTCTCACACAAACAAGGAAAACACATCTCTCACAGAAAGAGCACAAATCAAGTTAACGAGGGACAGTTTATTTTGTATGATTTCTCAGGGCTTTCAAACAGAAGACTGGTTGACAGATGCCTCCATCCTTAAACAAGCCAACAGCACTTTAATTGTAACTCAGTGGTTGTTCCCATTCCTGTGTGCCTAACAAGCTCCCTCCTTTCTGTTAGCACAGGTTTTACCTTGCTGGCCTGAAGTTAAACTCACTGTTGGCTCTAAATTCCTCCTACCCTAAAGACGACTTACCACTGTAGTGCATGCAACTCCTGGGTCTTGCTAAGACATGTGATCTTGAAAACAGAACATTAATTTGAAATACAAAGCACAATTGAGGATTATTACATAATCTATGGAATCAAAAATCCTGTTTTCTGTAATGGACCACTCCCCATCTGGTCTTTAGAGCTTCACCAACCATGACAGCATGATCACATTTCTTATTATAGCAGCAGAACCTTACACTTATTTCCCAAAGATCCAGCAGTGCTGTGGTACTGCAACCCCATCACCCCAGTGGACTAAGCCTTTTTACTATACCTGAAGGCATATCTGCAAGGCCTTCAGCTGAGTGGTTTTGACACATGATTCCTTATACATTCACTGTTAAAACAACAGAAATATTGACTGTGCCAAAAAAAAATGCCATGGAGAATACTCACAAAAACTGATCGTTCACTATTAGAACCTGTTACTCTGTAATGACGTTATCACACAGTTACTGTGCAAATACAAACATAAAAAGCACCTTAAATGACATTAATAAGTTTGCAAATTCAGGCACCTAGTGCTTAGGAAACTCCAAAAGCATGATTACCTTTGAAATCACAATCCATTGTACCGTCCAGAAGCATCTTGCCAAATAGTTACAAAACTTCCAGTATGTTTCAAACTTATTTTCGGTTTTAATGACAAATCCAAACACTTCACTTAAAAATACGCTAAAGTAAGCCTGTGTAAAACAGATACTCAATTTTCAAATTAAAGCAGGTATCAAAATCCAGAAAATTTAATTCTAAATAAACGAAACAAAAGAGGATTCATTCAAAAGGTGTTCTCAAGGCACTTGAAAACAGGCAGCCCAGGTATGTTTAACTATAACACACACTTTATCACATTATATATACATACCAGATGATAAAGAATAGGGGTGACATCTATCAAAAAGAAAGGAACAATTTCTACAGCTATAGGGCTGCAATCTAAAAATTCAGAGTTTACTATATTTCAGTCTTTCTCAGAAGATAAATTCAATGAGGTAAAAATCTGCCCAACTATAAATGTGCAACAGCAACCAGAACAAAAATCCTTTCTTTTCATGCATTAAAATACTTCTTTTATACGTTGCAAAGCATTAAAATAGCATGTCATTCTAGTTTAATATTTTCATTTCCTTCATTTGCAAGGCAAAAAAATTAAAACATCCAGTTGCATCTTGGCTCTACCCAGAATTAGCTCTCAGCTCCACAAGAAGCCTTATATACCTCCCCAGCCCTGCTACGCTGAATGCTAAGGTGGGGATGCTCTTAGTGCTTCATTAATGAGTGGCTGCCCTCAGCCCACACACTACAAGAATCAGAGCACGGGGCCGTCCTTCCTAATGAAACATCACTGTACCAGACACCACTGTCATGTGCAAAATGGACAAGACAGTTGGCATTTTGCACTATCCTCCACTATCATCATTCATCTATAGAATTTCTTGATTAAAAAGCGGTATGGGGGAACAGCTAGGCTATGTTTGCAGCATTGTCATCTTCTCTGGCAATAACTGAAAGTACCATCTACAGTCACATAGGATTTTTTGCCATTCTTAGCCACTGGAGTTAAAGTACACAAGAGCCAATCACATGTGTGCTTTGGCAGCAGTCCAGGGCACTAATTTGTAAGGGCTTTAACCTGTTACATAGGCACAGGTTAATCTTGGAATCTAATCTGTCTGTCTGTTAAATGCAAACTCCTTAAGGCAAAGGCTGTGCCCTCTTGCCTTTCAGAGTAGCTCCTCTAACACAGGTGTGACCACACCAAACAAAACTGATACCCTAAAGATGTCTTAAGGTATGAGCAGACCATCAGCTGAGCCAACACAACTGTTAGGAGCTTACACCCTCTGAGTCACCTTTGTTAAAGCTGAACAAATTTAACAAACTTATACAAAGTCTTCCCTTCTTCATGTCTATATTCTACATGACAAAAACATATGCTGTCATGAATCCATTCACTTAGATAGCTTTGGCTATCAGTGGCAGAGAAATGTTCATAATAATGCAGGCATATTTGAGATAGAACTACATTTGGTGATTGGAGGCCAAAAGACTGTGTTAGTAATCATTTTTAAGAACCTGCCTAGGTTCTTCTGAAAGCTGATAATTCCTTTAAAAAGCTCTTTGAACACTAAAGAGACGTTAAAGACAAGGTATGTTCCACAATCATAAGCAGTAATTATTTTTCCCTCATTTATCAAATGAAAAATGAAACAATTTAGCCTTCTACTCTGTTTTGCTGGTAGTGAATATTCTAAGAAGAGGGAAAGCCACAAATGACCAAAGTGAATGGGGCCATTGCCATGTTGGCAATTAAGTAATTCAAGACTGGGACATTTTTACCCAATGGCAGGACTGTCTTTGTACTGGGGTACAATACTGGGGTATTGAACTTCATGGCATGTTTATTTACTTCATCAAATGCTTTAAAAATACCATCATATCTTTCTTTCCCCCACTTGCTTATACTAGTACTAACAAAAAAAAACATTTCAAATATTACTGAGGTTCTTCCAGAGCCCCACATTTCAGGTAGCTTGTGAGCAATGTGGCAGATGAAAAAATGCAAGACATCCAACAACACTATTTAGCACATGGTTTTCACTCTTTGAACTTTGCGACTTCTTTGATTTTGTTTCCTCATTATGGTCACACTCTCCTAAGCTGATATATTCTGTGTGCAGTACAGTAATTCTCCTTTTATATACAACACTGAAAACCTTGGAATTATGCCATTTTCATTTGTGCAGGAGATGCAGGGGTAGTGGCTGTCTTTAATGTATATTTTCTCTTGGACAGTGGAAGTTTTTGAAAATAGAAAATGAAAAGTAAAAGACTTATAGTAAACATTTAACTTCTCTATAACAATCTAAAAAGGCCATACTTGCAATATTCTTGTCTTTTCAAAGTTAAATGATGAGGCCCATTATACCTACTCAACAACATGTGCTCTCAAGGAGCTAAGTTCCTAGGCAAGAGAATGATGCAAGCCTCTATGTATTTAGCCAGAAGTGTATTGGACTTAAAAGACATAAATAAAGTCAGAAGGAAATAAAATGTGTACTCTAAACCTATTCTTTTTTGGTCTCATCTTTTTAGCAACTGGCACCCATGTAAAAAAGGGAGGACAGAGCAGGTTCTCAAAGTGTCTCTGCAAACCCACTAGACAGGCAGAGCTTATTTTGCAAGTCACCTAATTAAAGTATTTCTCTAAGTAGATAATGGTGCTCTTAACGGATGATGGCTGTCAGAAAATCACATACACTGATGGCCTTGCAAGGCAGCTTATGCTTCACTCTTCCTGAAAGGCAGAAAGAAAATACAGGAGACAGCGCTATCTTCCAAACGGCTAAGTTTTGTGAAACCAAAGAGAGATGTCAGTTCAGTTAATTGTGCAGAAGAGTCTGTCTTCCCTCTCCTTTCATGCCCATGAATAACAGAGCAGTTAACAATATTGACATTCAAACCATCATCATTGGGCATCTGAATTAACACCTCACAGAGATGAACAGACAAGTTCACACCTTTCAAATCTACTGGGCTAAAGGCACTTCTGTAGACATGCCTGTATCAGTAACACTTGGTTAAGACTTCTGAGGCACCACAAAAGTTAACAATTTATTTTTCCTTAATAAAAGCTATGTCATTGAAAAAGAAAGCGGTTGAAAAAGTGTACGGTAGTATTGCATAGCAATATTGTCCAAGTTCAGATTAGCACAAAATTGGTTGCTTACACCACAGGAAAATGTTTTTGCTTCTTTTTACGAGATTTTCTCTGGGGTTTCTATCAGTTGTTGCTCCATGTCTACAGACAAACAGTTCCTTTTCAACCACTCTTAGCAACCACTCTAAGCAGCACTTTATACAACAGCTAACCTGTAATTTAGAAACCAGGGAGCAATTTTCTTATAGGAGCTGCTTCCTCCATGGCTTTATCAGACCTCACCCAAGCATTCAAGGAGCTATTACATAGTTGTATGGTGCTTCAATAACAAATCCACCTTTATAATAATAATCAGAACAAGTTTTTCCTAAGGACTTTTAATCTACCCCAAGCTGAGTACCTAAACCCCCACTGTAAAGAAAACAGCTTTGCACATTACAGCCAAGTTTTCCAAACCTATGAGGGTTAACCAGCTACAGCAATCCCACCTCTTCCTCTTCACAGCACTGTCTTTACCACAACACTCTTTGGTATTCGTGGCATTTGAATTTTAAAGGATGCGAGGATAGCTAGCTCTTCCTCCTCTCTCTTAATTAATTCTGACTCTTCACCTGTTTTCCATTTCATATTCCCAGAGACATAAACTGTAAAAAATTAGCCTTATTTGTACTTAATAACATTTTCAGTTGAGGAACTTATATTGGAATCATACTTGCTTGAGAGATACTGAATCCCCTTGAGACTGTCTGCCACAGATATTATCCCTTTTAATTTCCAATTCTTTTTATCACAAACCTTTCTCTACGCTACGGGACTGTGAAGATTACACAATAGGTGCTCTAAATAGAAGTGCTCCAAGATTCTTAAATCTCCACCTCCATCTCAAATTGCTACTTAAAAGCCAGTCAACTCTGAAGAGTTTTTGTAACAGGGAAGGTCTCAGTGAAGCGAGTATTTCCAGTTTGAGTTACCTAGCCCTTTAAATCCTGTGTACCATCCATTTCTACGCATAATGCTGACTGAGAACTACAGTCTCTGCTCCTATCATTTTTTTCTCCACAGTCTTAAGTGGGGTCATCTCCCTTATCACCACGGAATCAATGCCAGGTTACCGTGCCATCAATTTAATTGAGGGGAGGGCTGCTTAAACCATCTCACATTTCCTATTGAACATAATGGGATTCTGCCTCCTCCTGACCTGTGGTGGTGAAGGGACCTTCCCCAGGTGAAGGCTGGACTGCAGCCCAGCCACCCCTACCCCAAACGCCACTGCCCCTCCTCTCCTGAACACCGGGGTCTCCGTTTATCCTCCCTGTCAAAGGCAGCTGGGAAGAGAGGGACTTCCAAGACAAACATTGCCTCCCCCATTCAGACATTTAAATAGCATTCGGTACTTTCACAAGGCACATGCTCTCCAGGGTGATACACGCATTTAAGAAAAGCTACTATGGGAGAAAAGGAAGGGAAGAGCACTTCGCTTTCTAGTGAGAGCAAACGTAAATAATTAGTCATTAGTGCTAGGTTTTGCTTGTTTTAAAAATACACAGTAAACAGACACCTTTTGCTCAGCAATCTTGATGACTGCCATCCTTAATGAGGTTTTGGAAGTAGGTTATGACTTCTGTGGGAAAGAGGATAAAAGAACTTTTGCTCCCCTGTCCCTTGCTGGGTGCTAGGGTTTTGGAAATTGCACATAAAGCTCTGTATTGCTGCAGTGTCCTTTGTGGCAGCAGTAGAAACCAGTGAGTGCTTTTCAAGAGAAAGTGAGAGTATCGGAACAGAAATACAATGGGTTTATTTGCATTGCTAGGATTCTCTGGAATGTTAGGGTTTTGTGGTCATTTTCCTTTTCCATTTTTTTCCCTTTTCTTCACTATATCCAAAAGATATTGGTAGAAAGCACTATCATAATCAGTATCCTTACATATTATACATATTACATATAATTACATATATATAGTGTGTGTATATTTATATATATATATATATATCTTATGAACATAACACAAGTCCCACCCAAAATAGCAAAAATATAAACTACAGAAAGGATTCTTATCCTAGTATGGAAACAGATATTTGCAAAGAAAACACACAGAGAAAGATCTATACAGTATTTTTGATACTTAATATGGCTTAAATAACTTCTATCATGACCAATCTTCTCTCTTCAATGACAAAACACAAGCTAAATTCAAAAAGCACACTTCAAAACATTGCCTGCTAGCCCCTGAGAATTGAACACAGATAATCTTTCTTTCAGGTGCAGCACATTATCTGATCAACACTACACAAACTGATTTCCATAAGAAATTCTAGCCTAATCATGCAACCTTCATGTTAATTTAAAAAATAGTCCTTGATTTTGAAATGAAGTTGAAAGTATAGTGTCAGAACAAAGTGAAAGAGTTATCATTAGCCTTCAAATGTGACAAATAAGAAAGACACAAACAAGTGTCAGGATAATTAAAAAGGCATTGTTCACTTTTTAGAAGGAAAAAAAATGAATTGCACGAGAAATATTAAGCTAACAAAGAAAGAGCAAATATGAGTAGAAAAAATGACAGTTATCTGCAAAATTCATAAATGTGTCTTTTGTATAACCGTAATGATCATATTTTATGCTGTCATTTTACATTTAATTGCTCACCCTGGTACTTTACTTCATAGCAGCCATCAGTACCCCACAGAGCCAGATGCTGAATTGCAAAAAAACATACTGTGACCACAGACTTATAGGAAAGTAACTTTGCTGAGCTGTGGTGTATGACAAGTTAATTTTTGCAATTATACTTTTTCCAAGAATAAATGAAACTGCAGGTCATTACTACTCTATATCATTAAAAAGAGGCAGAAAATGTTCTTGATCATAAAGGCCTCAAACTCATTTTATCATTACGTTGACATATGAAAGCAACTTTACAAGCTGCTTTTGCTCAACGTGACCTAATGAAATAAGCACCACCTCAGCTGAAATATGTAAACATCTTGATACATTAAGAAGCACATAACTAAAGAATATTGTTATTATTACACAGTGCTAACCCATCATATGTCAGGAAAGAAATGCTATATGGGCTCAGCTTACTCACAGCTGTTAGCTCTGCTGTATTACACTGCATGTCAAAGTACTGAAGGGACACGGATGCTCAGTTGTCATGAAGACTGAAATTGTCCCCTGTACATTTCTCTTCCTAAGAGTCATTAAATGTTAGAAATGTTTTCAAAAATAATTAAGCATGAGTAATGTCCATCACTGTCAAATTGTCTGTGCAATCAAACAGCAAGAGAGCAGATATCATTATGAAGCACGTAATGTCTGCCTTCTGTATCTGTGCTTACATTATCTGAAGACTTACTAAGAATTCAGAAGTTGGGATGTTCTTTACATTTCAAAATATTTACTGTACATGGAAAAATCAGAAATTCTCAGTGCATTCTTTCTCATAAAATGCTTTTTCATTTTCTGCACAATTGCTTTACTTTCCCATCACCAATGCAAACTATAACACTCAAGTGAGGAGAAAAAGAGATTCTGCTTTCCAGATGAATACATTTATTAAGACAAAAGAATGAGAAGAAAATGTTTCAATTGTCATTGCATCTGTTTGCAATAAATGTCAAGAGCCTTTTAAAAAATTGACTACAGAGCTGACAAAAGACATCAGGTTGACAGGCAAAGAGCTGGAAATCCTCAGTTCACCCACTGAACAAGAAAATACAGGGACCCCCAAGCCACAAAACACCCTGATTTCTCTGCCAACCCATACAATCCTTAATATTGACTGAGCCACATATATAATTTCTTAGCACATCCTTTAGCATATCTCCTAAATTAAGAGTGATTATTTACTTCACTTTTCTCTTCTGAGAATGAGAGAGCAGAGACTAGTAGAGACGTAATGGAAGAAAAGGTCCAATAAATCCTGTATCTGAAATTTTCAAATTCATGGAATTAACTACAAACAAAATCAAATAAGATTTCTTAAAACAGTCCGCATGTTACTTCATACCTTCATACCCTATCCTGCTCCAAGTCTAGTGCTTTCCTTCCAAACAAGACCCTTAACTACTCTGAAAATATGAATAAATGTTAGACTTTGATAATTTGGAATACCTCTCCCTCTTTCTTCCCTTGATCTCCTTGCATGGCAGCCATGGATGCCTACACACAAGATTCTCTCTATTCATAAACAGGTTCTGCAACAGCAGCTCTTCAGTGTTTACATAAACACAAAATAAGCATCTAAACACACTTGCTATCAAAAAAGAATACCACAAACATTGGACATAAGCTATTTTTTCTCTTAGAATACTAAGAGTTTATTGCTTCAAGGAAATATTTTTGTCAAGAAGAAGAAATTACAATTACAGAGAGAAAGAAGTATGGTTTGAACTGCATACCACTGCATCCAAGTCCTCTATAGAAATGGAACACTATCCAACTAACTCCGTGTGGCTACAAAGTAAGAGGAGGTTTTCCACAGGCAGGGTATGAAGAAGCTTTTAAAAGTCCAGCACCATAGTTTTAATCTCAGTGCATCCTATTTGCAAACAAATCATTGCTAAGGAGATAAAACTTTACTATTGTGAATAAAATAATATTAAATATATTCATAGTACTTAGTAAAGAATATACGTCTTGTCCTTGACTACCAAATACTTTGCTAAAAATTTGTATATGCAGCATGAAAACTCTTTTCCTAAGTTTTCTTTTATTCAATGAAGTTTTAAAGTCATACCTATTTACAGGATAAGGAATAAAAAGCCTTCCCTCACGAAGAGAAAAATTAGAAAACAGACACTGCTATTTTTAATCTAACAATCTCTATCAGTACTCCTGTTACAATGAATTTGACACATCACAATTCTATTTAAAAACCATAACACAATGAAAAAGCAGAAATCTGCAGCTCACTAACCACCAACACCTGTGTAATGCAGCAACAATGAAAGGCAACATGTGTTCCCTTCCTGCTAGGGAGGCAGCACTTAGGAAAATGCTAAGAACCTGAAGCAGTTGGTTATGAGGTTACTTACATAAGCAGGATATGGTAAAATAATCTTGCCTGCATGGGCAAACCTTTGTAAACTTGTGAGACCTAGCAGGGTTCAATACAGAGAAATGGGATTACCTATGCAGAACCAGGGCTTAACTCGTGAAGGACTAAAACCTACCTACCTACTATCTCTCTTCATTCACTGTCAGCTTTCATCTGTACTCATAATTTTCAGTGTATAACTGCTTTTGCATACCTCACAATATACATATATTTTATTATATGCATGACTAGAAGAAAAAAAATAGTATTATCCTACAAGAGACTGCTTGGGCTTTACAACTCCCTTTCACCTTCAAACCAAAAGTAACAATTTTTGACAATGAATAAGCAAATTTAAAATAAAACACTATTAAAGCTCTTGTTCACAAAACAACATTAAAACCACAGAACTGCCATTTCATAATTATTAGAAATAAAAATAAAACATTTACTAAAATATAGTAATGTAATAATGGAATTTTTTTTAATAGCAGATGGTCTTTAACTGTCAAATATGGATTTTTCATAGCTGGTACACAATTTGCTGTCACAGGTGCTTTGGTGCTAGAGAAGTATTAGTGCAGCTATTAACTATTTAATTCTTTAGCTGACACTGTGTTTTAGGATAGGGATTTAAATAATTTACTTCTACATTCTACTGTTTAAATTTTGCTGCTAGGAATTCGTGCAACAAAGTTGTAGAAAAAACACATGACGCTTGTTGATAGTGATATAAGACAGGATTATTATAAAAACCAATTATATCTTTTCATTCTCTTTTGCTTAATTAAAGCAAGAAGAATCACTATCTTTCTCAGCAGTAATCATGTGGAAGCTGTATAGCACAGATACAGTAATTAACTTAACCTTATCACTTAACTCTATTGGGTCATTGGAGTGAGGCACAGTATCAGTGCTCAGAATCAATGCCGTAATGCTAACATCTTTGAGCAGTTTGGAGATTGAATAATGCCATCTGTAAATGGACAGTCTTTGTTCCTGCTTAGCTATGCTGGATAAATGTTCCTGCTCATAACTTTAATATGGCAGCTTAACCATTTAATCATTGTACATTAATACATTATCAATATTGTGAACATGTAAGTACAAAATTACTTGTCAAAGTAATCAGATATTACCGATTTTTGTGCATAAATACGATACATGTGGGATTTTGTCTTAATTATATATTTTAATGAAAAAAGATATAGCCCAGATTTTTTTTTAATTTAAGAGAGATTTTAAAAGAATGATCATTTCTAAATAGAAACTTATTTTTTCTTCATCTAAAGCAGATTTTTAAAATGAAAAGGAATGTTCTGTATTTTCTTTGGTAAAATTAGCCAAGTGTGCAAAGTTTAGTGCATTTTAGCTATACAGGGGATACTTGAGCATCTGGGGGATTTTCATAACTGAAGACTTGTGCTGTATCACAACAATTTAAGCGTAATTAAACACTCTGTTCAGTGTCTATTGTTAATTGCAGCAGCTAATTTGATGCTTAGTTAGTGTTATGTTCCGAACTATTTCCAAGCATGCAGAATTCTTCAGTTAAGACTGCTTGCTTTTAGCTCTAATTTTTTTTTTCAGCCTCCTTTGACAGATTTTAGCTCATTTATTACTTTTGTTAAACGATCAGAAATTCCCTTGCCAAGACAGTACTTTGAGGTCCTTCACTTTCACCAAGTCAGACACTAAATCATAGGGGACAATTATCAGCAAATGCTCTCCGACAGGCCCTAAGCCTGCTGAGGTAATGCAGCTGACAAACTTTGATGCGCCATGCCCGTGCACATTATGTTCACGTAGTGTGTACATCTGGGCACCCTTTATGGCGATGCAGCAAACAGCCAATCATTTATTCCACTCTAATTAGCACACATGTAAATCCTCACCAATCAAGCCACTCACAGGGTTACCGTTGTGGCAGCCATACAGCAAGCTGGCAGGACACGGGAAGAAAGTACAAGAAGCAACTATTGGGTTTGATTTGAACCTGCCGTCACGCCACGGCAGGTCCCCCCAGTCCTGACTGTAACCAGCTCTCCCCTTCACAACCCATCATCGAGCTCCATGCGAAAAAGGTCATCGGGCAGACTGCCGCCCGGCCAAGATGCTTGGATTCTTTGCAGGCTCTGGGAGCACACCTGAAGCGACGCGCGGCTCCGATGGCTCACAGCGCTGGAGCTGTCGCAGGCAAAAGTCAGGCGTAGCTCTAAAGCATGCGGCACAGCATGGAATACACGCTACCTCAAAGAAGCACTGTCCACCTCAATATTTTAGACCCTGTTATGTCGCCAGGAAACTATCTGCCAGGTGTCAGCATCCCTTTTCTTCCTCACAAGCCCAGGTGCCTCTGCGGTAACCCTTTTATTTTGAAATAAATAGCAAACGCCTTCAAAAGGACAGATTCAGGCATTCAGAGAATCTACTGACACTGGTTTATATTATGCAACTCCAAAGAATACAGTGTGCTTTGAAATACCTAACGTGGTTAGCTCCCATTTCCCAAAATTGAATCAAAGCAGTATGTAAGACCCTACAGTGCTATTCATTACTAAATTAGAAAATGCTCTATTTCAAAACAGCTTTAAAATGTGCATGCATATTGTCAAGGATACAACAGTTAGCCCAATAAAAGTATTCCTCAAAACGAAGACTCTTTCTTTTTAGAACAAAAATCCACCTAAATCCCGTGCCTTCGTGCTTTCAGTGCTGACTGCAAGAAAAAAAAAAAGGCAAGTAAAACTGCATTTAGCAATAGGATTTAGCTACACTGATTTACATTTTTATTCAATGGATTTCATGGATGCAAAGACACATCCACTAAATGCATTTCAAACTTTTTAAACTTATATGTATTTGTACTCATCATTTATCTTTACCTACATCTAATTAAACATGTTTACAAATTGATTTGTTATATTTTACAAATTAATGAAGCAAATATCTACGAGAAGTATGGCACTGGTTTAGTTTTCAAACAACTTGTCAATAAAGCATCACTAGAAATAATTATTCCTGTGAAATTATATGGACAACCAGATGAGAGGGACAGAAAGAAAAACCAAATTTTTCTGGTCCTTCTCCAGACAAACTGGATCAAAGACAGAAGGATGAGAAAAATCTACCCAAGAACGGTTAGAATCTTATTTTTAATGAAGTTTAACCAACAAAAGAAAATTTCAAATGAGATTATCTTCTCAAAGGAAAACAAAACCAGGAAAATAATGCAGTGAATATTGTAGGTCCACCAAAAACCAACAAAGCAAGCAAGCATATTTATCTCAGCTTCCATTAACAGAAAAATATTGGGATGTGGTAAAGAGAAATTTCTTCCTGACATTATGGATGCTTTCACAGTTGATGCTGCCTCTCCAGTTAGTCTCCCTTTCCTACAGAGCTACCACCAAGGGGGGAAGCAGTTTGTAGCTCTCAGCCTGGATCTAGGCACTCATGTAAAATGGTCTCTGCCAGATTAGGATGAAATCGCTATCTACTTGAGCTTAAGGAGAGTTCTTTTGAGGAGAGGGAAAATCACCTTAGGAGTCTTATGGCTTATGAATCCACTCCTGTAATATCTCTAACTTACCTACTGAAATTAGACACTCTTATTCTGAATTTACTTTCAAATCAATTGGAACATTTATGTGACAGCATAGATGCTCATGGCTTTGCCAAGATTGAGGTCAGGAAGGGTGGCCAGTGCAAAGTGCTGTCCCAGGGGATTCCCAACCCACACAAGACAAGGGGGTGATCCAAGGTAGTACAAAATACAGCCCTCCTTTCTACCCCATGAAGTGACATCCTCAAGGACTAAAAAAACATCAAATACCAACTAAGCACTGCTCCTCCAGGGATCACACCCTCACATCACAGATGAAGTTTTGGATCTCCTGGGGGAGTTCAGCCACCACACAAAGCCCACCTGCCCCAGCAGCCACTCATCCCCAGCCAAAATCAACTATTTCTATGTCTCCTGTAGCACTGTGAGCCTGATGGTACAGGGGCAGAGAGATCACTATGAATATCCTCCATCCCAATAAGTGATCTTTTCAGGATTCTTACCTAAATACACACTATCAAGAGACTTCTAGTGAAAGTGTCAGGATGTTGTTGGCACCTCAAACCCAAACATAGAAGGCCCTCATGGTTGAAGCCATGCATGTAGGCACACAGGAGGCAGCACCCTCTGCCTTCAGGCTTTGCAAGCCAAGCCCTGGGTCACACCCTGCTCTGTTCCTGGGGAGCAGAGCCCCCATTAAGCCCCAGTGGGCAGGGATGCTCCCAGAAACAGACTGGCTACCCCACTGCTGGCATGGCACAGGCAGAAACCATTTTCACATGGAGGCACCAACACTGCCCAGCAATAGGGTAAGGTAAAGGGAGAGTGAATAAGGTCCTGTGGTGATCAACAGCTGAGCATCACGCTGCTCCCTACAGTAAGAAACATTGGCTGCTGCCTCCTGCACCAGTTACTGGATAAAGTCAGCACAAAGCAGGATCTATGCTGCCCAGAGCATCTGAGGGGAAGGTGGTAATCAAAGTACATTCTTCTGAGCAGAGAGAAAGGCCACAGACAGACAGGTCACCAGCTCCGTGGCAATTCTACACAGATAGATAAAAAATACATAATGATCTTATTTCCTCCTTTCAGATGTGTCTATCAATTTTTTTTAATTTATTCTTGATGCAAGATAGGATTTTTCCTTTCCTCATTATCCCAGAATGAAAGAATATTGTCCATGTAACAATGCAATAAAATTTTGAACACAAATGCTTACAAACTGCTCAAAGCTCACTAAGTATCCCCTCTGATCTGATAATACAATAAATACAGCAACACATTAAGTAATCTGATCTAATACTAAAAAAAAAAATTGTGTTTTTTAATCGTCCTTCTAGTTTATGGGCACTTACTTTTTTATTTATTATGTGTCATTTAAACCGAAAATTAAATCAACTCAGTATTTCCATTCTGCATTTTGAACTGCAGCTGCTTTACCTCTTCTGGCTATACAAAAAAATGTCTAGAAGTTACACATCAGGAGTTTTTAACAAGCTTTAACTACAAGATCCACTTGTTTTACTTCATTACATACTGGTGGATGTTCTCTGACAGCATAGTAGGAAAAACAAAACAGTCGTTGCATCATTGTAATCATCATCATATCCCCCAAATCCTATGGTCACACCAAAAAAAGTAGCAATGCCCCTATGCCATCTGCATGTCACTTCAACTGCTCCACTGTCAGCAAGCTGGCCAGCCCACTAGAGTAGTTGGGTCAGCATGATTGCCCTGCAGCCTTTGAAAACCTGACCTTTTTGTCACATATGAGTCAGAGAGCATTATTCTAGCAGTATGCATGGCTCTAGCAGGGCCACACACTCAAAACAGCATCCCAGACACCTTGAGGAAGTGGAGAACAGATATAAGAAACTATCCAGAATGATAGATGAACCTGAGAACATGAAAAAAGAAAATGAAATACAGGACACCTCTGTTTTCATTAGGGGGAAAAAATCCTCAGTGAGGATTAATAAAAATTATGAAGGGAACTGACGCAATCACCGTAGGTGGCTATCTCAGCTCATCTCAAATGCAAAGGCAAGGAAAGCTCGCCGTAGCTATAAAAGGCAAAGGCAATCAGGCAAGAAGGGCAAATATGTAGGAACTCTAATTAACGAACAATAAATGCATAAAATAAACTGCCAAAAGATGAAATCAAAGCAGGTACCTTTTTTTTTTAATGAGACAATACACTGGTCCACATTTTTTTTGTAGCAATTTAATTATGACAATGAATAGTGTTCCATTTTTTTTGTTCTTGTTTCTTATGAGAAATTGTAAAGCAGCTTGTTAAAGTAACAAAATATTTTTTTTCTTCATTTTCTCTTTAAACATACTTCCATCAGCTTAATGGCATAAAAGACTGATGTGCTGTGTAAATTCTTGCCTGTTGAACTCACCTGAACCAACATGTACTACTAGCAGGAACAGCTTTGTCCCAATAGTGCCCAAAGATAGCTTATTTGCAGTCTACAGGATTTGCCTGCAGAACTGAAAGGAAAATTCAGTGGTTTGTAATATCCAGTGAGTATAAAATTTCATGATTGTAATGACATTTTCTGCACTAAATTCTACCCATCATTTCCTCTAGGCACTATTTGCTATGTTTTCTGGAATGTATGACAGTATTTGAGTAGTCTATAGAACAACTGGAGCACCTCCATCCAACATATTTAGGTAAAAAAATTCAAAAATTATCTAAAACTCTTGTTAAGTAAAAAGATCCTAATGTCAATTTATGTTCAAATTATGTTTAAAATTCTGAAATAGAAAATTAATTGGCAATTATTGATTACTTTTTTAAGAAGTTTTACCGCCATATAAAACTTTGTAAATTTGAGATTATCTGGGATGAAACATCTTGTATGATATAAATTATATAACTTGTTTCGCCATACACATGCCTCAATTATTTCACCTGCCAAAATTAAGCCCCTGGCTCAGAAAAACCATTCACTACATGAGACAGAAGACAGAAAGCAGTATTTGCAAATAGAGCAAAGCATATGACCAATGGTCCACATAACCCGTCTAACACAAAAGAAGAGTGGTTATTCCAGAGAATCTAAGTAAAGGACTCCAAGACTGCTTTACATAAAGCCATGTTAGCTATTTATGAAGAAAAGCACTTTTCGATCACTCTCAGGACCATACTCAAGCTAACATGCTCTCCCTGGATCACCACAACTGGCCCCAGTTCTTTTGTATTCACACCCACTGTTGAATTATGGCTAAAGAGAATGTGGCGGGGGTGTCTTTGAGAATCTTAACACTACCAGTCCTACCAAACACAGAGATTCCAGTAAGTCACCAGATGCCTGGCAGAACTCTCCCATGCCACACGGCCTTCTTCAGAGGGTAAATAAGAAAATGACAAGGAATGACAGCCAAAGGCTTGACATGTTCATGTACCTTGGCCTATGGACTCATTCCTGCCCCCTGCCTTTTTCCTTTCTTTTTTTTTTTTCTCTCTTTTTTTTTTTTTTAATCTGTCACCTCTAATATTCCTGTTCCAACCATTCATTGTAATTTCATTGTCTGTTATGGCCATCTCCTTATTTGCAGGGCCTGTAGGCATTAATTTTATTTAATATACTATATGCTTGACACTCCACATGGTGTTAATGAGTTGCCAGCTGCCTGTTGTGATACAAGAAGTAACTGTAAACCCAGTGTCGCCTTTACTCCTGCACTGGTTCAGTTTTCTATTATGACACATAAATGTCAACTGGTATGATCAGAAGTAAACAGTCATGACAGACAGGAAAAAAGGAGCTGACAGTTGAAGGTGATGATATCCATTAGGCTTCTACAGCTGCCACCTCCTGGGGAGACTGCTGAAGGATTTGAAATGTGGTGCAGAGCTCCTGGCTAACATGGCTCTATGACAAAGAATATGCTTACCTTCAAAATACCTGGCCTACCACCTAACCATCTGGCTTATTATCATTCAGATAAATCCACTTATATGCACAGGAAGGAGAAATCCATGATGGAAGACCAGAAGTGCATAAAAAGGGCAGAAACATTAGTCAATCAGCCCGATGATACTCGAACAGTTGTTAAGGGAGCACGTCATTGCCTTGCTCACTTAACCATAGACATAAAAAAAAAGAGCTTCACAAAAAGACAGAGTTTAAGATTTCAATTAAATTAAGCTGAATCTTAAGATGTCCATCAAGAGTAGTTAGAAGGATTATGTCAAGTCAATCTTTATTCACGTTTTACTCTTTGTGATAGTAGATTAAACACTTCATTTTGTTAAAGAGAGAACTTTTACCTGATAAATGCAGAAGTAAGAAAAATCACTTAGGTTAAATATCAAGCCAGTTTTCTTATCACAACCCACTCCACTGGACTTTAGGTTGTGCAAACCAACCAAAGCCTGCATTTGACGTGTGAGAGGATGACTGAAGAAATTTGAGACCTCCCAGTGTGTGCAAATCCCCAGCAGACGCCAGTGCCTTTGCTGTCTCTCCCCCACACCTCTGTGACACAGTCACAAAGATGTCAGGGCAGAATGCAATCCTCAGATGGCACATGTACCTCTAGGCTGCTGCAATTTATGCCAGGGCTAACATAGCTCAACCCAGAAAATTAGAGCTGTAACTGCTTCCATGATCTCCTCCTTCCATCCCCCAACACCAAGAGCAGTATTTTTCCTTATAAGCAGCTCAGGTAATTGCCTTTATTATACACAATATTCATTCCTTAGATTTTCATCACCAATAGAGCTATTATAAATTATTTTAGCTGTACTCTTCATGCTTTTATCCCTGTATTGATTTTATTTTTAATGTAAACTTTTAAATTATAATGCCAGAGAAACAACTACTTATATAGCTACAAAGGCTAAATTAGCAAGACCTGAGAGAAAAGTGCTGAAGATATTTGATATGAAACATTAAAAGCAAATGTTATTTTATGTAATACTAAAATGTAAAAAAATTCAAATGTAAATGTAGTTCCACCTTCCAGAGTACAGCAATAATAAAGTATTAGATTCAACCATCATAATTAACTTAATCAGATGGAGTTTTCTTTAATTCTCTAATTTTTTCCTTCAGCCATCTAAGCTTTTCTCAGGTTGAAGAGTATAATCATGAAAAACACCAGCAGATACTACTGAAAATGTCTCCCTTTGCTTGTGTTACAGTAAAGCACTGAGTACTTTGCAGCATGTCTAGTATTTGGCCACTGCAGTATTTTAGACACATAGGAACACATCCTTACATCTACTAAGAAAATACCTTCCTGTGCCTCTGACACAGGACTTAGGGAATATCTCCTTTAAACAGCTAAATGGATCACAGAATTTAAAGGCATGTTTCGTCTGGTCCCTATAAAGGTAAGCACACATAATTACTGTATGCAGAATCTCAGCATTTGCAATTAGTTGAAAGCAATTCCAGTAAAAAATAAACCTGTTATACCATGGAATTAGAGCAATAGGTTAAACTGCAATTTTTGTCAACAAGTCCATTTTTACTCTATCGATTTGCACAAGGTGATACGATGCACTGATTTGAATCTTATACAAAGAAGTGATATTGCACTAATTGAAAAATAATTTGATTCACCCCACTTTATAACAGATTCCTTTGCACTATCAAAGTTTCAATCTCTGATGAGTTTTGCAAAACTCACAACCTAAAAATCACTGATTTAAATCTTAATTCAGATATGTCAAATATTTCAAGGTGAGGAATTCCAAAACAGCAGACTGTGCAGGCTGCAATGCAAACATGAAACAAAAGTGAAAACGCTAACATTTTCTTTCCATATATTGTAGCAAATTAATTGTGTGTTTTGGTAACGTAGCTTATTAGTTTTGCATAATTTAAGTTTTAATTCATCGTTTAATTTTTAATTAAGTAGTCTCTTTCAAGATGAGCTTTCTACTCGCATTTTAGTTAGATGCTAAACATGCAATGCATAAAAGCAGTGGCAAGAATGCAATACTTAGTTCATATGATTTCTCTGTGATTTCAGACATGAAAGTAACCAATTTTTCAGAGTATAAAATAACAGCAATTGTAAAATGTCATATAAATTTTAAATAATTAAAGACCTCTGAAAATATCTGAAAAACTAGTGGAGCAATTATAGTAAGAAGAAGACCCACGTACTTTTCATAGATTATAGATTTTGCTATGGGTTTTTCGTTTCAGTACTTTGGTTTTGTTTCGGAGTTGGAATTTTTTTTGGGGGGGTGTGTTTCTCTCAGCAAATCCTACAATTTTGCTAGTGCAATAAAACAGGATTTCACAGTTCTAACCTCCCTAGCAAACATGACTAACACTATGCAATTCCAAATGTAGAGAAATAGGGGAAGGGGTACATTTATTTTTGTACATAAATAAGAAATATAAAAAACAAAAACTATTTAAAGTTGCAACAAAAAAAAAATTGGTATTAATTGTAATTATGCACAAAGCTAACATGAATGTTTATCTGTGTGTACGAAAAAACACTTAATTCCAACATTATAAACTCAATGAGTGTGAATTTGTTAAATGTTATTCATTTGAGTTCCCTAAAATTTACTGAAAGAAAAAAAAGAAACAAACCAGCAACAACAACAACCAAAAAAAAGCAACACACTCCCTGTTTTAAGAACGTATCTGTCAGTTCAACTGAATATTGGGAGTGCTCCCAGAACTTCTCAGGCCCACACAAGCCTATTTTCAACGTGAAGGAAGGTTGACATCAACATACTTGAAACATGTAACAACAAAACCCAAAACTAACCTAACTGTGTATGCTTTTTGCAGACATAACATAAAGACATAAATATGAGTGAAACAACAAGCAGCAATATCTTTGCACATTTTCTTCAATGTCCTGAAAAAAAAACCAAAACAATATTGGTTTAATTATAAGTTTTAATATCAGAATTTCTTTAGTTGTAAATAAGACTTCTAAATTGAGCTCCAAGTAGTACCATCTGCAGTGTCCTGAAAGCATCCCCAGACAAAAAAGTACCACCAGAAAAATACCAAAAAATACATAAAAACATACATGTGCCTTTCCTAAACAAAAGGGGAGCAGCTGGCTATTCCAGCTCTAGAAGATCCCGTGACTTGGTTCTATGACTGGTTGAGGGGAAGGTTAAGTAATTTGAGTAACTTTCAGTATCTAAAAATTGCAGTGTATTTTACAATTGAGTATTTACTAGCTGGATCAACTGCAGTGAAATTACACCTTAGAAAAAAAAAATTCCTTGTAGGATTCATTATATAAATTCCAGTTTCTCTATTTCCCCTGAAGTTGTTAACTTTGCAGGGCATTCCTGCCAGGAGGCCAAGATCTCCCAGCAGCACCATTGCTGCCAGGCTCCTCTTTCAGTGGCACGGTGGAATGGAGGCCCTGGAGGATGCAAACTCAAATAAACTTCCCTCAAGCAAACTGCCATGAAGTCCCAGAAAATTTGCCAGGTAAGAAGGCAGGAAACAAGTTGGAAGTTTGCACTTCCTTAGAATGTTTCATTTTGGGCAAATCCACATTCCTTAAAGAAAACGTTGATAAAATATTTTTTAACAGCTTCCTTGTCGCTCAGCCAGGTTACTGGAGGAAATGAGGAGTAACGAAACCTTGCTTGGAGATCCCAGTCTAGAAGCTGGCCTCCCTTAGGGCCGGAGCTGCTCTCTGTGAACTGGGCAATAGCCTGCTCTTATAAATCTGACTACAGGGATCAATTTCGTGATCTGAAATAAAGCAGCATCCAGTGGGTGACCCCGAGGTGCACAATAAAGGTCTGTCACGGGAAATACACGTAAAGATGGGCTACGCACAACTTAACAGCAGAGTGCAGTTTGTGTTTGCTCTGGCTCAACAGGAAGCAGAAGGAGGAAGCCCTGCTTTTACACTGCGACAATGGTCACTGTTCAGCTACAAAAAAATGGGCATGGCAGAGCAAGAAATCACTGGAAGTCTGGAGTTTAGATTAATCACACTCATTCTTCTGCTTTACTGGGGCTTTACCATTGCTTTAGGTGCTTTTGGTTGTGTTGTGGATTTTTAAACAACTGGCTAAACTACAAAGGTTATGATCAGCCAAAAAACACTGACTCTGAGAATACTCGCTCCCTCAGTTTGGCTAGCTTCCTACTGAAGCCAAGTGTTTTGAAAAAATGAAGCTGTCTATATAATTTTAAGACTTTTTTGCATAGAGATTAAGATAAAGCCTGCGGCAATCCTAATGGAAATCTCCAAGCCCACTTTTAAATCTACAAGCTGAAAATATCAAGTAGGAGTTATAGAAGACTTGGGTTGAAACCTAATGGTATCACTTCACTTATGTCCAATTGAACTTTCTGACAGGAAGACCTGGGTAGATCAGCATTCACTGCAGGAAATGGTCACTTATTAAGGGGGTTACAAAAACCTTTTTTTCTAGGGACAAAAATACAACATGTAGTATAATCCAGCAGTTCCTCATCAACAGGGTACTAGCACTGTAAAAAAAAATTAACTTACTGAGCAATTCAACATAGGTTTTCTTTCCCTGAAGTGTAGCAATATAGCACATCTCCTCTACACATTCAAAATCTGAATAATTGGGTTACTTGGCCTGTGTGTGTAACCTATTTTACTGTCATATTCATATAAACAAACAATTATACTTAATAATCATTCATGCTGCTTGACTTACTAATCTTATCAGATAACAGAATGTGCGCCAGCAATATAAAAGAGCCATGACAAAAACTTATCACTTGGCCTTCAGCTGTATACTGAAGTACTGGAGAGAATGAAGATAAAAGAGATTTCCAAATTCACACACACCTCCCAGTATTGAAGGTCAAGCAGGAAAGGATGGAAGCAATTCCTGCTTCCACACCCACAGATACCAGTAATGGCAGCCTCTGTCACTAGAAGATGCATCAGAGGGCTGTACAGGCAGATCAGGACTTGGGTGCTGGTGGCAAGGAGCTGCTAAGATGGGGAAGGTGATACACTTGTGATAAGAACTATTCTATTATTCCCTACTAAACGTTCATTTTGTGCCAAATTTGCGGTAATTTTGAGTAACAGCACTGCTGATGGCTCAGTCTACATTATGCCAAATGCATCTGCACCACAAATGCCATGTTTAAACCTGGCATTCTGGTTTGCCTCAATGTGCTGATGACCCAAGAAACCATAAGGGTGTAAGACCTGGCAAACCAAGCCCAAAAAAACCCCTGTAATTCTGCAAACAGTGGTGTCAGCAAATTCTGTCTTCTCATGATATTATCCTCAACAGTTATTCAGTACCCAGCTAAGTTTACAGTGCACAGAGCATTTCCTCTGCTGTGAGGACTGGCAAACACCACCAACACACACACACACACACACACATACACACACACACTGGAGCCTTTCTTTCCATCAGGGCACTTATTGGGTCTTTTTTTTTTTTTTCCTCCCCAGACACCTATCTCCACAAAACTTTCAGGAACAGAGGCCGTAACCTGAAGTACTATAATAAGGTGTAAATCATGTCTCAAAGACAGATCGATCAAAGTAGGGGAAGGTAGTAGGCTGTTCATCTCTCGAGGATTTAAGACATTACCTTCAAATGAAAAAAAAATAAGCATTTTAAAATTTCGTTTTCTTTTCACCTAAGGCCCTAGCAAACAGTATAAATTTTGAGCAGCCATATCTATTTTTCAGTGGCTAAACTGGCAAATGTTTCTGGCCATTGCCATATTTCACAAACCGTAAGGGGTTTTCTGCTGTAGTTTTGGGCCCAGTGAGATTCAGAAAGTACAAAAGGGCACATAAGATGCTGTACGTTTTATACCCAGTAAACTCTGATCTGCGATTGATTTACACAGTGTGCTAAGTCTTTATTTCTTTTCCTTTAGCTTGGCAACATAATTTCACTTTGATGGTCAGCCTTTCAATTAATCAAAGTGGACACAGCATTTGCAGCTTCTTTTGAAGTCAAAAAGAATGGTGTGCTCAGGACCTCTTAAAATGAGACCACTTATTTAGGTACTTAAAGATGGCTGTCAACACCTAACTCCAGTCTCCTAAGTTTGAAATTGCTGACTTTAGTAATTTGCCCAAGGAAAGTGAACCTGGGGCACAGAGAGACTACACAAAATCTTACCTCTCATGACCAAGAAGTCCTTGGCTCTTAGTTATAAGTGCAGACAAAGCTCTCTTTTGACTGGTTTGCCAGTACTGAAACTCAATTCAAGTAAGCAGAAGTAGACCATTTCTAAAACGCTGGTTTGGTCAAAACTGTTTTCTAGTGGGATCTTATGTCCAACTGCAATTATGTGATAATGGAATCCAGACATGGATTTACAGAAATCAGAGGAACATGGCAAACTTATAAGGCATTTCTCTGTGTTTGACTACTCAGACGAATTGCATCCAGGTCTGCTGAGCACTGGCTGCACTGTGCTTAATTTCAATGCCCAGAGGCAGACAGGCTGATACAGGAAGCAGGGGCTGACATTGCAGCCCAGCACACAAGCCAGCAACACATCTCCTTTGTAGAAGCATTAACGCATTCACAAGACCTCTTCTCATAAACTAACAAGAGATGGAACATTAATAAAGTCTAGGAAAAAAGAATTAGCATCAGGGTGGAGCTGATAGATTTTCCAGTCCAGTGTCTTTTTTCCCTCAGTTATGTGTCAAACAGCTTGTCTGTGCTGACATGCAAGTGTAGCTGGCACAGGTGACGGGAGATGATGTGCTACATGAAGGAGACCACCAGAGTTCATACCGGGGCCATGGCAGGCTGGGTCCTGGTTGTTGGGCCACCAGACTGCAGCGGGGGCCGCTCCCTGCCCTTGTTAAATCAAAGCAGCAGCAGCATGCCAAACAAATGCTTTGCTTTGTTTGACAGACCTTTTAAGAGACGTACATGAACTACAAAGGTCCAGGGAGGAGTTATGGTGCTAGAAACAGGGAAATGGATTGTACTTTGTAACTTGCAAGAGATCACAAAAAGCCATGAGCACTTTTTCCTTCTGTTTAGAAAATGCATCTTGCTCTTCAGTTGTAACACATAATACATTACATCAGAGTATGGCAGGTAAAATACTTGCTTTGTAAAGCTTTCGGTGTGTACTGATTCCCAATACTCCCTTCTCCAATAGAGACAAACAATACTCACTTCTCCAACAGAGAGAGAGTTCTAAAGAAACTCAATATTTAGGTAACTACAAGCATACACTGCCATTCATCTAATGCTAGTCAACCTTTTTTTCAGCAAAGTATTTTGCACTTCATACATATTAAGAAACATTCCTCCACCACAGTATTTTTGATAACACTAGCAGTTCCCTTGGTAGACCAGACTTTTAGGCCTATGGCTCTTAACAGAAATAACACAAAATAAAAATTCCTCAAAAATTTCCAAAATGAGGAGAGAAGGAAGCAACTCAGGAAGTACAGAAATGGCAGCACATACCCACCACAGAATAAAATCTGGATGATTTGTGTCACAAGTAGAGACACAATCAAAAGCTTTCATAGCTGATGTATGTTTCCATCTACAAAATGTAATACTCTTACAATCAGGTATTTTCAAAACTCACTGATATCTAATTTTTACTCAAGACTTCATATTTTGCATATCGGGTTTATTATTTTTAAAAGTTTAGATTGCATCAGTAAGAACACAGGATGTGCTAAAACATTACATTTCATACATTCTCCGTTCTGCCTAAAATACTCAGTTCATTTCCCTCTCAAGTCTCAACTTCTGCAACAGCAACCACACAGCAAATTTTCACAGTAAACTGGGATTTACAGGGTACTACTGGTTGACAGTTGAAGTTAAAAAAAATTTATACCATGACACTACAGTACTCACTGCAAACAGGAAAAATGTAAAATAAGATTCTCTAGGTAATTCTTAAAAGACAGAAGTGTCAACCAGTCCATATTATAAAATTCTTGAAATTAAGAAATTGCAGTTTTTAAAACAGAAATTATTGAAATGAAAATAGAAGCAAATTGAATAATCTGTTCAATTAATTGTAACACAGTAGCCCATGACAGCAACTAGCCTAGGACTCAGAAGTTTATCAGGGGAAAGAAATGACAATGTTTAGTATACCACCCTGAAAGGGACAGGAACAAAATACTGTTTCCCATCACAAATTTGCTTGTAAAACATGTATGCTACCTCAGAAAGATAGTCACATGCCTAAATAATCTGCAAAGCCTCATCACAAACACCACCAAAACTATGTATCTTAAGGAAGTAAATTACTTTTAAGACAACTGAACTTGTAGGCAGCCTGTAAACAAACGTGTCCTTTAACACTTATTCCATATAACTTCTTATGGAAAGACAACCTCAAATGATCAATGTCATCTGGATGTGTTGCAGCCAGCTTAAGTAATGGTGCTTAAACTTAGTAGCAGAACTACTAAGAGCCCACCTACACAGATTAAGATGGTCAAAACATATTACACGTCCCAGTCTTCATATATGACCTGCTTTCCTACGGAAGAGAGGTACAACAGGAATCAGAAATCTCTGAAACTTAATATAGAATCAAAAGCAAAGGTTGGCCAGTATCACAAAGAATTTCTCAACTCAGCAAACTCAGTGTAGTTCATTGTAGGCTATTCCATTCTCACCTTACACAATCTGCTGCACATATATGTTGTGTTTTACTGAGTACTCTGTAAATAATATTATGCAAAACCACAAAGTAGCCAACAACACAGCATAAAAGCAAAAGACTTGTTCCAAACAAACACCGCTCACCTTTCCTTCTCTCTGCAGGCAGGGAGAGTGTCCTGCTCAGAACATTTCACTACTGAGCCAAGAGAAAGAAAAGGTAAGACAACAGCAGCAAATGCAAGGCAGCCAAAATTAAGGCTATCCTTAAACACATGAATGTGGAACAGGTGAGCAGATGTATGCTGCCACGGGCATAGATCCAGTTACTTAGATACAAACAATCTGTGGAAATATTTGCTCAGCCTATTCAGTTCTGCAAACTGCGTCATGATTTGTATCACATGTGAGCAAATAACTCACAAATAGAGATTTATAAACAAACTGCTTACTGAAAATCACCTACTCAAGTCCAAGAGGCACATTTAAGCAGGAACAGAGCAATGGTCCTTCATCAAGCATCTGCGCCTCCCGCTTCTACATTTGTGCAGTCTAACACAATTCCTGAAAGTGGATAGCTCGCAGTGAGTCAATCTGGCTATGACACAGGAAAATAAACATTTACACAAACAGTTTTATATGCACCACAACCAACCAGTCAGTTTGCCATTACTTGGATGTCTTAAGTTTAGAAAATACAGTGCTATCTTTATTTGTTCTTTGCTTTAAAACAAAATGCACAAACTCCACCAAAACTTAAAAGGGGTAATACTAAAGCCAGCATTAAAAATATGAATGTGATGAAATCCAAAAATGTTTCTTCACACACAAGCCAGGGCACACAAATTATATGTGTATGCAGACAATTATAAAGAGAGAATTTACATCACATGAAAATTAATTTGTGTTTTATAGAGTAAAGATTAAAAGAATCACCTAGAACCTCCTTTCTTGATACGTGAGATGTTTTCTATTGCAGCCAATGACTTCATCTTTCTAACAGTATTTACTTTTTCTAACCCATTTCACTGTTGCTACACCTTTCCACCACCTCCCTGTTCCCAAACAAGGCATCTCCTTGGCAGTGTACACTTGCCTCCAGGGGAGCTGACCCCCTACTTTGGAAGACTGAGATCAGACATCATGGTTTCCTGCAGCAACCGTGCTTGTTGATTTTCACTTTTCTTATTTTCTCATGCTGTCTCTCTTGTTAAAACAATTCCTCTGCTCCAAAAGTAGAAATCTTCTTTTCCTCTGGATTCTTCTAATAAACCTCATCAGCTACGCTCCGAGGCAACTGATCTCTACTTCTGTCAAGCCCAAAGGCTGCAAATGCTACCTCATATCTGAAGAAGAGCTAGAAGTGCCTGAAGTTTATGTGTCTTTTCCAAGGGTATCAGCTGTTTGGTTATGAGGTATTATCTCTCCCTACAAACCTAGCCACTGAATTTTCCACACTGTATTACTCATCTAAAAATTGTGCTCTGGTTTCTTCTGTGCTCCATGGCAGCCATGTATCAAGGAGCATTGGGAGAAGCTCCATTGTAAGGAGATGTAAAATTATTTGGGTTAAACATTCCCAATCATGTTAGGGAGTGGTGAAAAAGAAGAAGAAATTAAATGGAATTAAAATTTCTATTACAAACCACAGCTCCTCGTATAAAGAAAATTGCATGCCAGGAGTCCAAATAGCTAGGATGCAACTTCCCCTTTTATCAATACCTGCAGGTAATCACTCACCTTTTTATGGAAAACAATGACCTTTTTTGATACAATGGTGACCCAGCTTAGAAGAGAAAATGGAAAAAAGTATGAAAAAAAAGACTTTTTATTATTCCTTGCAATCATAATGTAAAAATTTAAATTATCTGAAAAAGCACCTCTTTATTAAAGAGTTGATGAAAAGTGTGGGTCAGTACTATTATCCTTTTAAATTAATAAAAAATTCCTGATCTTTTAAAATCCAGAAGAATGATGTATATTTAAAATATTCTGTAATTACTGCAAAAGTATTAATTAACAGTTCATGGATGCATAAGTAGTGAGATGAAGGAATGAGCCAACTACTCACTATAAATATAAGCTTAAAAAATCATTTTATAGCATTTTTGTAGCTGTATTATGTTAGGCAGGTCATAACACTAGTACTTTTCCTCTGAAAACCTAATAATTATTAACCTTTTTAATTTTTAAACTGAGTATTGACTTTGCAATAAATTGGAGTAAGTTCAAGCTTATAGTCAATTCCAAACATGAAAGAGTTTCTCTCTCGGCTACACTGACCATTAGCACTAATTTACAGATTATTTTCTTAGGCTTGACTCAAAGAGAAGTCTGAATTATCTTACTGCAAACGATTTTAAGTAACAGCACAATAATTCATATATAAAGCGCAGAATTATAGATACATAAAATCACTATTTTCTCTACCAAACTATAAAAGGATATTAGAAGTTATTCCAAGTTGCATGAAAACGCCTTAATGTACACAAAACAACCTTCTTTCCACAGCAAGACTCACAGGTATAGAGGAAAAGTATGAGATAACAATTAACAATTCTGTTAACTTCAGCCCTTCAGGAAATGTAGTGGGTTTGCTTCTATATTTTAGGAATATTTTGTTCAATGTTTTTTACTACCTTTTCAAAACAAACCAAGAAAAAAACTTTCTGGTTAGATTTGATAATTACTAGTTCTGCAAGCCATCCTTCAACTCCCAGAAATGTCCCTCCTGTCACCGCAGGAGTCTGAATCACAGTGTAGTTAAGAAACTCCCTCTTGCTGAGCCCATGGGAGGCTGGTTCTGCTCAGGCAGAGATTCCCGGCTCCTCCAGCCATTCCCTTCTCTCCCCTTTGCAATACTGAGCCCAGGCTGCATTAGCACGCACAATGGGAAGGATTGCAACTTCTCATCCTGGGAATCCAGAGGGTGGAAAGAAGAGGTGGTGGGAGAGGTGCATTTCTTGTGTAGGACGCGCTGGAAAAATTAGTCAACAGACTAAGGAGAGGATGGAAGATCCAGGGGTCCATCAGAAAAACAGTTGTGGCACATGGGATGTGGGGACCTGAACTGGGAGGGGAGAACTCGCTTCAGTGGTGTGGGAAACCAGCTACTGGGGTAAGGGATGCTCTCCCACAGAGCTGCAAAGGCCAGAATCAATGCAGCTGGAATTTGCAATGACAGGATTTCATGGGGTCAACAGGGTGTGGAATAATACATTCAGCTACAGGTTGGTGAACAAGCTAGAGAAGAGCTGTTAAGAAAAGGGATTTGCATACACGTGTGAGAAGAGGAAGCAAAACAAGACAGAAAGAGGATTTAATAATAATAATAATAATAATAATAGGAATCCTTCCAAAAAGTACAGCTCAGAACTTCTCTATTTCATACTAACTTCTCCATGGACACAGAGCTGTCCCAATGGTGCAGAACACTCCTTCCAATACCTCTTTAGCAACAGAGGAAAAAATATTAATCATGCAGACAGCCGCAGCCTTTTTGTGTAACTGCACTCCAGCACAGCATGCACAATATTGCCAGAGTCTGGGTACAAATTCACTCCTTAATGCTGTAGCAGACTCCTTTTTACTGTCAGGAAACTCACACCCCAACATCTTTACACACAGGAAATTCAGAGTATCAGATAATATATTTATGAGGCCAATATTAACTTCCAACTTCAGAAACAATATTGGATTATTTCCTATGTTTTTATATGTATGTATGAAGATAGAAACCTCCTCTAAAAAAACCCTGAAGCACTGTCAAGAAAATTATTTCAGGATATGCTTTTTATGTGGACAGCAAACACCACATGTCCAAAACATCATTTGTGTCACACAGTATCATATGTCTATTTAACTAAATGATGGGATATTTCTTTTATGTTCTCTGGTATATTAAAAAAATAAATAAATAAAGGAGGAAAAAAAACTAAATAACTTCATTTTCTAATTATAAGGACAAAATCCTGCAATGGATGTTCATCAAAAGCACAAATATAATCATTACATAGATTTTGTAAATTTGCTGTCTGACAGTTTAATTTTTAATAAACTGCCAGGAATCTGGCATCTAGGAAATAAATCAAGAAAGAGAAAACTCATTAAATCATGGTCTGCAATGGAGCATTTCTGGAGAAGCAACAACCTCCCAGAGTCCTCCCACCTGACTCCCAAATGTTATGTGAAAACCTTGCTAGTCTCTAAGTGACCAACCTTGCATTCTGATTACATGCCCTCCAATTTCTAAGGCTCTAGACATCAATATAATGCAATTCTTGTGTCATTCCAACCCTCCAACATACCAACATGTCCCAGTTCTATACCCTCAGCAGGTTTTCAAAACTACAATTTCATTTTGTGTGTGTGTGTAGCCAGGTCAATAATGAAAATATTTAATAAGATCTATCCTAGTATAACCTTCAGAGTAATCACCTACTAGACTTCTCATTACTTTTTTTAATGCCCTTTGCCAAATCTGAGAGCCTGATTTTTATCAGTCGTCAGTAGAGCCTTACACTTCTTGTTCACTAAAAAGAGACAAATTTCCTGCTGATCAATATTTCCCCCCATTTTTCAGGCTATCTGTTCACACCTATCCTTCTTTTTAAGGTGGTTACTCATCATCTGAGGTCTACGGCGCTTTCCTTCTAAGGTTTTTAATCTCATGAGCCAGATGCTTAGGCTGTGCTCTGCAGGCCCTTGTTAACCTTCAAAGAGAACACACACTTCTTCGCATGAAGATGTACTTTCCACAGCAGTCATTGGCAAGAAGCCAACAAAAAAAGATCTAGAAAAGCTCTTATAGCTGTTACAGCTCAAAAATAATTTTAAGAATATTGGGAAAATTAATCTTGGGAAAATATGGTATCCTGTTCTTTCTAAAAGAAAAATAAATAAGAGCTCTGTGTATAATCAAACCATCTCAAAAAAAAAAAAAAAAAAAAAAGAATGTATGAAAAAATCAAGAGATCAGATTTTTCATTGAGCCATTCCAATTGAAAAATAACAAAAACAGATTTGTACTTGGCTTCTGGTTCAATTTAAATTTGAAACTATTCTGGATTAGGAGAATTGTTTGATCCAGGAAAGGTCCAATCATGCAAACCAAACTGTCAGTGAAGGATGAACTGGCTGTATAGTGCCAGACATTCAGTGAATGATGCAGGGGGCTGCATAATGCCAATATATGATATCCAACGTTGTCTTAACTCTAGCAGAGTCCACCTGCTTCCCTCTACAAGAATACGTGGTATTTTTAAGTGGCATTTTTAACCAGTTGAGGAATTGGATTATAAAAAAAATCGTGACATTGAAGTTAGATGGATACCAATAGAAAGTCAGACGTTAGGTTTCAGTAACTACTAGAAATTTTATCTCTGGCATTGCACTACTCCTGAAACAGAATACTGGCTGGTCTCAAGGCTTATAATGCTGACTACCAGGTGGGAACACAAAGAGCTTGTTTCTCTTCTTGGCTCTACCACTGGCTTACAAGATGTCCATGGCCAAATCTCTTTCCACACCTCAATTTTTTCACTGGGATAAAGAAATATCCTCTTAGAATGAAAACGGATGAAAATGAGTATGTAATTGTTATGTTATTCATTTATCCACTGCAAGATGTTCCTTTCTGTTTTTATACCCATCTCTTCTACAGATCTCCTGCCTTCACAATAGACATGAGTGCTAGAAGCAGGTAACTGATTTTTTCTATACATCCTATATGGACTGGCCCATACCACAACTGAAAAACATTAAAAAGACCCAAAATGACTTGAAATATGCCTACAAAAAGCCTAACTCAAGCAGTATTTGCCTAGACCTAGTGATTGTCTCAACACAATGAGGAAAAGACAAGGCTTGAAGTAAGGTTTACTCTCCACCACAGTTTTTCATTTTATGTAATTGTTCTTAAATCTACCAACTTGTCCCCCCATGGCACAGTTAGGGCTGAAAAAGACTCTGCCATACTGAGAATCCAGTATTGACCTCAAGCCTACAGAATCCAACAACCTCAAGCCTAAAGGTGACAATTAGCTGGTCTGCCTCTGACTGCCAGTCCCATGCTGCAGGATCCTGTCTGCTTTAGTTTTATTCAGTTTCTGCCTGGCCATAACCCCCTGAACCCTCTGCTAACTCTAGAGGTTACTTTCTTTGCCAGAGCATTAGGGTTTTGGAAGACTTGTCTTGGCTGCTTACTGAACTGAACACAATGTGATCTGACACCAGTTACCCTACCTACTCAGGTCTCTTGAAAAAGATTTTTAAAAAAGGTAAATAGGCAGCATGTTCTTTGAAATATTTATGATAATGATGATGACGATTATTAGTAGTAATGTGGAATGAAGATTTGAAGCAGTTGTTTTTAAACTGGGCTCTACAGACTCACAAGTGCATAGGAGGAAACACCCAGAACTACAAGATACAGCAGGTTTTTCCAGCTTGCACTTAAACTTGGGCAGATTAAGGCACTGAAGAATATTGTGCTTTTGTTAAAACAGAATGAAGTATCTACAAAGACGAGAATATAAACAAAAAATAAATAAACAAAATAAAATAAACAAAATAAACAAATAAATAACATGCAGACACATGTTAGTAAACTCAAGCATTCCAAAATTACTCTACATCCTTATTAAACAGCAGCAGATTCTGTTTGGCCTTATAGAAATCAAAATAAACTTGTGATCCAGATAGAATAAAGGATATCAGAAAAAATTTTAGTAATAACCACCACAGCTAAATGATTAACGCTACAAAAATATCAAAGGAAAATAGCTGTCAAAAGTGTAAATTAAATCACTTTTAAATTGAACAGAAAATTATTTCCTATTTTCTACAGGTTATGATTTGGAGTGATCCTAAACCTCTGGAAAAGAATTTTCCAATTTTCAAAAATTCTGAAGCCCAATTACAAGTAATTATAGCTTTTCAATTTCAACATGATGAAATAATTTGATTCTTTTTACAAGAGGTCTGGTTTAGCTCAAAATAGACAAGTGCTTCTGCAATGAGTTAGTACACAAAGACAATAAAGATCATTCTCAAAAGAAAATCAGGGATACGTGTTGGCTATAAATCATAAATGGAGCATTCAGGCAAAAATAGTTTGTGTGTTCTATAAATGCCAGCTATTTCCATTGCACATGAGTGAGATAAAGTAAACAGACCACTGACAGTTTTGGTTTTCAAATACAAAATGGGTAAGATTTGACGAAAGAAAAAGAAAATGTATGGCATAATCACTACTGTTAGATCTAGTCTTAAAGTATAATTTGGAGGAATAGAGTACATGAACACAAGTTTTTCTATATTCTCAATCCAGAAGAAAAGCAAACTGGAACCATACAGCATTAAATTAAACTAAATAAAACTAAATATTATTTCAAGTTTCGTGTTTCCATGTCCACTTTCTTACTCTCCATCCAAGAATTACCACTTTTTTCTTACTCTTTGCTATATTATCATTCACTAAAGTAGGAATTCCATTTCAGTAAAGCTCCTAAAACCTTTCACACAAACACAAAATATAAAGCTCCATCTACTCCAAGACAGTGCAGCGCAGTTCATTTCCATAAAGTTCAATACACTTTGCAAAAGGCCTATTGCAAGTGAAAACACTCCTAAAACAACTGATACATTTGAACAGAATTATACCACTCTATTGTGTAGCTGAAGCTAGACTTTGCTAGATCACCTTGTAAATAATAAGTGCTGTAATAAATCTTTATAGCTAATAGATAAGGGTTTGCATCACTCCTCTAAATTATAACCAAACTTGATATAACACCCATACCCCACAGCAAAAGGAAATACCTGTAGAGAGTATCATCTAAATGCAATTAGCAAACAGAAGTAAACCTCAGTCTTTTAAGCTGGGAACTACCATCTAATCTGCAGGCAGAAAAATCTGGACACAACAGCTCTTAAACTCCAATGCAAGACTGGGGAAGGAAGCTCGCCAGCCAGGCTCTGATTTCCAGGGTTCCTGCCTTCCCCTGGTTTCTTTGAAGGTTACCTATTTACAGTGTTACCCTTCAGAAACAAGGAACTTAACAAACTGTGCAAAAAATACTTGCTGGAACATAAGCAGAAACTGATACAAAAAAATACTAGCAGTGACTATATTACAAAGAAAAAAAAAGGGCCTATACCGTTTTTGTAACATTAGAAGTGTCAATTGTATTATTAGGTTTAATTCTTTTGCATAAGAAAAAAAATTTTCTTTTTGCCTAGTACTACCAATTGGTTATGTGTGTATATAGTGTGTTATAAAGAAACTAATATAAAATTAAGAACTATTTCTGCCATGTATCAAAGCACCTGGTTACTATTAAGTTTTCACAAAGAAAATTAGTAGATTGAGGACTGACATGGTCAATAAACCTAGGTTTCTCTTGTGGTCAGTCTCCTGGCAGTGAAGCAAATCTTTAAAGACTATTAAAAAAAGTGTCAGCCAAAGAAAAAAAACCCCAACCAAACACCAAACAACTGGTGAACTTATAATAACAATATTGTTTCTATGTATATATATATATACACACAACAGAAAAAAAGCTAAAATTTTAATTTACAGATATTTTTAAAGGCTTTTAATGCTGTCTCAGCTGTTGGGGCTGGTGTGTGGACACAGTAATTTCACCAACAGCAGATACAGGGAAAGAGAAAGCAGGAAAAGCCAAGCATACTAACACCAGAAAACTGACATCTACAGCCCTCCTACACCCTCAGGTAAATATGCCACTGAAAGCTAGGCAGGATTTACTCATATTATGCAATATTGTATAATTCCATAGTATGTTTTATTTGAATGTGCATTTTTAATATCATCCTCCAAAATAGCAAACAAAGCTCATTCTATGTTTCACAGGCCAGGTATGGGGGATTTTTTTCCTTCCTGTTTCTCACCTGTTTCAGAAGACCAGATAGGTCAGTACATCATAGGAATTACACATCCTTGTCTGTCTTGGAAGGTTAAAACAGTGGGACATTTGGCTGAAGGTTAAAGTAGTTTTGAGACTGCACTCACAAATAGTGCCTGCAGACTATGTTGGTTTTGGTTGGAGGTTTTTCTGTGTGTAATAATCAAGAACACAGAATAAAATCTAAGCAAAAGGGATTTTTTAAATCTACTTTCCTTTTTCTAATACCAGAAAATATTTACCTTTATTAACGTTTGCTTCTTTCCAGGCAGCTGATGCAATTAAAACCTGAATTAGATTTTGAACTGTGTACTATTTTCTCCAGCTTCTAACAGGCAAGAATATGTTCAAACATCCCTGGGTTACCTCATCTAGCAAGACCCAGTCAATGTGAATTGAAAGTGCAAGTAATAAAACAGGAGGCATTTAGCCTACATATAAAACTAAAATTATTCTTAGTTAATTGTAAGCAAATCAAAATAAATTGTTAACATTAGGAGACAAATACATGATGTTTTTAAATATGCCAAGGACTTCTCCTGCATGCAAGGCCTTCCATTATCTATGTGACCCTTAGGACAGGCAATGGATCAGAGGATAGCTGAGGGGTGCAACGATGAGGGTAAATGGAGGGGGTTGTGAGCCACAGCACATCACATGGCAAAGTTAGGTTTGGTCCCCAGGCTCTGAAGTGCTTCAAAGGCTCCTTTTTTACACCTTCTCAAAACAAAAAGGTGATCATGTAAGTTCAG
Source organism: Passer montanus (assembly GCF_014805655.1). Classification (NCBI taxonomy): domain Eukaryota; kingdom Metazoa; phylum Chordata; class Aves; order Passeriformes; family Passeridae; genus Passer; species Passer montanus. The sequence continues at coordinate 7,786,797 of NW_024367037.1, forward strand.
ATCGCAAACTAAATACCACTGCCTGTCTACTGGAGACCACAGGTCATGGAAATACATCTTGCCAATTGCATTCGTTTATTGACGTTAAGCAATATTTAGAAAACAAAGAAATAAGGGTAATTATAGACTATCACACTATTAGCTTAGAATTTTACAAATTCAGTATCTTCCCTCATAAAATTTTGGATGCAGCGACACAGTAGACATCCAATCCAACCTTGTCAAATAACACATCGAGTCACAAAAGTGTCCATGGCCCAACAGGTCACTGTTTATATCTCCAGAGAGGATGGAAGGTTATTTGAAATTAATAAGCAAGAAGTACATTCTTTAAAGGAACTTCTACAGCCATCTATGCACTGGGCAGGGATGTGAGAGAAGAAAATTTAAATGTGCTTTGACTCTACAATTATCTTTGCCTTCTACTGACCTAGTTTAAGAAATGGTTTTACACAGTTTTATCTTCAGTGGGAAGCAGACATAAATAAATTATCCATCTCAATTTTGTTGGCATTTTGTTGACTTATGTATGAGATGATGAGATTTGCAATGATACACTCACTGTTCTCTAGCATCTTGGGACAAGTGTTCTTCCAACAGTCTGAATGTCACATGGAGCACATGGAGGGATCTACTCTGTGGAAATGTGTATCTGTATCTTCAAGGGACATGGTTCTGAGTTGTCAGTATATAAATGGTACTGTAATCTAGATGTTCTTTGTTCAAAGTGCAGTCTGTTTAAGTGACTAGCAGCAGCAGAAAAGTCAATAGGAACAAAATATCCTGAAATCAATCCCAATAATGTAGAAGAAATACTCCCAAGAGACAACAACCAAATCATATTAAAAGTTTAGGAGAACTGTGATAACACACTTATTCTTTACAGTCAAATTAGGCCTGTCTAACCTGGGATCATATTTTAGGGGAATAAACAAAAGCAAAAACAACAAAAAAAAAGTATTTTGAGACAAATTAATTTGCATTTCTATGACCATGCTTTCAGTGAGATGCAAATACCCAGAGTCAAGCACACTGAATTGACTTGGGTTGTAACACTGCATATCCACTGCACTCTGACATCTACATTCAGAAGTCATCCATTGATTTGTTACTGTTTTTTTTCACAGGGATCTATGCAAGTACAGTACTCCACTTGAGTGGAGCAACTTGTAGCACTGAGCATTATTCTGGAAATAAAATTAAATCTGCTACTGCCCAAAATCTTAGAAGCAAATTCTCCCAAATGTAAAAGATCAATGACATTGGAATCTCAAGGCTCATTACAATGGCTTTGTAATTAGCCTGCAAAAACCTCTCAGAAACTCTAAGTTGAATATTGTGCAGTTGAGTTTCTCTTCTATGAGGCAAATCCCTGAAACGAACAAATTAGTCACAAGGCCCTTAAGGCAGAAAAGTAAGGAAAGCTTCTGTTCTCTCCAACTCTTAACACGAGGGACTTCCAAAGAAATTTAAACATTATAAATAGGCAATACTCTATCATACAATTCATAATTAGACAGTGGAACTAACTGCTACAAAATATCATTAAGGCTGAGGACTTAGCAAGGCTGGAAAAAGGATTAGACATTTATATGGTGTAACAAAAATATCCAGAGTTCTAATAATTTTCCAAGATCTATTAAAAATCATGTTCCAGAGTATAACCCAAACTCTAATAAAAGAACGTGTCGTTTAGAATCATGACAGAATCACAGAACAACTTGGGTTAAGAAGAAACCTTAAAGCTCAGCTCATTCCACCCCCTTCTATGGACAGGGACACCTTCCACTAGACCAGGTTGCTCAGAGCCCCATCCAACCTGTCCTTAGAATAGTTTCAGGGATGGGGCATCCACACCTTCTCTGGGTTTCAGTGCCCCCCTCCCTGAGTAAAGAATTTCTTCCTGACATCTAATCTAAACCTGCCTCTTTCAGTTTAAAATTAAGCTTCTTGCATCCTCCTCTGAAACCTCTACTGTTATCATTGGGTTGACCACATAGGATAGGTTAAGAAATCCAGTCTGTCATGGCAATTCCTTTGCAGTTTTGAACAAAATAAGCAAGTTGATCTGTAGTCTTTACCTCAAAGCAGCTAATGATCATGGTGTGTGCAGTCATAAGGATCTGGGAACTGAGGGGAATGAGAAGCCAAAGCTATATAAAGTGGACTGCAATTACAAGTTTAGGTGGCAACACTATATTGTGCAATAGAATGGAAAACACAAGAAAAAAAATAGGAGTTTCTTTGGCTGTTGTGTTAATAGCCTCTTTAAAAAAATTTAAAAGAAAGAAACCAAAGCCATTAATAGTCAAACCTGCAAGGGTAAAATACAACTGACCTCAGAACTGAGAAGACTGTTTAAGTTGAAAAGTTTTTTCTGGCACCACTTCTTCGCTCCTTCCTCCTCTGCAGCAGCCCTGTCATATCAGTTCCTCTTTTCACAATGTAAACTGTCCTTGCTTCTCCCTGTCTCAGAGGATGTTCTAACTCTCTAAATAATGTGGCCTTCTTGGTGTTTTTCACATGCCTCACCAGCTTCACAAGAGCCAGGCTGTGAGGGGCCCAAGACTGTCACTTCACAGAACAGCCAGGTACCAGTGGCTGCAGAAGGCAAAACTCTCCAGTAGGAGTGGGGTAGAAAAAAATCAAAAAGAGAATCTCACTGCAGTCCAGATAACATAAAGCATCAGTCCACTCTTAAAAACACCAGGTCAAAAGGTTTGAAAAGAAGATGTGCAATTAAAAATGCATAATTCCAAATGCATAAACACTAATCTCTGTGTGTTAATAAGCCTATCTGTAAAATATGAGATAAGGGTCTAATAAATGAAAAAACCACTACATTGATAGTTCCTATAAAACACGGGTCAAAAGACTGACTTTTCATGTAAATATTTGAACTACATACTGTAAGTAACATTTCAGCCTCTGCGTGCAATTATTAAATATTAAGTAAATAGATATGGATCATATGTACAAAGGTGAATGCAAAATGCAGCAATATTTAAATTAAGATCAAAACAAAAACAGCCCTTTAGTGTTCTGGTTTCCTTCTTCAGAGTATGGTGGATAATAAATATCCAAGAGCTTTCCAAGGCCTCAGAACAGATTGGATCCGTTTCTTTATGTTTCCTTTTGTAATCCTGTCACAGAAGCAACGTATCAAAAGATACAACCTGCAATTTGGCGGCAAAGAGAAACACTGCACCTCCCTCCAGTCCTTGAAGATCTTTTTTTTTACCCCCAAAAAAGCAGAAAGGCAGATCTGATGACTTGTACTGCAGTGTTCAAATCAAGAATTTTATTACCCAATTCACCCTCCTCTATACTGAGAGCTTGGACTAATCCAGCAGGTCACATACAGCAAGTAAACCACAGCATTTTCTCAAAATATTTATAGAAAACAAAACAAGAGAAAAAACAAAAACAAAACCAACCAACCAACTCAGACAGGCCAACTAAGACACTATTTGAAAAGAAAAAGCTTGTTTGTATTTTTGTGTAGCTGAAGGTACTTGGTTTTGGATTTCTTGGTAAGTAAGAAAGTCAAAAGTCCTTGAATGAACTAGTACAGTGTAAGTAACATTCAGAACATTCTTAGTTGCCCCTTTTTTTTTTCTCTACAAGTGATTAATTCCATGAAATAATGCCAATAATTTTTTATGAACTATAATGCAGTCTAAGAATAGGCCCCAGTATAAATTGAATGCTGTAGTCACATATTTTGTGGGTAGATTAAGGATAAAACTGCTAGTTCCATGCTGTGCCAGATGAAAAGGAACTGTTTGAGTACTTTAGAACATGCATATTTAGTAGGCTATCCAAATTATTTATAAAACTTTAGGGAAAAAAAATTACTATTTAAAGAAAATAGTACCATTCACTGAATAAGGAACAAGAAGAAGAAATTCAGGTTTCATTCTCAGCTTCCCAGAGACTAAGCAAATCACTTCTTTCTGTACAGTTTCCATATCTACAAACTTAAGGTAAAATGTACTAATTTGCTAAAATGCAAAAGAAACTGTACATGAAACATTTTGACATATGAACTGAAAGTTCTTGACATAGGTACTATACAGATTTGCTGAAATTCTGCAAAAATTCAAAATCTCGACAGTATGTTGAGCAGCATGATGTATTTATCGCATTCTATACATGTTAGCAACACATATATTCAGCTCCATCTCATCACATTTAGGAAAACCCCACAGAAATAAGGAAGGGAGCTGAATAAGTGTGCAGAACCACAGAAGATTGCCCTGCAAATATAGTTAACACAAAGCGAAACAAGTCTTTACTATCCTCAGCCATGCTTTCAACGGTCAGAGACACCCCAGTCATTGGAGAATGAAGCAGTGAGATGAAAGAGCTAAGTACTGAAGAAAAAGGCTGTAAAGTCTACAAAACAAAATGGGCATTTACTTTAGCATCAGAACATAAATAAGTAGTAATGTTTTAATAAATGATGTAGGTGTAGGGAGCCTCAGCAAGCAGCTCAGCAGTTCCATGTAATACCAGTACAGAGGTCTTCAGAGAGACTTGTCTACATGTTCTTACAGCACTGTGAAATGCAATTCACAATCCCTTTTGACAGCCTCAATTTAGACATACCCACCTTTACAGTAGGGACTCTACGCTACAAATAACTGTCACAACTTATTGAAGAGACCTCCTCAGAGAAACACAGAAGATATGCAAAAGAAATGAAGAACAAAGGTTTGCCCTAAAAAATGAAACTCATTACTAACTTTTCTGAAAGTGAGACGCTATCTTTCAATGGACCTCAGTGGAAAGTCTCATTAACTCAGAAACTTGCCGCTCAGAAATATTTCAATTGTTATTAATAATAAAATAATTCATTCAAAAAAAATACTATAAAGCCACAGTCCTGTAGCAAACCATTAACCAAGTATTAAATAACACGATCAAAACCATAAATTTACATTTCAAGAAAGAATAAATATAAACGGATATATTTTATCAGATCTTACAATTAAAGCAGGAATATTCCTACTATTACCTATGAATCCAGAAGCTATTTCCCAGCTCTTTCAGTTGTGCAGAAAAGGATGCTGCCCCTTCTCTATAGATCTAAGACACCTTGGATATTACTGGAGATGGAGCTACACACTTTTACACTGATGAGTGTGGAAGCACAGAAGATAGCCAGCACTCCTGTTTACTAGAACAGCTCTTACCAATTCTTTCTATTTCCTCTATTTGAACAATTGTCCATGGGGCTCTTTATCTGCTTCACAATCTGCCCAGAATATCCTTCTCCTCCAACAACCTGACACCTGCTCTTCATTCACATGAAGAGATGCCGCAGGTGCTCATTTCTGATTCTGAAAATGTTAAAATAGTTGGGACTTTTCCCAATTAGGTTGGGAAAGGAGAAACATATGAAAGGCATACTTTTTTTTATAAAGTATTATGAAGATGTCTAGATAACAGAGTACTTTATCAGAAAAATACCATGAAGTGAGTAAAATTACATTAGGGGAACCAAAGAGAATATAAACAGGAATGGATTGGTCCTCCCATTTTCTAGAGGATAGATGATGAACGCAATTCCAGCCTTGCCACTCTTGGTACTAGCAGACATGGCCAGAACACATGGAAAGGGGAATTGGATAGAGGGGTAAAGAGGAAATATCTCTGCAGCTCAGTGCACTGCGGCACTGGGCACAGTGCAGTCCTGTTTTCCAGGGCACACCTTAAAGGAGAGTTCAGCTCCAACTTCTCCATACTCCACATTTGGTGGCTGCAGACAGTGCTCTCTTCTTCAAGCTGAATGAGTCCAGCTCCCTCAGCTTCTCCTTTCACATCACACAGGAAGCCTGAGGCTTGCTTGGGACTGGCTTGGTGGCCCTCTGCCAGACTCACTATGACTCTGTTAAAGTCTTTCCTGCACTGTGAATTAAAATGCTGGACACAATATTCCAGATGTGATCTCAAATGACAGCCAGAGGGTAAGAATCACAACCTGATGGCTATGCTCTTGCCAAGACAACCCAGCATGCAAACAGCCCTCTTTGTTCTAAGGGAACACTGCAATCTTCAACCTGTCCTCAGCCAGAAGAAGCACAAGGCCTTTTCTGCAAAGCTGATTTCTAGCAAGCCCATAGAGTCCTGCTGTGTGAGTTTATTTCATCATAAACACGGAATTCTGCATTTGCCTTGCTTCATGAGGTTCCTATCAGCTCACTTGTCCATTCTGAGTAGGTCCCACTCAGAGGCAGCCCAGCCCTCCAGTGCATTGACTGCCCCCACAAAGTTGCTGTCATCCATGGACTTGCTAAGAATGCAGCAAATCCATCTGCTAAATTAACAGTGAAACAGAAATCTAAAAAGCATGATAATCTAGAATGGCCATCTCTACACTACTGCAGAAGCAGGAACACACAGCGGTGCTTTTCAGTAGAATAAGAGACTATTAGTCCCACGTATTTGCTGCTGTAGAACAGCCTATGTTCTGTATACCAAACTTGACAGAAGGACTGACTTTACATGGGTATGTTCTACATACCCATGTAAAGTGAAGTCAGTGGTGGTTTAAGATAATATGATGGATTGTAAACAACTGCAGTCCAGGAGCTGGGGGGATAATTTTACTTCCACCAATTTACTGATCAAAACCTCTTAAAATTGCCAGAGCTTATTTGCCAATACTTCAAGAAAAAAAACTACCAACAAGCTGTTCCTGCAAGAAGCATCTTTCAACGTGAATATCCATCTGGCAAAATGCATTGCTGTTAATGTTCAGGAGAGTTTGTTACAATTTCTTACAGATCCTAACCATCTCTGACTGTCTTTGACTTTTGATTTACCTCACTAAGAGAATAACAAGGTATTTTTGCCCTTAATAGGAACTGAACTGAATCCGAATCCTGAATGTCTCTTTTAGAATATGATATGGCCGTAAGAAGTGGAAAGATTTAAAGATGTTATGCCTCCAAGAACTCTATGTTCATACTGAGACAAGAAACATCAGTGAGCTACACAAAATAGATTTTAATGCCAAATCAATCTCACCAAGAGTGATGCAAAGAGAGTTGCATGACGAATGCATTTTCTTTGGAATTATTCCAACAGAGGAAACAAGAGGAAAGTGAAAAAGCCAATTTCTACCCACAAGATTTTTCCAGCCATCTCCTACAAAATATTTCTCTACACAGAAACAAATCCAGCCTAGGGCACTACGACAAAGTGACAGTCAACTGGAATAGCAGAGGGGGGCCGTTTTTAAAATGCCAAAGATGAGCTATCAAGCTTAGTAGCTAGAGATTGACTGAAGAAAAATATCCACATTTCTGATCAATACTGCTTGCAAATTCTGTGTTTGATTGACAAGGAGAAAGGGAAAGCAAGGGAGGACAGCCCATGGTCTCAAGTTCCCGAGGGAGGGGAACAACAGCTTAGTTACACATCTGTAATCAGTCACTGTGGGGAGAGAGGGTGAAGGCCGTGGTATCCAGCTTGCCTGTCTTCCAGCACACAACAGCTGTCTCAGTTTGAAGGCTATTTGTCTGGGGACCCCACAGTTTACTGCAAGACCTAGCATTCTCTGCCCACGACTAAAAGAAGCTCTTGCTCTGTCCTACGTTTGGAAAGGATCCACATTTCTTCCCTGGCTTTGTATTATGCCTTTAGTGGCTAATTGAAATACTTTAGGCACAGGATTAAATATAACAGCCACAAATAATTTTCTCTTCGCTGCTTCTGCTGGAAACTCTATATTGGGCACCTGAGTGGGGAGGAAAAGGCAGTAGGACAAAGAGATTGCAGTAATATGATCAAGAAACAAAAGGATCACCAAATACCAGATACATGATTAAAATCCCAAACCCTGAATGGACCTGGAGGCAAGCCACCAGTCCCTCCAAGAGAGCGGTTGTGAGTCACCGGAAGGCTTATATTCCTTCTGCCTACATTCTACGTGCATCTCCTTTTCCTAATTTCTGGCTAAATATCTTCTGCTGCCTGTAATGAGTACAGTTTCTGTTCCTATAAAGCACAAACACTTCTTAGACTAGGCTATCAGCAACCCGTAACAGGCAGATATCTCAGTGTCTGGAAGACTGTGCTTTTAAAGATCTGACAAGGAATAATATCTGAACTTAGGTGGTAATTAAACTGTCTGAGCAATGCTAAGAACAGATACATTATCTTTTAATATCAGAAATGAAGCACTATTAGAGAACACAAAAGCACCTCTCCACACAGGAAATATACAAAATGGATCCTTCTCTTGCTGCTGGGAGCTCCAGAGATATTCATATGTTTGATCACATATTTGACATCACACTATTGCTCCTACTGACTACTGCCAGCTTTCCTGGGCAATCGTGCTTGTATAAATTCAAATCTCTCATGCAACTTTAAATGACTTTCTGAAAAAAATACTGCTATTGGCCATTTATTATATAATGATTCATGGTAATATTTTTTGAATGCTACATTTAGTGTCTAGTCTGGGGAGATGGCAGGGAAGAAAAACCAAGAGACTTGAAACTGAACTAAGTAGATTACTGTGCTAATTGGGGGGTGGAGGGAGAGGGAAGGGGGGAAAAAGGGGGAAAGCACAGGAAAAAGAAGCTCAAAAGAAGTCCCAAGAAATCCACCAAATTAAAAAGTTACATTTTATATTCTGTGTCTTAAGAGATTACAGGGTTACAGGTCATAACAAAGAATCAAAATCATCTGTAGAACCATCATTTTCTGTCACATTCAATATTTTCACAATTAGTGAACACAAAACATTTAAGAGAGAAATTTAGAAAGCTGTAAGATAAATACAAATATATTTGAGAGGAACAGAGACCAAAAAATTAGACTCTTTGAAATGTCCAGTAATGTCATAAAAGTAGACTGAGCCTGTAAATGCTAGCTCTGTAAGTGATGCTCAAAATGTTTCAGTATCTGGTAATACACTATTTGTATATTTTCTTGCTGCTATTTTAATTCTCAACTGTATCTGAATCAGAGATCACACTTCCATATCTGCTGAGGCAAGGAGCTTTAGAGTATATTTGTGGTACTTTTCCAGAGCTCTCATAAATCCATCTAAATCAACCTAAGGCTTTCTCGAAATCATTGTTTCCCATATTTTTCCTAGACTTCTTTGTACAGTACAAATAACACACCATCATGGGAAATAGACAAAATGGATACTCTTTTTTTCCTTCTAGGAGCCCAGGATACAGGCACCCTTTTGGCTGTGCATTCAGCATGTGTACAGCCACCTCTACTGACAAACTCAATAATCCTACATGCTCCACAGCTATTGTTTTTTCGTTAGATCTCTCACCAACAAAATAATTGTACATATTGGAAACATCTTCACTCCAATAAAATAAATTCTTATTCATATAAAGATATACTGACAGAAAATATCTAAGTATTCTGACATATTAACTATGGCCAGAGTAAAACCTAGAGAACTGTCCACAGAAGATCACCTTCTGCTGCCCACTTTTCTAACTGAGTAATCAGCTCAAAAGTGGTAGACAACCATGGTTCAAACCCTAATGATGTCTGTTTTGTATCTTAAAGCATCTTCTCTTTCCTCTATAAAACAAAGCCAGACCCAAAATCTCTATAAGAATTGTAAGAAGCTGAATATGAAATAGCACATGGGTAGTAAAGTATACAAAGTAGAAAGCATCAAACCCAAACCTCTTTGGGTCAAATTACAATCACTTCAAGGATGGCTAGCAGGTTAGGTGATCACAGAATTTCCTTCAGCTTTGAAACTATGAATTTGTACCTGTTCTTGCCTATTTCTATAAACATACTATAATCTTAAATTACAAGTAGCACACACTATTTTCCCCCATCGGCCCTACACAGGAGACACAGCAATGCAGGAGCAAAGGATTGCTTTGCCACCAGTAGAATTCCTACATCATCTACTGCAAAAACTGGAAGCACTGATTCAAGCTAAAAAAGAAATTTTTAAAAATGTTGCTGATAATTCACAGCCCTGCCCTTACCTCTCAGGGGCCATCTTCCACCCAACACTTTTTCTTTCATCTCGAAATTTTTATAGCCAAAACCAAAATCCTAATTTTTCTTTTGAAGTTCTACCTTCTGCTTTACCACCAGTCTCTGCTACTTATGGATTTCATTACCCACGGTCGAGTTCCTTCACTGGGAATTGGTTCTTACTCCTTTTTATTTTTTCCCTACAGCAGCAGCTAAGAGCTACATATTTTAATTCTCAAAAACAGCACACATATACAAATGATACAATAGGAAATAGGTGATTAAAACATTCATTTTTTGAAGTTCGTATCTCTCATTTTAGCCTGCCACCTTCAGTGGGGCTGAGAATTATGTCTTTATATGTGTTGTATCAGTTAACAGGAAAACAGTTTTAATAAGACGTTTGGCTATCATTATAATGCACCTATTTCATATAGGATTAAGCCTGGAATTAGTAAGAACTATAATAACTGGTACTATTATTCTGAAATGTCCTAATAACTTTCCAGATGCCACTTGTTATCAGATCTTGTTCAGTGGAACTTAACACTGTAAGCATCTCCCAGAGAAAGAACAGAGGTCACTGACTGATGCCTGTTTCATCAAGGGTGTTGAAAGCCTTTGGTATCTTCCGTTATTCAAGAAATTATCTCTTCTTCTTTTGCTATAGGAAGTCAATACATGCTCTAATAAATGTAGGAAAACTAACAGCCAAAACCTGAGCAGGAAAAACAGTTAGCTCAATATAAGTCATCACTGACAAACAGAAAACATGGAGAAACCCAGGCTTAAAAGAAAATTGTCTGAACCTTATGGCATAACAACCTATGTTTTTTCCTACAAAGTTAAATCCTGTTTTTTTGAGTATTGATCTGTGATATGATCAAGCAAACAGGAAAAAAACACCTCTGGAGCGAGTGGAAATAGGTGAAACTCTTACAAAATGTTCAAAAATAAACCTTCATGTGTGACCACAAAGAGTCTGTTACCTTTAAATGCAGGGAACATCTGTCTGTCTTCCACAAACAACACAAGGATGTAGACATTACAGAAATACAGTTGCATTTCACCTGGCAGTTTGATGCAGCGTACTTGCACATGACAACACATTGATTTTACTTCTACCTCCATGCAGACATCTACGTAAAGAAATCCATTAGGCAGACAGTTCTCATCTCTATTGACTGACAGAGTGACAATCGAATACTTTTCACCTTCCAAACTGACTGACAGCTAGACACTTAAACAAGCCTTCAAGTTGCAATAATAGTATGAAACACTTTCAATTACCTGAATCAAACAAATCCATGATCCCACTAGTTGAATGTATTTTTCTGTCTGCTGCTATGCCTGGCTTGGTTTACACTGTTGTTTGGGCAATTCAGACCCCTAACAACAATGCTGCAAACAAACAGCAGACCAGAGTTTCTAAACAATGAATTATACCTCAAGTAGTTTTGCTATTCACATCTTTGTGATCAAAAAAAAAAATGCAGCCAGCCTTTGGAATCACTTTTTATTTAGCTTAGAAATTAAGCAAATCTCTTAAACTTAAAAAAAAGAAAATGCATGGGAAATAGCTACATCATTAGATAAGTGTCTTTCTAATACTAGGAAATGTTAAATGCCAGCCTGCCTTTAAAAAGTGAACATTTTTTGGGTTTCTTTAGTAAGTGAATCCGTAACAAACAATATTTTAACTTTGGGGCTAAATATATTAACAGTTTAACCAGTTTTCTAATTCAAATTTTAATGAATTAAATTCTCTCCATTAAAATCTGAATTTATTTAGAACATATTAATGAACAACTGAATTTGACAGAGAAACAACAAATCCACTTTTTATCAGCTACGACAGCTCAAAAGCAATCAAAACCATATATATTTGCATTTTATAATTTCTAGAATGAATAACTAAGGTTGAAAGTATCTAATGTTCTGTAGACATCAATATGTGTTGCTGCAAGACATTCAGCATGATCAGACTGAAATATCTAAATGAACATGCTTATGAGTTAAACATATACACTGCATAACAGGCAAACAAGTAGGATCAGGGTGCGCTCTAATGTACTGTAATTGGGTTGACAGAAATAAAAGGAAAAGTCAGAGTCCATCAAGAACTGCTCAGTAAAAAACACACAAAAAGCAAAAGATTGTCTTTACAATTGAACAGTTGCATCAAAAATGGTCAAAGCATTTTAAAAGACATAGTTTTATGTTCTGAGAAAACAAGAACTGAAAATAAACCACGTTTCCATATATTTCCCTTATAAAAACTGGCTTTTAAGCCATGTTATGTCTAAGGAGGTTGAGTGCAGCTACTAACTTTTCCCCTCCCTCCATATGCACTGCTTGTTTTGTTTGGAATACAGACAGGTAACAGACAATCTTTACAAAAACCCACTGCTGCTTTGCGAGCACCATCACAGTTTATATGTACACAACCATAACAACTGAAAATACTTTCTTATTTTTTTTGCAAATCACGACCAAAGCTTAAAATAAATTAAAAACAAACAGCAAAAACAACGACCCCCAAACAAGCAAACAAAAGAACTTCAATCAACTCCCCAAGTTCCCACCCTCTGAATTCAGCAAATAAGTTTACACTAAATCCACAGTATTTGAAATCACATATGGCATTCTGTTGCTATTTTGAAAACAATATTTTTAAAGATTTTGAAAATAATGTCACAACACCAGTTTTACAGTATTAATAATTTAAAGGACATGTAAGAATATGTTTTATCAGTTTGTCTGTTAGAAATAAATTAAATAAGTAGCAAGAAAGCAATTACTTGAAAATTATAATACTCTTTTAAGGTTACTGTGCTTAGCGTTTCTTCTTTTTTTTTAATCAGTCAATACTATTTGAAGGCGTCAATATAGAATTTACTGTGCACACAACATAAAATGACTCTTTCAGAAGAGACTTGCTGTTGCACACTATACAGCAAATTGATTTTCTGAAAAGGAATGCAGCCTGTACTTAACCTAACAGTGTAACCTTGTTGTACTACATGAAAAGGGATCATGCATATTGATTTCTTTATTACAATTCCTCTTGTGATCAGTAAACATTTGTAAACCCTTCTTCTTGGAAAAAAAAAAATTCTACTTTGAAATTCACAAATAAAAACAGGCTTCAGTTTTCAATTCTGAAACTGTCCTTCTCTCTACAGGACAACAGATCCCAGAATATTCTTGTTTTCTATGCCTGTATTTTAGGGGTACATTTTTTTCCAAGTTGCAGGAAGCAAGCAAACCAGAACTGAGGCCACTGAAAAATGCCTGCTTTTGTTAAACTTAGGAAGTTTTTCCTAAAAAAAAAAAAAAGTTATATTCTTGATGTACATATTCACTATCCTTTAAAAATAATGGCTTGCATAGAAAAAGAGCAAAACTGAGAAAACAGACACAGGCACTAACAGAAGGGGGAAAAGGGAAAGACTCCAAACAGTATCTTCCTGATATGACTACACTAGAACAGTAACAGAACACAAATTTTCTACTGCTTTCCTTTGAACACAATTAAACTTCAGAGTCTGTTAAGATGTAGTTTCTGGAATCGATGCAAGCAATTAAAAAATTTCAACCAGAATGTTTTGTGAGGCGTAATTACTATAAGGTCACTAGATATTATTTGGAGTCAGTTTAGTTTATCACATTACGACATGACAGGACATGAGGCAAAAATTATAAATTCCTTCCCTAAATCTGTCCTTTTCTGATTTAGATGGATGAAGAATAATTAACTCTTAATTATTCAGATGACTTCAAGGCAGTTTCAGGATTCAGTAAAGAATGCAGTCATTTTAACCAAGGAAAGCAGTCTCCTATCATTTATCAAATCTTGCAACTTGACCAATGATGAATAAAAAAATCTATGTTTACCCATAGCCCTAACTGCTACCTTAGAGGTTGTTAAGCAACAAAATTTCCTTTAAATTCTACCATATGCAAATTATCAGATGCAATTTGCATTTTAAAGTATTTAACTCTACATATTTATTGGATTTTGAGGCCATGCTGATCATTGATTTATGTGCTTCTGGCAATCATATTTCCATATTTGTATGATTTTGATGACAGTAATAATTCAAATATGCAGAAAGTTGTTCTTTGAACAATATCTTTAATTACGTCCTCAAAGCATCATTGTTTTGCCTGGTGTCCTGACAAAAATTGTTTGAAATGAGAAATGGCATTATGATCCAAAATGCACAGAAGTACATTTGTCCTTTGCTGTCGAGTACCAAATGCACAGAAATGACTTTTCATGTTAACCAATCCTCAGCCCTAACCAGTCTGCAAAGCCCAGCAACCTTGCACGTAAATACTTTATTAATTCTGACACACTTTCACGACAAATTCAATCACAGTTCATAAGATTTCTGTTCAAAATGCAAAACCTGCCCCATTTACTTTGCCGCTAACTCAGAAAGTTTTTCTGCCACATTTTTTTATTAGAGTTGTCACAAATTATGTGCACTCTTATGAAAGCTATCAAGAACTGTAATCATTAAAAGATCCACAAATATTTTGCCCATTTACTTCTCAAACACAACCATCAACCATGTCTTCTGTCACCACTATCGGAACAGTTTGTTTTAATACAAGTTTGGTCACTGGAACACATGTATAAACTTTTTAGAATAATTGTTCACTCATGTACAAATATACAAGAGTAATGCATTAGCCTACACGATGAACTTGTGTTTTAGTTAAGCATTCCTATTTATACTAATGTTCATTTAAATATTGTGCAAAAGTCAAATATTATCAGAATAATATAACATTTTATTTTAGTGCTGCATAGATTTACTAGTTTGCTGTTTCCATAAGTAGTGTTCTACATAATACTACTGCTGCCTTGTTCAGGGACAATCTAATATTTAAAATAAAATAAACAACAGACCCTTTTTCAAGTTATATATAATTTAAGAAGACTCTGTTTCTTTTAAAAAATGCATAAGTAGTTCCATAAATAGAGTAGAAATTAACCTAAATTTATCAACATTTTTCCATCTGTAAAACACACAATATT
Source organism: Passer montanus (assembly GCF_014805655.1). Classification (NCBI taxonomy): domain Eukaryota; kingdom Metazoa; phylum Chordata; class Aves; order Passeriformes; family Passeridae; genus Passer; species Passer montanus. The sequence goes on from NW_024367037.1 coordinate 7,801,834, forward strand.
AAATTCTTATGAAATCATTAGGCATACAGTTTGCTTACTCAGAACCAAAACATACTGCAGCATAAATGGGTGGTTTGCTCTCTGAATTTTTTTAAAATATGATTTACAGAAAGAACCTCCTTTGTATATTCCATCCTGCCAGAGAGGCAAAAGCAATAACAAAGGTATGTAGCAACTATGATGATCGTTAAAAAGCGAAAGCAAAGCCAAAGTTGAAACCCTCTACTCTCCACAATAGTGGCATATTTTTTGGCCTGAAATATCTCAAAACAATAGTTTTTCTTCAGAAAGAGTTGAATATTTTATTTATGGATGTTGAACACAAATTTAGTGCACACTATAACTGTATAAAGCTCTGTTTTATTTTTTATGAGAGCACCCCAGGCAAGCAAAGATATAATGTAGACCTGATGTCAGCCACCCTAGTATTCTCGTTACGATTTTTTTTAATTCCCCAGGTGGAAGGAAAGAATTCACAGGCTTGTTATATCTACTACTTCTGTCATTTAAATATAAGCTCCTCAGATCAGTAAATAAAAGGAAATGGGTGTAATTTTGTTTGTGTCATCCTTTAAAGAGATTTGTTGGTATTTAATACTGAATCAACTCGCCAAACTATCAAAATGCATTTTAAAGGCAGTTGCACTTTTACTGAGATTCTTGAGCCACTGTAATGTAAATATCTCATCTCTTTCCAAGCAAGCACAATGTTGGTGAAATACATGACATTTGCTGACCAACCTTTAAGAAAATAATTAGATAAAGACAAGCTGCTGTTTTTCAGCCCCTATCAGATTAAAAATGTTTACCTGTTTAGCAGACAGGTATGTGGCGCTTACTACACAAATTATGCAAGTAAGTTGATGATTAACTAAATATGTTAGCAGTATTACGAGTAAACACACAATCTGAGCAAAAATAATTCATGTCTGCTTATAAAAGGTTTCCACGTCTTATCTTTAAATCCTTCTAAAGATCATAGAGACAAACGCCCATGTAATTTTGAGCCTATTTACAACACACAAGTGCTGCAGCTGGGGGTGAACTTAAACCAGCTTTTTCACAGGCGAAGTGGAAAAATTAATCGGAGCCTCTCGCTCCGACACTCCCTAGCGGCTGAGCGCGGAGGGGCACCGGCCCCGGCCCCGCGGCCGCGCAGGGTTCGGGAGGCGAGGGAGGCAGCGGCGGGAGCAGCAGCGCCAGCCCGGCATCCATCCCGGCGGGAGCCGGCCCCGCGCCCCGGCACTGCCCGGCCAGGACGGACCCGACTGCCGGCTCCTGCTGCTCTGAGCCTCGGCGTTCTCACACTGAAGCTAAACTTTTCACATTGTGCACACGTGTGTGTGTCTGTGTGTGTGAGCAAATCATCTAAAGGTTAAGGAAAAGACGCACAACAGTTCAGATGAAATTAAATTCCAGAAAGGATGGGGGGAAAATAATGTCCTCTTCACTGTGACCAGCGAATCGTTTGTGGAAATGCTTCATCTACGAAGCATATTACACAAAAACAACAAGGAATACACTTAATAAATCTCTACATTCTTCCTAAATAATTAAGTAAACAAATTCTGAAGGGGTTTCCAAGAAATTCAGGTATGTGACTAGACACAAGTTTGCATGACCAGAAATACACCATAGCAAACAATCCTTCGTATCTCACAGTCCATTCTTAAAAACACAATTGATACCTTAGTAATTTTTCTCCTTCCCCCCCCACCCTTTCCTCCCTTCCTACAGCCCATTAAAGTGCTCCAGGGACTTATTATTGTGCATCCCTTGTCCTGACCATAATTGCCCTCCAGGTACAATCCTTCTCATGACTGAGATGTCCTAAACACGGCCAGGTGCTCTCTGGGGCAGCCAATGCGTTTCCACTGCATGAGGATCGAGTGCTGGACATGTCCCAGTTCCACAAACACCAGAGGGGACAGAACTAACACTGTTTACCTTATTAAAATCTGTGATTCTTGATGAACTTCTTGTATATGCTCTCAAGAAGGGGTCAAATGCATTTCCCTCTCAGAGGACAAACTCATTTAATGAATCATGTGGCTACAATAAAAATCTAAACATAGAAGAAAGCTGAGATTTAACACATAATCCAAAATACTCAATTTTAGAACTTAAGAATAACACAGCATCCATTTATTTTCTAGAATATTCAAGCCAGTAGTAGACTGCAAAACTATTTTGTAAACACATTAAATTTTGGCCTTTAAGACTACAACATTGTAACTAAATGGGTAAATGAAAAATATTTTAGTTACAGCTAAGGCCTCTCAATATATTTCAAGGATAATAAATGAATCCCTAAATCGATACCATAAAATATAAAGAATTTATAAATAATTAAGACATTTATCTTCATGGTAGAGAATAAAGTTATTGTATGTAGTTTAGATATGAAAATGAAATTCCTGTATAAAACTGGTACCATTTTTATCATTTGTAGAGCTCAGTAGCACTGCTTATTAATAATAGATTAAGCAGTTGTAGCCAGCTATATAAATTGGCAGTTGATTGCAAAGGGACCTAAAATTGCAATAGCACAGCATAGCAGTTAATGCAAAAAATGGCCCTTTCATTTGTAAAATAACAAAAACCTGCACCTTAAATTGCTGTGCTCAGCTTGTAGCTGTTGTAAGGCAAAAATGAAAGGATTAGGATAAAATTAAAGCGATATGGTAGTAGCATTCACCAGCAAATATGATTACAAATAAAAGTCAGTTTCCACACCTCCTTCTCATTGAAAATTAAAGCAAAATATTCACCAGTTTACATGGCAAATTTAGAATCATTCGATCTGAGAAAGTCAAAAGGCATACCTAATATTTCAATGTTGCACTGTGAACTACTTCATACAGTACAAATGAGTAATGTACCTTTGAAAGAATTCCACTCTGCGAACTGCTAATGAGTACCTTTTCAGAAGCAAGCTGCTTTTCCAGGGGCTTAAAAGAAATTCCTTTGTATCAACTTAGTTGTATGCAAATTAGGTTTAAAAAAAGAAAGACCTGGATGGGAATTGAGAGCAATGAAACACTGCAATGTACAACACAGACAAAATGCAAAGGTAAACATACTTTTGTATGTGTTAGTCACTGCTTCATGCTTAGGACTGAAAAGGCTTACTAGAAAATATCTGCTTCTATGAAAGCTAAAGTCAACTTGGCAATAGCATGTGCTAAATGGCCAGTTTCCATTTAAAATGCCTAAACCCAGGAACAAAATTAAAAGAACATTAAGACTCTGAAAGTATCTTCTTTTATAAAAGTAACATGTAGCTTCTAAGCAATTGAGTTTCCTCAGTGTTTGGATACTGCAAGCATTCTTCCAATCAGGCACAATTAGAAATACCAGAAAACTGCAAGAGATGTGAGAGTCACTTATAACATAAAACCTCGACCAACAGGAAAAAAAATATAACATTTTCCTGCAGTTTGAAAAAGGTGTACATAGAAAAATAGTGAATAGTGCATGACTAAGCACATGAAATAAGAAAAATGTACAGGTCAACTCATTTATAGTAATTCAACCTTCATCTTCTGATTTACTTACTGTAAAAAATCTATTATAGCCACAATTTGGTAGTGAACTGTAGCCATCTACTGGAATGAACAGATAAAGCAAATGTTTAAGACAATGTTCTTCCCCAGGAATTCAGTTTGCTCTGACTGCTCCAGTACATGCCAGAAAAATGAACGGTGTTTGATGCTATTAATACTGGAAAAGGAATATCTCTCCAAGCCAGTGCAGGCTAAACAATGTCAAAAATACACTCACCCATTTGGCAAGCACATTTATAAAAAAAATGCAATATTTCTTACAGCAGAAATGCATAGATTGTTTGCTATACGTGGTGAAATTTTATCTTACAATCACTGAGTTTACATTTTCAAAAGCATTTAATAGCAAATATTTCAGGTGAAACAAAGTACTACTTATTGAATATTAATTTTAAAGCAAATTAGATAATATCTTCAGCACATTATTATTATTATAAGACAGTGCGTTTCATTAATTACCATCAACATGTAACATAGTACTAACAGCTTAGCTTTATTTTAAAAACAAAAAAAGAGAAAAGATCAACCCGTGCCGAAGTCTGCTGCTGTTCTGAAACACGAGAGCTTATCCCAATACTTATGGCAATATTCTGAGTAAAGGAACTCTGGTTACATCTAACTCTCATGAGATAAGGATTAATATTCCTAGAGGAATTAATTCAACCTATGTTCAGCTTTTAAGTACATCTTCTAAGACATCTCAAATCCTATCAGGAAAGGAATGCACGTTGAAGGGATAGGAGGGACCTATAGTAAAATCCAAACCCATTATGGAGAGAAAACAGCCTGCAGAACGAGATGATAGCATTTGTTAGAGGCAACTCTTAAACAACTGAGCAAGGTTTCCACTTGGGCTCAGAGGAAGGGATTGAGTGGGAAAGCATGTCCACTTCTTCCAGAGGTAGTTTCATTGACAAGCATCATGGTGATGTGTCCTTGTACCTCCACGAGCCATCACCATGGCTGCAATAACATCACTGCTCACAGTCCGTTCCCACCCCTGCTTAGAGTGTGCTCACTACGAGTAGTGCAGGGCCCAAGTACGGTAATTCTGGGCCGAGCTGAAGGCATCCAGATATGTCATCAGATGTAAAGATGCTGATAAAATTGCTGAGTGGGGAAAGGGGAAACCAGCCACAACAAGACCCTGCTGTTCCCACTCTTAATGCAGTTTTTGGCCAATTTAATTGTCATTATGAGAGGACTCACAGGCTACACCATCAGAACACATTGTCCTCCAGGCATTCTGGCCCTATAAAAGCAACATCAGCCTCTATTCAAGTGTTCTAAAGCACTCAGTCCATGTTATGCATATATACAGCAGAAATACATTTTCTGTTGCATTTGGGTCCTAAAACAGACATGAGAGATTTCTTAAGATTTAATGCTTGCCTTGAGTAAAACTAGCCCATCAGAATAAGATACAATTTTTAATCAATATAGAAGAAGGGTAATCCAAGAAGACTGGAAGCATAATGGTCTGTATTTTTAACCTCATGAAGTGCTTCTAGAGTTGTTTCCTGAAGAAGAGGTTAAAAACAGCCGGGAAGAGAAGTGGAGGATACTGACAGCATTCAAAGAATAACACAGAATGTACATACACACACAATCACATGTACAGAGCATGCCCTACAAAATGGGAGAGCGACTAGAAAATCTTTATCCATGATTAACCCCTATATAACTCAGCCTCTCTTGGCTAAGAGGAGGCCAGCACAGTATAAAGCAAAAATTATTACACAGAACAAGTCAGCAGATCTCTGCAGTCAGAAGGATGGTAAGATCTCCTCAACTGTGCCTGAAATTTCACAAATATAATTGAAGAGCTGCTCCACTGTATTTATTGAGAGACTAGCAAAGCCAGGTTCAAAAATCAAATGTTCGTCTCAAAAAAATCCATTATTTAAGCTTTGTAACCTGAGAACATCAGCATCATTCAATAATTTAAAAAAAAAAAAAAAAAAAAAAAAAAAAAATAAAAAACCGCTGAGAACATCAGCATCATTCAATAATAAAAAAAAAAAACAAAAAAACAAAAAAACAAAACAAAGCAAAAACCCCAGAAATCACTGTCTAATAAAGTGAAATATAACTAAACAATTTTAAATGGGAAACAACATCTTGGCAAGTCACTTATGAAAGCCCATTAATGAAATAAATTAGTTAAGGTATAAACAATAAAACTTATACTCAGTAAAAATTCAGACACATTAAACTCTTTGCACTGATTTGACAAAACTACTTTTTTTGCAGCAAATGGGGAGAAATTCCTAAGAACTATCCCACCAGGTAGCATTGGTAGTGAGCAGATGGGGCAGTGACCATCACCATGAGGTCTCAAAAAGAATAAACATACACATAGTTCAAAGCATAAACCAACCATGTATCGTCATCAGAAGCTGAGAAAAAAGGGGAAAAAAAAGAAAACAAACAAACAAAAAAACCTACCAACAACAGAAAAACTCAGCCCTGCACCCCACACTATTAGGGCAGTGTACTCAGTTACTGTTCAGCATAGCCCTTCTTAGAGCTCTCCCAAAATAATCAGCACATCAAGATCTGAAGGTTTTAGCAGTTATAGTAAAATAAAATGCATTGATTGCTGAATTCACCCTAGGTTGATAAAACTATTCGGAATCTGTTGGTGATATGAATTCAAAATTTCTTATAATATATGCTACTGTTTGATTAATTGTCATTTTTTTTTTTAATAAAAGAAAAAAAGAAAAAAAAAAACCTTTCAAAAGCACAAAACAAAATCCCCAAATCAGGTCAATGGCAAGATATAAGTTTAAAATACAGCAATGATAAATAACTGCAGCTCTGCAGAGAAATGAACATTTCCCTATACAGTCTGGATACTATACTAGTAGGTAGAACAGCTTTTTCTTTTATTTTTTCCTTTTATTCTCCCAAATCACTATCAGCAGTTTTTATAAAAGACATCTCAGTGAGATAACTGGTTATGGAATCAATAAATGATATGACAGTTCATCCAGTCTGTATAACACTATGTGGAAAGCAGTGCCCTTCTTGTTAAGGTTCAATATTAAAAGATATGCCTGAAATATGAAAGGCTGCTGAACAAACAACACTGAATGTCAAACAATTGACCATTTCTCACAAATTTTCAAAACCTGCTGAAGAAAATAACTGTGTATAGACAGCAACAGCATTTAAAATTGCCTTTACCGTACCAACCGTCATAAATTTGGAGGGTGAAAGCATGGTGCTACCCAAGTCAATTGTACCATGTCCTTTGATGGAACCAAAATACTGCCAAAGGATTCTGCAGTTTTACTGGCATTTGAAAAACAACTACATAATTCTACATGACTTTAAAATACAAGTTTGTACCATGCTACAACCACTTAAGCATAATCAATTGTCATTTTTATGTGTAATACAGGAATCCATAAAACCTGGTTTAATTCATTAAATTACACTGAATTAACATGTGACAATTACTGCAGTCACGGCATCCACACACCATCCAAAGAAAGAAGAGGATGGACAGATAGATATAGGAGCACAAGTCTTACGGAAGCTACGCAGCCATCCCCTGTGCAGGGCTTTTAATGGCCTATTTCACAGAACACTCTCTTGGAAATAAACTCAACCTGTCACTACGAGGCAAACCAACATGCTGATTATACTAAAATTATGAATCTCTTTCTGAACCGCAATGTTATTCAAATCCCTTCCTCGATCCCCTTCCCGCTCTATAAGGCTCAACAAGCTGGAAAAATAATGTGCTGAGCCACCGCAGCGAGGTCGCTTGCGTGAGATTCTATTCATCTTTTATACAACTGTGCGTACAGGCTTCTCAACAAACGGAGCCCAATAAAACCCGATCTGCTGCAGTAGCAGCTACATCCCGTACTTTAA